>NW_024037059.1:12958001-13348544 GCF_015706575.1 Patiria miniata
ATGGCCATACCAGGCGCGTCATCTATGCAGACGACCAGTGCGTTACCACTCAAAGTAAGACTTCAAAGAGGTGGAGAACGTCCTTACCAATGCCCTCTCTGCACTATGTGGCTACTACGAAGAGAACATGCTTGAGCAAATCCATCAAAAACACAAGTGTCTGCTTGAGTCCATCTTAAGAACAAAGAAGCAAACAGACGACTCAAAGCCACAAGGACTAGTGCAAAGCTACAGCACACAACTAATCCAGTTTACCTTGGATTAACATTGGACAGAAGCCTAACCTATAAGGCCCACGTTGAGAAACCACAACGAAATCAGCACCCGCAACAACATTCTCAGCAAACTCACCAGCTCCAGATGGGGAGCATGCCCTACTACACTGCGACCCACAGAGCACTTGCCCTCTGCTTTTCAACAACAGAGTATGCTTGTCCAGTGTGGGAACGATCTACACATGTCAAGAAGCTAGATTCCGCTTTAAACGCAAGTTGTAGATGTATAACAGGCTGTCTTAAGCCTACAAACTCTGAGAGCCTGTACATACTCTCTGGCATCTCACCACCAAATGTCTTGATGGCAGCGGCCAGTGGAGCCGAACGACAGAAGCAAGTCATGGATGACATACACTCACTATACAGGCATATACCCCACCGAGCCGACTCGAGTCACGCAACAGTTTTCAGTCAACTGTAGAACCCCTTCATACCTCTGCAGCAGAGAAACGTGGAATGGAAATCTCGCCAACCTCACACAACAATTGGACATGAAAATCCCTGCTGCTGAAAGTCTCCCTCGAGGTGCCGAGAATAACTGGCCTATTTAGAAGGCACTCAACCGCCTTCGCACCAGAGTTGGCCGATGTGGGAATCACTCAATAAGTGGGGATACACTACAGGTCCAACGACATGCGACTGATGTGGAACAGAATCTCACACAATGGACCATCTCATGAGATGTCCGCTGTTGTCAGAGCCTTGTACCTCCAAAGATTTAGCCAACAACACCATCACGACGACAGGTCTGTGCTCAACATTGGTCGAGAACAATTTGAGTAGGACACGATAGAAGTACAAGAGTAATTGAAATCACTCATGTGACGTTCAAGTTACGGAATTTTAAACACAGCCACCGTTTTAAACGGATCACACAAAGGTAAATGTTGTTTAAGCAAAGCGAAAACAAATCACATAGGGATGTGTGTGAATTGTCTTCGTTTTGCTGAAAGAACGCACACTTCGCTTGTTCGGTTTTGGGCAGAGTCCTTAGAGACATAAGTCCTCAAGGCTCGGGGGAGTTTGGTGTGGTCTTTTGCGGGCACCACACTTGCTTCACTTTCAGATCCACTCACGGACGGACTCCTTTAGCTTATACCAGTAGAGCTGGCGTTTTGTCTTTCTGATTGTCTTGTTTGACACCAAGATGAGCAGATGTTACGGCATTATGGGTAGCTCGTAAGTTGTAACACAGTATTTTTCAGCTAGTCGAGGACTACGGCTGAAGATATGACTTTGTTCTGTCGGAAGTTACCGCCGTTCATATAGTATTCCGTTCTGCAAGGTCTTTGACGAGCCACTGTGTCTCTACAGGGACGTTGGGGTGATTGACCCAACCACTCAACTACAACTTTCAGTTCTGAGTCTGCTCTTTGCATCGCCAGCAATTTTCTCGCACAAAACGTTGACCCACGATGCGGTATGTCCGTCACTTGAAACGGTGTTTAGTACCATGTGCATGCTGGCACGATCGCCTGGAAAATCTCTGTCTCCGTCATCCGGCTTTTCAGTCAGATTAGATTGTTCTGCACTTTGCAATCCGGTACTTACACCGGTACTGCATTCTTGCCGGGAACAGAGGGCGAGTCGCAGTTCTTTCCTTTCTTACTGAGTCAGTGGAGTTTTTCGCACGTTTTGGTCGCATGACCCAATGGCGGCGGACAAGTGTCCGGGAGTTTCTCCAGTGGGCGAGTCTGTGTTTGCAAAACAGCAGATCGGAATTCTGTCCCTACTGCCGACGCTGAACTTCAATGCACGAGCGCCAAATACGCCCAACTAGGCTGCGCACACACCAAAGTAGGAGTGCTATACCACTGTTACCATCAGTATGAGAACTGTCACGAATGATACGGGCTTGATTATTTCGGAGGTGACGTCACTGCACGGGTGTGGCACTTAGTGATCATGTTCTGAGGGGATTGAGCTTCAGCAGAGTTAGTGTTGATGCTTCTGGTAGATGGATTAACGTTGTCGACTTTATTGAAATGAGACCACTGCTCACTTTCACGCGCCGTACTTGTCACAATCGTCGGGTAGTAGCACGGCACCCTGGAGATCTCGAGAGGGCGTCAGCATTGCCGTGTGTCTGCCCTGCGCGATGTTCAATTATAAAGTCAAACTTCATTCTTATAGGCTCTAACAATGTGCCAAAAACAAACTTTTTTTTTGCGTAATCAATATCTCAGGGGGATTTTCGTGAGTGGAGTAAACAGCTCTTGTTTTCATTATTTTTTTTCTCTCCCCATTCCCCGCCTTCTTTTTAGAGACTCCTCTCAGTAGGGTTTGTACACGTTTTTCTTCCACCAATACACTTTGGCCCTTTCGTCAATGTGATTGACTTTAGACTTGGCACACACGTATACTACCACACACCACAGATGGTCCTCTGACGATTTCGTTGCGATAACGTTGCATCGTGTGCCGTGTGAAAATTGAAGTGAGATCATGTTGACGTCATCACATGTCTAAGGCCTACAGCTAAAGAACAATAGTTCCGATTTGGTTGTAGCTTGTTTTATGTACCTATATCGGGATATGTTATAGGTAAAAATTGAGTGACGTGATAACGTCATCACAAGTCATGTAACGTTACATTAAATGTGTATTTTCATATGTCCATATCTACAGAACTGCATGTCCAATTTGGTTTGTTATTTGGTAGGTACCTAGACCGAGATTAATTATGAGTGCAAGTGTGAAACAAACTGCAGTGTGCAACTTAAACCCAAATGTGGACCCAAATTCGCCACTTAAGACAATCACTGGGAGTCATACATCCGATTTTCGGTTGTTACGTCAATTCTTTTTTTCCCCTGTTTATATTTCGCTCTCATGACGTTTTTGTCTCGGGTTACTTGTTGTATTTTCTTTTCCATGGAAACAGTTACCCTTAACATCCCCCCTAAAAAAAAAACTGAAATCTGAAATGGATGATGTTAACGTGAAGCTCATCCAGTGTTATCGAAATTGAACGGAATTTTGATACAGCTCTTGCCCGTTTCATGATCGATGCATAAGAAACAAACTTGCATCAAACTTAATTGCATCAAATGCGTGCTCATCTGGACGTGTACGTTGCTGATGGTCTTATTGTTAAAGTGAAGCGGTGGTGTTTTGGACGAAACATTCAGAGCCCACGCATTGAATATGTAAGGAAAACAGTTCGTAAACAGAATTCGTGATTATGTTCCCCGAAAGCAGCCTGTGTACACTTGTTGTCAGCTGTAGTAATGCCAACTTTAGAGTACTGTGGTACTGTATGGGGAGAGTAACTTGAGAGTATTGTACTGTATAGTACTGTATACCATAAGCGCCCTGTTTTTGCACGAGTGTCCCTTTTTAATGAATGGTCGAATGTTCATTCGTCCGAAAGTTCAATAGTCGGAATTTGGCATAAGTTTCAAATGAATAAAAGACTCAACAGGTCGAAGGCTCAATGCCGAAAAGCACGCAAGGACTACTGTCTATTCGGACTATCGAACCTTTGGACTATCGAACCTTCGGACTATTGAACCTCGGACTAACGGCAAGGGGCGGATCCAGAACCAAATTTTCGGGGGGGGGGCGCAAGATGTTGATTAGTACCTAGTATTGTGTGCTATTTCTACATCGTACATTAAAACTAAAAGGTATGTGTAGCTGATTTAGTTTGCGAGGGAGATACGCAACGCTTTTAATTTCCTTTAAAAAATAAAAAAGGTGTCTTCACTCCTTCGATTTTTTTGTATTGACAAGTTCGTGTTTTTTTGGTGGTAACTCTACTTAATAAAAATGTTAGTAACTATACTTAACTATTAAACATATCACTGAATCACATCGATATTTCGATAAAAAGCTGTCGAAAAATATTTGCATCAGGTTAGGCGTACCCTCTGGATAAATAGTGGCATCAGAACTTATAGGATTCAGACGGAGGCAAATATTCTCACGCTTCTAAACAGGGCAATAAATGGCTCGGTTGTCTTACACGTTTGCTGCGGCCACTATGAATTACACCAAGACTAGTTTTTCTCAGAGCTGGGTGATACCATTCACTTAAAGATATCTTTTACATCTTGGCATCGATCTTTCAGATGGCTTGTTAATGCCTGCCACAGTTTAACAAGCGCAAACGATTTCGTCAAAAGAGGTTTTGTTTTTGTTCCAACGATCAGTCAATTGGCTGATCGGTTGAACACCACCTACATTTCTTGTACGGGACGTCCAAGTAAGCTTTTGGGTAATATTGGTTAGGTTCCTTTTAGGATAAATGCAAATGATCCTATGGCGAATTAGGGTCCTGCAGGGCCTAAGATGCACACTGACACCCTTTACATTTGCGGCAGACGAGCACGATGGAAAACTCGGTCAACGTGGTTGTTTATTTACAACAAAGCGCACAAACAGAAAAGGCGTTACTCGCGTTACTTTTTAGCTGCGAGATGAAACCCGATCGATGTAACTTTAAAACCGTTCACCGACACCGTTTTGGCACAACGTTACAGTAAATCGACTTCAACTGGTGTTTTGGAGCGTTTTTAAAACGGTGTCTGAACGCCCCCTGATTCGAACATGAGAAATCTTAGCTCCCAGTGAGATCATAAATGGACTGTCATTAAGCGTTCACTTGCTTAATTTACAATTGATTTGCAACACCCCTATTCAGCCAAGTTGATGTGTTCAGTGTAAAAGGTCGTATTTGAAGGAAATTGAATCTTTTACTTTCAGTGATTATTGACGACTCAGATTCATCACGATGGCTTGGGGTTGTTCATCGTTTGCCCTGCTGGCTACCATCGCTTTAATGCTGTGTGCCATCACTTCTGCTCAGTCTTCATCAAGTAGTTGGGAATCCTCCATTGATGGTAAGGATAGAATCTTACTTGTCTCAGCTTATAATAGATTTCCCAGAAGTTCACGTTTCATTTGCTCCAACTCGACGAAATGCAAAGGATATCCTTTAATCTTTTAACAATACACTATACCCCCCATCAAGATCCAGTGTCATCGTAAACGCTTTCTGGATTCATATTACATCCCTATTAAAACGATAATAGCATTTTCACATGTCTGCTCCTCTCTGATGGGCATTTCATTTCATCAGAAACCGAGGGGGTACAAACACGAAGTTTGTTGAATAGTAGGATGTAATTTGGGAAATACATGCACTTTGGAAATGAACTTTCGATTCACTTGTCCGTTCTACGTATGATGCAGTGCACCAGTGTTGTAGTCGAGTCACTTGAGTCGAGTCCGTCTCGAATCATTTGGTTCCCAGTAGTCCGAGTCACGAGACTTTTGAGTCAAGTCCGAGTCCAGCTACATTTCTCTAGGCCCGAGAATTGGTAGGGTATTCGCTGATACATTGAAGAATTACCCCAGCGATATGGAGAAGCGCCAACCTGCTCCAAACACAATCGGCAGTTTTTACCACAATTTTGTATCATGAACATTGATATGAAGACTGATTTTATCAGTTTTCTTATTGGATCCTTCATTGGTCTGTGCCTATGCTTTCCCCTCGAATTATAGTTTGCATGGATACTCGGTGGCGTACGTAAGGTGAGGCCTCTCATCTTGTGCCACCCTTGCCCTCAGAATGTGCGGGAAGGCAAACATGAGTTTTTAATCGTTAAAACACATTCGGGTGCCTCCTTCAGAAAATGACGCCCTCTAACTCCCCCCCCCCCTTCCCACCCTACGGCTAATTGGATAAGCTATTCATGATGAGCTGGAAATAATAATGTTCAAATTATGCTTGCATTTTCGACTATTAAAACAATCAAAAATTTACGCTATAGGAACTATTTGGCCTATTTGCATGTTTTAACACAATCTTAAAGATATAATGTCCGGACTCTTTAAGAAATTCGATTGTTTTCCTTAACGTATAGTCATCTTGAATCTTTTATTCGGACGATAAAACCTTTTCTCTTATTTTTGACAACTGCAAACCTCTTGAGGAAAGGCCTTTGCATTGCTTTTGTGCACAAACAGATCCGCCTTGCGAGCAAACTGTTACCTGTCCCTCTATCATCTTTACTGATAGATACGGGTACCATTCTACGAGAGCTGCGTTATTGTTGGGCCGCAAATGATTCTAATTTGTGAAGTCATTCAAGTCAATATGCCAAAACGTACCGTGGGTCTGACGTCTCATTCAAAATGATTTTTTTGGTAGAGCCAGCTAAAATAATTCTTTCTTCTTGGTGAAACTCCAAAACAGCCCGGACAGAACATCAGGTAGATAACATATTTAGGCTACATCCTGGGTGCAATGAGAGTTCGTGCATATGAGGTCACATCAATCATCAACTCACAAGAAGAAGAATACTTCAGTCATTCAAAGGTTTACCACTGAGGAAATTTTACTTTGTGCGACGAGTGGAAACTAATTCTCGACTTTTGATTCTTCTATCAAACAACATTCATATTGCTTATTGTGTTAATTCTCTTTCAATTTTGTGCGGTAACAGAGCGCTGCCCGCCAGAGTGTACGTGCGACTATTGGTGCGTTGAGTGTTCTCGCGGTTGGAATCTTGAAACCATCCAAAGCATCGACAACAGTACAGATGTCTGTAAGAAACACGCTTAGTTTGTTTGATTATAAAAACATTTTGCACCTATAAACTTTACTGTTGCGGTGATTTGTTTTCATTCTGACATTGTTTTGTTTCTCATTAATAATAACAATAAGGAGAACTGATTTTATTTGAAGCATTACCTAGTTTCCCCTTTAGGACGTTAGTAAAAAAAGTACGACACAATAACGGAAGACAATATATAGAATGAGGACTAGAAGAACAAACAACGTGCACAATTTGACGGATTGACATAAACTGTTTGAAGGTATAAATTAAGCTTAAAGATCCTGGTCTGAAAGGTTGAAGATTGAATACTAAGTTTATTCAAAGCTTATGTCAAGAATTTAAAATGAGATTGTATCGTAAAACGCTTGTTTTGTTTTTACATTTTGTGCTATAAATTGCACTTGCAAATTATACGAGTCTAATAATGTGCACTGAAAGGGGACAGTATACTGCAGTAGGTCCTATCTAATCCAATTATCATAGTAGATCTGTCCAACCCAGCAATGTAATTTCTTCATCTTTTCGTTTCATGATTGTCCACAGGATACTAAGAGAAGGCAATATCTCACATCTGGAGCCAGGCGTATTCCAAGGATTTTCTCGTCTCGAATGGCTGTAAGTGTTTAGTACCTATTTTGGGTGTCTGCGTTTGTTGCAAAGACCCGCCCTGTGAGTAGACTGGTTCCATGTCCTTACATTATCGATCTTGATAGGGGTAGGAACCAGTTTACACTACAGAAAGTGAATTACCGACGGGCGTATTTGTAAAAATTTAACGAAAACCTATTTTCCCTCATTCAATAGAAAACCCGAATGATTCACATTTCAAGCTGGCCCACTGTTTTACAGTTTTTTTTTCACCGGTTTATTTTTTTCTTTCTCTTTTGGTCTGTACTTTTTCTGATATTTGTATATACTCCGGTTGTTTTTCAAAACGTGTAACATAATTCGAGTATGTTCCTTTCATTCTGTTTTCATTAACTACATACCCATTAAAGACATACCCATTCAAGGGCGGATCCAAAACACAATTTTTTGGGGGGGGGCAAAAAAACAATTGTCCCCCAAAAATTGTACCAAAACATTACGGCGTGGTGTTAGATTTTTTTTGTTTTTTGATTCTTGAATGATGTTGTGTGGTGCGATCTGATTGCAATGTCTGACCACTCGAACCATTTTTTTTGTTAGGAAAAGATGGTGTTGTGGGCAGTGCCTGCCTTTATTGCGACGTCACTTAAATAAACACCAATTGGGTTCGTTTTTTGCCCCCCCCCTCACTGGATCCGTCCTTGTACCCATTAAAGACGTCTGAACACGCAGAAACTATGCTCAGATTCACTGCCAACTCATTATAAATCGAAATGCTCAACACAGTTCCACCAGTGACGATTGGGAAGAATCAATATCAGAACAGGAAGTGATGATTGGAGGATTGAGGAAGCTGTTAAACAAACGGCCAGAGCTAGAATCTCAGTGTGCGGCTTACAGGAGGTCCCGACACTCAAACAGGGTCACATAACTGGTGAAGCTGCTTGGGATGATTTTATTTGAAGCATTACCTAGTTTCCCCTTTAGGACGTTAGTAAAAAAAAATACGACACAATAACGGAAGACAATATATAGAATGAGGACTAGAAGAACAAACAACGTGCACAATTTGACGGATTGACATAAACTGTTTGAAGGTATAAATTAAGCTTAAAGATCCTGGTCTGAAAGGTTGAAGATTGAATACTAAGTTTATTCAAAGCTTATGTCAAGAATTTAAAATGAGATTGTATCGTAAAACGCTTGTTTTGTTTTTACATTTTGTGCTATAAATTGCACTTGCAAATTATACGAGTCTAATAATGTGCATTGAAAGGGGACAGTATACTGCAGTAGGTCCTATCTAATCCAATTATCATAGTAGATCTGTCCAACCCAGCAATGTAATTTCTTCATCTTTTCGTTTCATGATTGTCCACAGGATACTAAGAGAAGGCAATATCTCACATCTGGAGCCAGGCGTATTCAAAGGATTTTCTCGTCTCGAATGGCTGTAAGTGTTTAGTACCTATTTTGGGTGTCTGCGTTTGTTGCAAAGACCCGCCCTGTGAGTAGACTGGTTCCATGTCCTTACATTATCGATCTTGATAGGGGTAGGAACCAGTTTACACTACAGAAAGTGAATTACCGACGGGCGTATTTGTAAAAATTTAACGAAAACCTATTTTCCCTCATTCAATAGAAACCCGAATGATTCACATTTCAAGCTGGCCCACTGTTTTACAGTTTTTTTCACCGGTTTGTTTTTTTCTTTCTCTTTTGGTCTGTACTTTTTCTGATATTTGTATATACTCCGGTTGTTTTTCAAAACGTGCAACATAATTCGAGTATGTTCCTTTCATTCTGTTTTCATTAACTACACACCCATTAAAGACATACCCATTCAAGGGCGGATCCAAAACACAATTTTTTGGGGGGTGGGGCAAATTGTCCCCCCAAAATTGTACCAAAGCATTACGGCGTGGTGTTAGATTTTTTTTTTTTTTGATTCTTGAATGATGTTGTGTGGTGCGATCTGATGCAATGTCTGACCACTCGAACCATTTTTTTTGTTAGGAAAAGATGGTGTTGTGTGCAGTGCCTGCCTTTATTGCGACGTCACTTAAATAAACACCAATTGGGTTCGTTTTTTGCCCCCCCCCCCTCACTGGATCCGTCCTTGTACCCATTAAAGACGTCTGAACACGCAGAAACTGTGCTCAGATTCACTGCCAACTCATTATAAATCGAAATGCTCAACACAGTTCCACCAGTGACGATTGGGAACAATCACTATCAGAACAGGAAGTGATGATTGGAGGATTGAGGAAGCTGTTAAACAAACGGCCAGAGCTAGGATCTCAGTGTGCGGCTTACTGGAGGTCCCGACACTCAAACAGGGTCACATAACTGGTGAGGCTGCTGGGGATGATGGTGTCTTGAAAATATGAGGTCCACTGGTCATGCTATGCCAGAACACGTCAATCTGGGGTTGGTTTCATTATTCGATTCGATGTCGACGTTGGTGAAGTCGCCTACATTAGTCCGCGTCTTCTGACAGCTAAACTCACCATCCACGGCTGCAACGTTAAGTAGTAGTTGGATCGCTCCAACGAAAGGCGAAGAAATTTCAAAGTCAACCTTCCACCGCCAATTTGCGGTGACTTCAACGCGACTTGCTCACTGGCCGAATCTCACTGCTATTTTCGACACAACACCACTGTTGAGGCCGGGACATTCTGTGAATAACAACGAAGATCGTTTGCTAGAATACGACCGGGATTTCAAACTGTCGCTATTGAATATATGTGGTATGATCAACATACGGCCCGCTACTGGACTTGATACAGCAATGACGGTGTTACCAAGAAAGTCCTCTACTACATCTTATGTGATAGCTGGATGAAACAAAATGTGTTCACTTGTCGAGTGATGCGCTCATTTGACTTCTCGTCTGATCACGACTAGCTGCTGGTTGCATCGCTTGGAACACCAGTGAACCGGCAGGCGCGTTTTCGTCTACGTTGCTCCAAACCACCACGAACACTCGATCTAGATGAGCTAAAGACCTAGACACCAGAGCAGTCTATAGCGAGCTGGTCAAAGAGAAGCTTAACGTCTTGACATCACCACTGTCGACGATTTCAACGTGAAGGTTGTCGATGCCCTCCAGTCTCCACTACGCTGCTGTATTCGAAATCCCATCGCAAATCGATTTACATAAACGATCCCACGTTGCAGAACTTCTTTCGAAAGCGAGAGGAAGTCAGACGCTCGGGAGAATCAGAGGGATCTAAAGCAAAAAAATGTCCAGGCTGATCCTGATCAGAACCCGTCAGCTCACTAAATGAGCATTTCAAAGCAGAAACTCAGCTCATAAGCTCACTCAATACCCAGCGGAACATAGAAAAGTTGAACGCAACTGCCAAACTCCAAGTGACTCTACTGAGAACCAAGACTGGCATTACCTGCCAAAACTGACCAAATTCTTGCCCACTTCAAGAACCGCTTCAATCCCATCCAACCCACCTTCCACCCAGCGGAACTCGATCATCCACTGTTGTTAACGACCTTCCTCCAAGAAAATACATCTTAGCCGATATCAACCATGACCCCCCTTCCAAACAGGAAATTGAGGAATGCCTCAAACGCCTCAAGAATCGTAAGGAAAGTAAAGATAGTCTTCCCGAATTCCTTAAATCCATCTACATCAACCCATCCCTTATTGACGCGATCTACAATCTGACGACGCAAATCTGGGCCACCAGGCAAATTGCAAAATGTTCATCCCTTCCACTTAGTTTGTGCGCATGCGCCAACATCTCGGCTTATGCCAGTGACTGTCGACATGGCAGCGCTGCGGAGAGGAAAGACACACCGATTTTCATCTGAAAACGTCCTGTTCATTTTGCTATTATGTGAAATACAATGCAACCGGATGAAATGAAATGAGTTAATTTTTATTTTATTTGCCATATTTTTGTGATAGAAATTCGATATTTCAAGAAAATGTCGTTTTAGATCGTTGTTTGCTTTACATTACCATGCAATCATCAGCAAAAGGGCCAACTTAAGTTGTTGTTTTTAGTTTTCTCCAGTTTCCCCAAACATGCCATTATCACAGCATTTGAATGAGATATTAAAAAATATTATTGCAGGATTTACGAGTTATTGCGAATAGGTTTGCGTTTCTTAGGTGTGTATTGTTTTTGAAGTTTCCGTCCGTACGTTATACATGAACGAACTGCGTGCCGTCAAAAACGATGTCACCGTGCACAGAAGGCCATGTTGGACCGTCCACATGGAGCACTGGACCAGCTTGCGCCATGCGGAAAATCACGCTGTCCTATGGGTCAGCAGAAAAAACCCGTATTTTCGGCGGATACGTCCTTCTTTCTTGAACTGTCCTATTCGAAATAACTCGGAAATAGGATCATTATTTTTATCTATTCTTTGCCTAAATGGCAATGTCTTTAACTTGTCCAGGAAAACCGGAGAAATATTTTTAAAATTCGATTGATTCACGCAGGGTTGAAGAATTTGCAGGGAAATTCTTTTTCTCATAAAATCTCTTTTATTAAGAGTAATTTTTACATTTGGACAATTTCAACTCATAACATGATTGTAAAAATCGTGTTCTCAGTAATTTTCATGAGTTTAGGTCGTCTGTAACTTGTGGATGATTACCTGGTATGTGATATTGTTTTCGGCTGATCAACGAGTGCGAAATGGCGCCATCTGTCGTCTGATCTATTTCAGAATCTTTTGGTCCCTTACGCATGCGAGAAAAAAACTAAGTGGTGCACAAAGGTCTGGGCATGAACATACGTGAAAAGACCGCCTAAAAGCTCCATCTACGACATGCGAACTCTCCTGGTCCGGATATGCCGATGATTTCATCCATTTCCTCAACACTGCACCTGCACGCCATACCTCCAAACCGCTGCCGCCCTCCTCAACGACGTGTTCGTCAATGTCGATCTCAAGATCAACCTTAAAGACAGAGCCGATGATATCAAACTTTACAACTATTAACCCCAACATCCTCTACCCCTCCTAGGTTATCCAAATCAACAACATGGACATCAAAAACACCGAGACATTCAAGCACCTGGGCACAGTATATCACATGCCCAACCCAACACCAGGGACATCGAAATCAGCTACCGGGTCAACAGCGCACGCTCAAATTGCACCCCTAACAAGGCACTGTTAGTAAATCATTGGATAAAAGAATGTGACATTGCGAGTTCCATACCTTGGTAGTCTGATTAAAAGTACACTGACCTATTCCAGCCAAAACTGGAACCCACTGAGGAGGTAAAGACGACATTTGGATGCTGTGTATAGGGACTTTCTACACAGAGTGGTCCGAGGTGGATTTCGCTAAGTCAGCGCAGTTTGGCGAGGAACACAAGTTTCTCTACACCAATGCAAGAATTCACCAAATCTGCGGCACCTCTAACGTCACGACCTTTATCAAAAATCAGCAAAACAGCTACTGTTGTCATATCATCCGCGGAGTTTCAGACCTCACCACAAATAAGCTGCTCTTCAATTCCGACTAATATCAGAAACGAGGCCGCCCCACCCCAACTACCCTCCAACAAGTGAGTGCAAACCGACAATGTACAGAAACCGAACTTGTCCATGAGCATTGAAGTTTCCCGATACACAAGTACCGGTATCCTGCCAATCGTTAGAATAACGAAGCAGTAAACCAAATGAATGAAATGTAGGCCTATGGCAAAAAAATTGATTATCTTTTTCTTCTGAGCAAACTGATATAACTTCAATCGGGAAGTTACAATGTTAATTTTGTCTTTAAGAAAAAGAATATAATGTAACAGATCATAATAACTGTTACATTCACCACAAGGGGGGTTCAGATGAATATGTTGCAATGTTCAGATGTTATGTCTTTGGAATATTTTGTTATACAGGATGTATATAAGAAAGACAAAAAAAGGTATCATATCAACAGGATATGAACTTAACGACCATTATTATGGTTTTATCATCAACTACGGATTTAGTGCTTCATGCAAGGCAACGCCTCCAAGATATTGGAAATAAGCTTACTGCTCCCTAGTCGATGATAAAACCATAATAATGGTCATTAGTAGTACATATTTTGGTTACATTTTCCCAATGTTTAAGTGTTATCTTTTTTGGAGGGCACCATACATTTACATTTCTGTTTATTTTTGACTTGACAGTACGATGGACAGTCTTCCTCTTCAAAGGATTCCCAACGGTATATTTAGCGGGCTGATCAATCTCCGCACGTTGTAAGTTTGATACGGTTCATGTTTGTTTCCGATGTCACAGCTGACAGTGCAATCTGTATTGCATCATGATATTTGGCATCAATCCGACTCTCTCCAAAGTAACCGTTAAGCGTTTTCTTTGGAGTTAGAGTAACATTCCTTAAAGTAGCTGTTAAGCCCAGAAAATTTTAATCAGAATGTAATCAGTCATTTTTCTATATTTTGATTTAACAGATAATGTTATTGTCACAATTGGGCGGTCTTAATAGAAATACATGTGATCAAAATAGCCGTCTTTGGAGTGATCTCTGTTGTTTGCAAATCGCTGCTAGTGTACGCTCATATTCTATCGCATAACTAACTTCAGCTTGATGAGACAGTAATTTTGGCTGTATGACATTCTTCGAGATCATCTGTTAGGTTCGTTTCGTGTTTGGTAGTTATACAAGAGTATGAAGTCGCTGCAAGCTGTATCCAATATCAGACTCTTTGTTGTCGTTGATGAATAGCTGCAGTAACGAATATGCAAGTAAACTGATTTTTTTTAAAGCTCGTTAATGTAAGTCATAACAAAAATCGTTCAGGTGGGACTCGAACCCACGACCTCCTGCTTTCTAGTGCAGTCGTGCTACCACTCGACCACCGGGCTTAGAGGATCGGTTGGCTGGTTTGAATATGATGTACATAGCAGCGGGTACCGCATTTGAATATTAATATTAAGATGGAAGAATATTTGCGCCGGGGTAGTGTAAATCAGTATTCACCGATATATAAACACTGTATACTCAGTGTAACCTCCCGAGTGAAAGTTGGAAACAATCACTCGGTGGGACTCGAACCCACGCCCTCCTGCTCGTGGGTTCGAGTCCCACCCGAGTGATTATTTCAAAAATGGTCTTAATCTGCCCAATGGTTAAATTAAAATGTAATGGCAAATTTACGTTCATGCCTGATAGGCCGTTTAATTGGATAAAGATTAAAAACTGAAAGGAAAATAATTCTTCAGTAGTACCATTGGCTGTAAGTTTGATATGCTTTGAATTTTGTTTGTGTTCATTTTACAGAAGCTCGTTCGTGCCAGGTTTTAAAAGTGAAACACATTATTTTTGCAAAATAACGTAATAATTTGGCGAAAGAACGCAATACTTATGCGAAATAGTGCAATAGTATTGCAAAATAACGCAATAGTATTTACAAATAATGCAATTTATAGAGAAATTACGCAACGTTGTATGGTGAAATAATCCAATACATTGCGAAATAACGAGATAGCATTACGAAATTACACAATTAGTTTTTGTGACATGAAACGCAATGGTTTTTGCAAATAAGTAGAGTATATAATGCAAAGGGTCCGAATGATAAACCTTTATTATAGGCATACTTCGGAAAATTCTCACGCCATATTTTATGAAAGATAAAATTTGTGTGGGGATAAAAGCCTACCCGAGTGCGTGGCGGATTATGTGCTTTTAAAGGGGGTTGAAGGAGGGTGTTGAAGTTAACACAGAGACAATTAATAAGAGGGACCAAAGGCCTGAAGCAAATGAATCAAGATCTTACGGCGAGTGTTACTAAACGATTTTTTCGGGAACATTGTGATTTTCTCTCCATGTAGCATATTTAAGCCTAACATAAAATGAACAAAAATGACTTTGGCCGGACGGAAGATGATGGTTAACAACCTTAACAATCCCCACAATCCACCACTGCCTAATACCCCCATATAAGCATGTCTTATAAAACAAATGAAGGGCTAAAGGTACAATTATATGGCCGAATTTTCAAAAATTCGTTGAATTTTCTTCACGACACTTTAAAAACAAAGCCCCTATTGACGCGATCTACAACCTGACGCCGCAAATCTAGGCCATCAAGCAAATTGCAGCATGTTCATCCCTTCCACTTAGTTTGTGCGCATGTGCCAACATCTCGGCTAATGCCGGTGACTGTCGAAATGGCAGCGCCGCGGAGAGGAAAGACACACCAATTTTCATCTGAAAAACATCCTGTTTATTTTGCTATTAAGTGAAATACAATGCAACCGGATGAAATGAAATTAGTTATTTTTATTTTATTTGCCATATTTTTGAGAAAAAAAATTCGATATTTCTAGAAAATGTCGTTTTAGATCGCTGTTTGCTTTACATTTCCATACTATCATCGGCAAAAGAGCCAACTTAAGTTGGGGATTTTTTTAATGTTCTCCAGTTTCCCCAAACATGTCACTTATCACAGCATTTGAATGAGATATGAAAAAATATTATTACAGGATTTACGAGTTATTGAGAATAGGTTTGCGTTCCTTAGGTGGCTATTAATTTTGAAGTTTCCGACAGTACGTTTACATGTTTGAACCGCGCGCCGTCAAAAACGATGTCACCGTGCACGAACGGCCAATGTTGGGCTGTCCACTGGAGCACTGGTCCAGCTTGCGCCATGCGGAAAATCACGCTTCCCTATATAGGTCAGCGGAAAAAAAGTATAACTTCGGCGAATACGTCTTTCTTTCGTGAGCTGTCCTATTAGCAATAACTCGGAAATGGTATCATTATTTTATCTATTCTTTGCCTAAATGGCAATGTCTTTTATTTGTCCAGGAAAACTGGAGAAATATTTTTAAAATCCGATTGATTCTCGCAGGGTTTGAAGAATTATCGGGGAAATTTTTTTCTCTCTTAAAATCTCTTTTTTTTTTCAGAGTAATTGTTTTGCATTTGGACAATGTTAGCTCATGACATGATTGTAAACTTCATATATAAAGTTCTGAAAATAGTTTAAAGGTCGTCTGTAACTTGTGGATGATAACCCGGTATGTGATAATGTTTTCGGCTGATCAACGAGTGCGAAATGGCGCCATCTGTCGTCTGATCGATTTCAGAATCTTTTGGTCCCTTACGCATGCGAGAAAAAAACTAAGTGGTGCACAAAGGTCTGGGCATGAACATACGTGAAAAGACCGCCTAAAAGCTCCATCGACGACATACGAACTCTCCTGGTCCGGATATGCCGATGATTTCATCCTTTTCCTCAACACTGCACCTGCACGCCATACCTCCAAACTGCTGCCGCCCTCCTCAACGACGTTTTCGTCAATATCGATCTCAAGATCATCTTTAAAGACAGAGACGATGATATCAAACTTCACAACCTTCAACCCCAACACCCTCTACCCCTCCTAGGTTATCCAAATCAACAACATGAACATCAAAAACACCGAGACATTCAAGCACCTGGGCACATTATATCACATGCCCAACCCAACACCAGGGACATCGAAATCAGCTACCGGGTCAACAGCGCACGCTCAAATTGCACCCCTAACAAGGCACTGTTAGTATATCATTGGATAAAATAATGTGACATTGCGAGTTCCATACCTTGGTAGCCTGATTAAAAGGACACTGACCTATTCCAGCCAAAACTGGAACCCACTGAGGAGGAAAAGACAACATTTGGATGCTGTGTATAGGGACTTTCTACACAGAGTGGTCCGTGGTGGATTTCGCTAAGTCAGCGCAGTTTGGCGAGGGACACAATCTTTACACCAATGCAAGAATTCACCAAATCTGCGGCACCTCTAACGTCACGACCTTTATCGAAAATCAGCAAAACAGCTACTGTTGTCATATCATCCGCGGAGTTTCAGACCTCACCACGAATAAGCTGCTCTTCAATTCCGACTAATATCAGAAACGAGGTTGCTCCACCCCGACCCCCCTCCAACAAGTCTGTGCAAACCGACAATGTACAGAAGCCGAACTTGTCCATGAGCATTAAAGTTCCCGATACACAAGTATACCGGTATCCTGCCAATCGTTAAAATAATGAAGCAGTAAACCAAATGAATGAAATGTAGGCCTATGGCACAAAAATTGTTTTACTTTTTCTTCTGAGCAAACTGATATAACTTCAATCGGGAAGTTACAATGTTAATTTTGTCTTTGAGAAAAAGAATATAATGTAACAGATCATAATAACTGTTACATTCACCCCAATGTGGGTTCAGATGATTATGTTGCAATGTTATGTCTTTGGAATGTGAATTAGAAATATTTTGTTATACAGGATGTATAAGAAAGACAAAAAAAGGTATCATATCAACAGGATATGAACTTAACGACCATTATAATGGTTTTATCATCAACTACGGATTTAGTGCTTCATGCAAGGCAACGCCTCCAAGATATTGGAAATAACCTTACTGCTCCCTAGTCTATGATAAAACCATAATAATGGTCATTAGTAGTACATATTTTGGTGACATTTTCCCAATGTTTTAGTGTTATCTTTTTTGGAGGGCACTATACATTTACATTTCTGGGTTTTTTTTACTTGACAGTACGATGGACAGTCTTCCTCTTCAAAGGATTCCCAACGGTTTATTTAGCGGGCTGATCAATCTCTACTTGCTGTAAGTTTGATACGTTTCCTGTTTGCTTTCGATGTCACAGCTGACAGTGCAATCTGTATTGCATCATGAGCTTTGGCATCAATCCGTCTCTCTCCAAAGTTACCGTTAAGCGTTTTCTTTGGAGTTAGAGTAACATTCCTTAAAGTAGCAGTTAAGCCCGGAAAATTTTAATCAGGATGTAATCAGTCATTTTGCTATATTTTGATTTAGCAGATAATGTTATTGTCACAATTGTGTGGTCTTAATAGAAATACATGTGATCAAAATAGCCGTCTTTGGAGTGATCTCTGTTGTTTGCAAATCGCTGCTAGTGTACGCTCATATTCTATCGCATAACTAACTTCAGCTTGATAAGACAGTAATTTTGGCTGTATGACATTCTTCGAGATCATCTGTTAGGTTCGTTTCGTGTTTAGTAGTTATCCAAGAGCATGAAGTCGCTGCAAGCTCTATCCAATATCACACACTTTGTTGTCGTTGATGAATAGCTGCAGTAACGAATATGCAAGTAAACTGATTTTTTTTTTTAAAGCTCGTTAATGTAAGTCATAACAAAAATCGTTCAGGTGGGACTCAACCCACGACCTCCTGCTTTCTAGTGCAGACGTGTTACCTCTCGACCACCGGGCTTAGAGGATCGGTTGGCTGGTTTGAATATGATGTACATAGCAGCGGGTACCGCATTTGAATATTCATATTAAGATGGAAGAATATTTGCGCCGGGGTAATGTAAATCAATAATAGGTTTTGTCCTTCACCGATATATAAACACTGTATACTCAGTGTAACCTCCCGAGTGAAAGTTGGAAAAAATCGCTCGGTGGGACTCGAACCCACGCCCTCCTGCTCGTGGGTTCGAGTCCCACCCGAGTGATTATTTGAAATATGGTCTTAATCTGCCCCATGGTTAAATTAAAATGAAATGGCAAATTTACGTTCATGCCTTATAGGCCGTTTAATTGGATAAAGAATAAAAACCGAAAGGAAAATAATTCTTCAATAGTACTATTAACACCAATCTAAAATGTGTATATTTTGCAGTGTATTTCAGTTTTGTTATATTCCCCTTTTGATTCGATAGTGAGATGAGAAATCTTTCGCTCGTGTCGATTCCAGCTGCTTCATTTAGCGGACTCTCCAATCTCGAATACCTGTAAGTTTGATATGCCTAGTATCTTGTTTGTGCTCAAGAGTTTATTTACTTCAGGCTGTATTTTACGGAAGCCCGTTCGTGCCAGGTTTTAAAAGTGAAACAAAATATTGTTGCAAAATAACGCAATAATTTTGGGAAAGAACGCAATATATGGAGAAATTACGCAACGTAGTATGGAGAAATAATCCAATACATTGCGAAATAACATGATAGCATTACGAAATTACACAATTAGTTTTTGTGACATGAAACGCAATGGTTTTGCAAATAAGTAGAGTATATAATGCAAAGGGTCCGAATGATAAATCTTTATTATAGGCATACTTCGGCAAATTCTCATGCCATATTTTATGAGAGATAAAATTTGTGTGGGGATAAAAGCCTACCCGAGTGCGTGGCGGATCATGTGCTTTTAAAGGGGGTTGACGGAGGGTGTTGAAGTTAACACAGAGACAATTAATAAGAGGGAACAAAGGCCTGAAGCAAATGAATCAACATCTTATGACGAGTGTTACTAAACGATTTTTTTTCGGGAACGTTGTGATTTTCTCTCCAGGTAGCATATTTAAGCCTAACATAAAATGAACAAAAATAACTTTGGCTGGACGGAAGATGATGGTTAACAACCTTAACAATCCCCACAATCCACCACTGCCTAATACCCCCGTATTAGCATGTCTTATAAAACAAATGAAGGGCTAAAGGTACAGTTATATGGCCGAACTTTCAAAAATTCATTGAATTTCTTCACGACACTTTAAAAACAAAGTTTCAAGAGTGTTTCTTGATGGAAGGCATCAGTGAACTTGCAGGCGCGTTTTCGTCTACGTCACTCCAAACCAACACGAACACTCGATCTAGATGAGCTAAAGACCCAGACACCAGAGCAGCCTTTTGCGAGCTGGTCAAGGAGAAGCTCGACGTCTTGGCATCACCACTGTCGACGATTTCAACGTGAACGTTGTTGATGCCCTCCAGCCTCCGCTACGCTGCCATACAAATCGAAATCCCATCGCAAATCGATTTACATAAACGATCCAACGTTGCAGAACTTGTTTCGCAAACGGGACGAAGTCAGACGTTCGGGAGAATCAGAGGGATCTAAAGCAAACAAATGTCCAGGCTGATCCTGATCAGAACCCGTCAGCTCACTAAATGAGCATTTCAAAGCAGAAACTCAGCTCATAAGCTCACTCAATACCCAGCGGAACATAGAAAAGTTGATTGCAACTGCCAAACTCCAAGTGACTCTACTTATAACCAAGACTGACATTACCTGCCTATACCAGACCAAATTCTTGCCCACTTCAAGAACCGCTTCAATCCCATCAAACCCACCTTCCACCCGGCGGAACTCGATCATCCACTGTTGTTAACGACCTTCCTTCAAGAAAATACAACATCGAAGCCGATATCAACCATGACCCCCCTTCCAAAATGGAAACTGAGGAATGCCTCAAACACTTCAAGAATCGTAAGGAAAGTAAAGATAGTCCTTCCAAATTTCTTAAATCCATCTACATCAACCCAGCCCATTTTGACGCGATCTACAACCTGACGACGCAAATCTGGACCATCAAGCAAATTGCAGAATGTTCATCCCTTCCACTTAGTTTGTGCGCATGCGCCAACATCTCGGCTAATGCCGGTGACTGTCGAAATGGCAGCGCCGCGGAGAGGAAAGACACACCGTTTTTCATCTGAAAACGTCTTTTTCATTTTGCTATTATGTGAAATACAATGCAACCGGATGAAATGAAATGAGTTAATTTTTATTTTATTTGCCATATTTTTGTGATAGAAATTCGGTATTTCAAGAAAATGTCGTTTTAGATCGTTGTTTGCCTTCCATTTCCATGCAATCATCAGCAAAAGGGCCAACTTAAGTTTTTTTTTAGTGTTTTCCAGTTTCCCCAAACATGCCACTTATAACAGCATTTGAATGAGATATTAAAAAAATATTATTACAGGATTTACGAGTTATTGCGAATAGGTTTGCGTTTCTTAGGTGGGTATTGTTTTTGAAGTTTCCGTCCGTACGTTATACATGAACGAACTGCGTGCCGTCAACAATTCTTTTTCTCATAAAATCCCTTTTATTAAGAGTAATTTTTACATTTGGACAATTTCAGCTCATAACATGATTGTAAAAATCATGTTCTCAGTAATGTTCATGAGTTTAGGTCGTATGTAACTTGTGGATGATTACCTGGTATGTGATATTGTTTTCGGCTGATCGACGGGTGCGGATTAATGGCGTCATCTGTCGTCTGTACGATTTCAGAATCTTTTGGTCCCTTACGCTTGCGGGAAAAAAACTAATCGGTGCACAAAGGCATGGACATAAACATACGTGAAAAGACCGCCTAAAAGCTCCATCGACGACATGCGAACTCTCCTGGTCCGGATATGCCGATGATTTCATCCTTTTCCTCAACACTGCACCTGCACGCCATACCTCCAAAACGCTGCCGCCCTCCTCAACGACGTTTTCGTCAATATCGATCTCAAGATCAACCTTAAAGACAGAGACGATGATATCAAACTTTAAAACCATCAACCCCAAAACCCTCTTCCCCTCCTAGGTTATCCAAATCAACAACATGAACATCAAAAACACCGAGACATTCAAGCACCTGGGCACATTATATCACATGCCCAACCCAACACCAGGGACATCGAAATCAGCTACCGGGTCAACATCGCACGCTCAAATTGCGCCCCTAACTTTGTTAGTAAATCATTGGATAAAATAATGTGACATTGCGAGTTCCATATTATCCTGATTAAAAGTACACTGACCTATTCTAGCCAAAACTGGAACCCACTGAGGAGGAAAAGACAACATTTAGATGCTGTGTATAGGGACTTTCTACGCAGAGTGGTCCGTGGTGGATTTCGCTAAGACAGCGCAGTTTGGCGAGGAACACAAGTTTCACTACACCAATGCGAGAATTCACCAAATCTGCGGCACCTCTGACGTCACGACCTTTATCGGAGATCAGGAAAACAGTTACTGTTGTCATATCATCCGTGGAGTTTCAGACCTCACTACGAAAAAGCTGCTCTTCAATTCCGACAAATATCAGAAACGAGGCTGCCCCACCCCGACTCTCCTCCAACAAGCCTGTGCAAACCGACAATGTACAGAAGCCGAACTTTCTCATGAGCATTGAAGTTTCTCGATACACAAGTACCGGTATCCTACCTATCGTTGGATTAACGAAGCAGTAAACCAAATGAATAAAATGTAGGCCTATGGCAGAAAATTTGTTTTATTTTTTTCTTCTGAGCAAACTGATATAACGTCAATCGGGAAGTAACATTATTCTTCTGAGCAAATTGATATAACGGGTTCAATCTGGAAGTTTAATACAATATTAATTTTCTTTTTGTTTTTAAGCAAAAGAATGTATGTAACAGATCATAATAACTGTTCCATTCACCACAATGTGGGTTCAGATAATTATGTTGCAATGTTATGTCCTTGAAGTGTAAATTAGAAATGGTTTGTTGTACAGGATGTCTTTAAGAAAGACAAAAAAGGTATCATATCAACAGGATATGAACTTAACGACCATTATTATGGTTTTATCATAAAGTACGGATTTAGTGCTTCACGCAGGGCAACGCCTCCAAGATAATTGGAAATAAGCTTACTGCTCCCAAGTCTATGATAAAACCATAATAATGGTCATTAGTAGTACATATTTTGGTCACATTTTCCCAATGTTTTAGTGTTATCTTTTTATGGAGGGCACCATACATTTACATTTCATCTCTGTTTATGCTTGACTTGACAGTACGATGGACAGTCTTCCTCTGCAGTGGATTCCCAACGGTTTATTTAGCGGGCTGTTCAATCTCTACTCGCTGTAAGTTTGATACGGTTCATGTTTGTTTTCGATGTCACAGCAGACAGTGCAAACTCTAATTGCATCATAAGCATTAGCATCAATCCGACTCTCTCCAAAGTTACCGTTAAGCGTTTTCTTTCGAGTTAAGAGTAACATTCCTTAAAGTAGCTGTTAAGCCCAGAAAATATTAATCAGGATGTAATCAGTCATTTTTTATATTTTGATTGAACAGATAATACACATGTTATTGTCACAATTTTGTGGGCTTATTAGAAATACATGTGATAAAAATAGCTGTCTTTGGAGTGATCTCTGTTGTTAGCAATTTGCTGCTAGTGTACGCTCATATTCTATCGCATAACTAACTTCAGCTTGATGAGACAGTAATATTGGCTGTATGACATCATTCGAGATCATCTGTTAGATTCGTTTCGTGTTTGGTAGTTATCCAAGAGCATGAAGTCGCTGCATGCTCTATCCAACATCACACACTTTGTTGTCGTTGATGAATAGCTGCAGTAACGAATATGCAAGTAAACCGATTTTTTAAAGCTCGTTAATGTAAGTCATACCAAAAATCGTTCAGGTGGGACTTGAACCCACGACCTCCTGCTTTCTAGTGCAGACGTGTTACCACTCGACCTCCGAGCTTAAAGACTCGGTTGGCTGGTTTGAATATGATGTACATAGCAGCGGGTACCGCATTTGAATATTCATATTAAGATGGAAGAATATTTGCGCCGGGATAATGTAAATCAATATTAGGTTTAGCCCTTCACCGATATATAAACACTGTATTCTCAGTGTAACCTCCCGAGTGAAAGTTGGTGAAAAATCACTCGGGTGGGACTCGAACCGAGGCCCTCCTGTTCGTGGGTTCGAGTCCCACCCGAGTGATTATTTGAAAAATGGTCTTAATCTGCCCAATGGTTAAATTAAAATGAAATGGCAAATTTACGTTCATGCCTTATAGGCCGTTTAATTGGATAAAGATTAAAAACTGAAAGGAAAATAATTCTTTAATAGTACTATTAACACCAATCTAAAATGTATATATTTTGCAGTGTATTTCAGTTTTGTTATATTCCCCTTTTGATTCGATAGTGAGATGAGAAATCTTCCGCTCGTGTCGATTCCAGCTATTACATTTAGCGGACTCTCCAATCTGGCATGGCTGTAAGTTTGAAATGCTTTGTATTTTGTTTGTGTTTATTTGTTTGTGTTTATTTGTTTGTGTTCATTTTACAGAAGTCCGATCGTGCCAGGTTTTGAAAGTGAAACAAATTATTTTTGCGAAATAACGCAATAATTTGGCGAAAAAACGCAATTTTGCGAAATAGTGCAATAGTATTGCGAAATATCGCAACAGTATTACAAATAATGCAATATATGGAGAAATTACGCAACATGTATGGAGAAATAATCCAATACATTGCGAAATAACGAGATAGCATTACGAAATTACGCAATTAGTTTTTCTGACATGAAACGCAATGCAATCTAAACCAACACGAATACTCGATCTAGATGAGCTAAAGACCCAGATACCAGAGCAGCCTATAGCGAGCTGGTCAAGGAGAAGCTCAACATCTTGATATCACCACTGTCGACGATTTCAACGTGAACGTTGTCGATGCGCTCCAGTCTCCGCTACGCTGCCATGCAAATCGAAATCCCATCGAAAATCGATTGATATAAACGATCCAACGTTGCAGAACTTGTTTCGAAAACGGGAGGAAGTCAGACGTTCAGTAAAATCAGAGAGATCTAATAACCAAAAAACTGTCCGGGCCTATCCTGATCAGAACCCGTCAGCTCACTAATGAGCATTTCAAAAGAAAAGGCTGATCGCAACTGCCAAACTCCAAGTGACTCTATTTAGAACCAAGACTGGCATTACCTGCCTATACCAGACCAAATTCTTGCCTACTTCAAGAACAGCTTCAATCCCATCCAACCCACCTTCCACCCAGCGGAATTCGATCATCTATTGTTGTTAACGACCTTCCTCCAAGAAAATACAACATCTTAGCCGATATCAACCATGACCCCCTTTCCAAAATGGAAATTGAGGAATGCCTCAAACGCCTCAAGAATCGTATAAAGAAAGTCAGAATAGTCCTCCCGAATTTCTTAAATTCATCTACATCAACCCAGCCCCTATTGACGCGATCTACAACCTGACGCCGCAAATCTAGGCCACTAAGCAAATTGCAGAATGTTCATCCCTTCCACTTAGTTTGTGCGCATGCGCCAAAATTTCGGCTATGCCGGTGACTGTCGAAATGGCAGCGCCGCGGAGAGGAAAGACACACCAATTTGCATCTGAAATAATAATAAATATAACGAACGTCCCGTTCATTTTGCTATCAAGTGCAATACAATGCCACCGGATGAAATTGAAAGAGTTTATTTTTTATTTTATTCGTCATATTTTTTGTGATAAAAATTCGATACTTCAAACAAATGTCGTTTTAGATCGTTGTTTGCTTTCCATTTCCATGCAATCATCAGCAAAAGGGCCAACTTAAGTTTTTTTTGTGTACTCCAGTTTCCTCAAACATGTCACTTACCACAGCATTTGAATGAGATATTAAAAAATATTATTACAGGATTTACGAGTTATTGCGAATAGGTTTGCGTTCCTTAGGTGGGTGTTGTTTTTGAAGTTTCCGTCCGTACGTTATACATCATGTACGAACTGCGCGCCGTCAAAAACGATGTCACCGTGCACAGAAGGCCATGTTGGACCGTCCACATGGAGCACTAGCCCAGCTTGCTCCATGCAGAAAATCACGCTGTCCTATGGGTCAGCGGAAAAAAAACCCCGTATTTTCGGCGGATACGTCCTTCTTTCTTTCTTGAACTGTCCTATTCGAAATAACTCGGAAATAGTATCATTATTTTTTATGTATTTTTTTACTCAATGGCATTGTCTTTAATTTATCCAGGAAAACTGGAGAAATATTTTTAAAATTCGATTGATTCTCGCAGGGTTTGAAGAATTTGCGGGGAAGAATTTTTCTCATAAAATCTCTTTTTTTTTAAGAGTAATTTTTACATTTGGACAATGTCAGCTCTTGACATGATTGTAAACTTCATATTTAAAGTTCTCAAATTTTAATGAGTTTAGGTCGTCTGTAACTTGTGGATGATTACCCGGTATGTGATATTGTTTTTGGCTGATCGACGGGTACGAAATGGCGCCATCTGTCGTCTGTACGATTTCAGAATCTTTTGGTCCATTACGCATACGGAAAAAAAACTAAGTGGTGCACAAAGACATGGGTATGAACATACATGAAAAGACCGCCTAAAAGCTCCATCGACGACATGCGAACTCTCCTGGTCCGTATATGCCGATGATTTCATCCTTTTCCTCAACACTGCACATGCACGCCATACCTCCAAACCGCTGCCGCCCTCCTCAACGACGTTTTCGTCAATATCGATCTCAAGATCAACCTTAAAGACAGAGCCGATGATATCAAACTTCACAACCATCAACCCCAACACCCTCTACCCCTCCTAGGTTATCCAAATCAAAAACACGAACATCAAAACTACCGAGACATTCAAGTACCTGGGCACATTATATCACATGCCCAACCCAACACCAGGGACATCGAAATCAGCTACCGGGTCAACAGCGCACGCACAAATTGCGCCCCTTACAAGGCAATGTTAGTAAATCATTGGATAAAATAATGTGACATTGCTAGTTCCATACCTTGGTAGCCTGATTAAAAGTACACTAACCTTATTCCAGCCAAAACTGGAACCCACTGAGGAGGTAAAGACAACATTTGGATGCTGTGTATAGGGACTTTCTACGCAGAATGGTCCGTGGTGGTTTTCGCAAGCCAACGCAGCTTGATGAACAACACAAGTTTAACTTCACCAATGCCAGATCTCACCAAATCTGCGGCACCTCTGACGTCACGACCTTTATCAGAGATCAGCAAGACAGTTACTTTTGTCATATCATCCGCGGAGTTTTGGTCCTCACCACGAATAAGCTGCTCTTCAATTCCGAAAAATATCAGAAACGACGCCGCCCCACCCCAACTCCCTTCCAACAAGCCTGTGCAAACCGACAATGTACAGAAGCCTAACTTGTCCATGAGCATTGAAGTTCCCGATACACAAGTATACCGGTATCCTGCCAATCGTTAAAATAATAAAGCTCTAAACCAAATGAAGGCATGTATGGCGGAAAAGTTGTTTTACTTTTTCTGCTGAGCAAATTGATATGACGGGATTCAATCGGGAAGTTACAATATTAATTTTCTTTTTCTTTTAAGAAAAAGAATATATGTAACAGATCATAATAACTGTTACATTCACCACAATGGGGGTTCAGATGATTATGTTGCAATGTTATGTCTTTGAAATATAAATTAGAAGTATTTTGTTGTACAGGGTGTCTATAAGAAAGACAAACAAAGGTATCATATCAGCAGGATATGAACTTAACGACCATTATTATGGCTTTATCATTAACTACGGATTTAGTGCTTCATGCAGGGCAACGCCTCCAAGATAATTGGAAATAAGCTTACTGCTCCCAAGTCTATGATAAAACCATAATAATGGTCAGTAGAAGTACATATTTTGGTGACATTATCCCAATGTTTTAGTGCTATCTTTTTGGCGGGGCACCATACATTTACATTTCATCTCTGTTTATTCTTGACTTGACAGTAAGATGGAAAGTCTTCCTCTGCAGTGGATTCCCAACGGTACATTTAGCGGGCTGTTCAATCTCTACTCGCTGTAAGTTTGATACGGTTTCTGTTTGTTTTCGATGTCACAGCTGACAGTGCAAACTGTATTTGCGTCATAATCTTTGGCATCAATTCGACTCTCTCCAAAGTTACCGTTAAGCGTTTTCTTTCGAGTTAAGAGTAACATTCCTTAAAGAAGCTGTTAATCCCAGAAAATTTTAATCAGGATGTAATCAGTTTTGTTGTTGTTGATATTTTGATTTAACAAATATTACAAATGTTATTCTAAAACTTCTGTGGGCTTAATAGAAGTACATGTGATCAAAATAGCTTGTCTTTGGAGTGATCTCTGTTGTTTGCAAATAGCTGCTAGTGTACGCTCATATTCTATCGCACAATCTTCAGCTTGATGAGACAGTAATTTTGGCTGTAAGACATTCTTCGAGATCATCTGTCAGTGGCGTAGCCACGGGGGTGGGGGTGCTCCCTTAAATGAGCATTCGAACAGAGTCGTTCGATTTCGTTATTGGAGCAGTCTTTCTATCAATAAGTTCATTCAAATTCAAATAGTCGTTTCGTTCATTCAAATTCGTCGAAGGTATCAGAAAGAGGTTGATCAAGAATTGGATTTAATCAACTGGTAAATAGTTTTCACATATCTGCATTCAAAGTTACCGTCTGCACTCCGTGCAAAGTTACCGTTAACCATTTTCTTTCGAGTTTGAGTAACACTCCCTAAAGTAGCTGGTTAATCCCAAAAGACTTTAATCAGGAGGTAATCAGGCATTTTTAAAAATTGTAACAGATAATAAAAATGTTTGTCACAATTTTTTTGGCTTAATAGAAAAACATGTTATCAAATAAGGTTTTGCCCTTCACTGACGTATAAACACAATCGCGTCAAATTGAACGATTTTTGTTATGACATTGCCAAGAAACCTACAATAACGAGCTTAAAAAAATATCACCTTAAGAAGAAATACATGTGATCAAAATTGCTGTCTTTGAAGTGATCTCTGTTGTTTGCAAATCACTGCTAATGTACGCTCACATTCTATCGCATAACTGACTTCAGCTTGAGGACACAGTGATTTTGGCTGTATGACATTCTTCTTCAAAGTGCAAAACGACCCACCAAAATGTGGCACGATGTGTCGCAAAAAATGTATTTGTTCGTGAATAAGCTTGTCACTTGGATAAAACTTGTGATAGTCCCTCGTACATTTCACACCCTATTGCTTCACAGCAATTTTGTCTCATAAATAAGGTTTATGTTTGATTTGACAGCGATATTCGTGATGTAGTTTTTGCAAAATAAAACACAATAGTTTTTGCGAAAAAAAATGAAGTAATGCAATGGGTCCGAATTATTGGACCTTTATTATAGGCCTACTTAGGCAAATTCTCAGGCCATATATTACGAGAGATATAACGTTTTGTGGTGATAAAAGCCTACCCGGCCGAGTGAATGGCGGATCCTTGATTTTTTTAAGCGGGTTGACGGAGGGTGTTGACTTCAAAACAGAGACAATTAATAAGAGGGACCAAATGTTCAAAGCAAATGAATCGAGATCTTATGACGAGTGTTATTTAACGAATGTTTTGGATTCTTGGGATTTTTTCTCCAGTTGGCATTTTCCAGCCTAACATCTGAACACAAATGACTTTGGCCGGACGGAAGATGATGGTTAACCACCCTAACAATCCCCACACTCCACCACTGCCTAATGCCCCCATAAAAGCATGTTTTAAAAAATATATGAAAATTACAAAGTACAGTTTTTTTAAAACAAACTTTCAACAATTCGTTCATTTCTTCAGCACGCATTAAAAACAAAACACTTTTGTAATGCATATCAATATACGGTTTCAAGTTGCCTGATGAGGGGTACCCTTGTGATCCGTCGATCACTGGACTAGAGTCCTGCCCTACAACAGCCTTGACTGGAGACTAGACAGCCAGCCCGTCACCAACAGTAGAACCCTGAATATAAAAGCACACGTCTTCCCATTCTAAATACCAAATCTAAATGCAAAATATTTGATATATACTTTATATACTAACAATTCTCAAATTATGCAAACTCAGGCTACTCAACGGAGTCCATTTCTGCCTCGATGGCAGAAATAAATCAGTTTTAATCCGTCCAATTTTTTTTTACTACAAACAAAATGCGACGCCCCCAAAAAAATGCGACGCCCAAAACAAAAAATGCGACGCCAAAAAAAAATTGCGACGCCAAAAAAAAAATGCGACGCCAAAAAAAAAAAATGCGACGCCCAAAAAAAAAGGCGACGCCGTTGGCACATATGGAACACCATAATATACGGTTTCAAGTTGCCTGATGAGGGGTACCCTTGTGATCTGTCGATCACTGGACTAGAGTCCTGCCCTACAACAGCCTTGACTGGAGACTAGACAGCCAGCCCGTCACCCACAGTAGTAGTGGCGTAGCCAGGAATTTTTCAGGGGGGGGGGGGCGCTGGAACATTTTATGGGGGGCGTCATGTAGATCTATGATAATTTTTGTTAGAAACTCAAAATCTCAGTGGGGGGGGGGGGGGGGGGGGGGGGGGGGGGGGGGGGGGGGGGGACTGGGGGGCGACGAGGTTTCACGGGGGGCTGTCGACCCAGTACCCCCCCCCTTGGCTACGGCACTGCACAGTAGAACCCTGAATATAAAAGCACAAATGTTCCCATTCTAAATACCAAATCATCTAAATGCAAAATATTTGATATATACTTTATACAATAACAATTCTTAAATCATGCAAACTCGGGCTACTCAACGGAGTCCATTTCTGCCTCGATGGCAGAAATAAATCAGTTTTAATCTGTCCAATGTTTGAATGAAAATGGAATGGGAAATTTACGTCCATGCCGTACAGGCAGTTTAATTGAATAGAGATTTAAAATTTACATATTTTGCAGTGTATTTCAGCTTTGTTATATTCCCCATTTGATTTGATAGTAGGATGACAAATCTTCCGCTCGTGTCGATTCCAGCTGGTACATTTAGCGCACTCTCCAATCTCCGAGAACTGTAAGTTTGACATGCTTCGTAACTAGTTTGTGTTAAAGAGTTTATATACTGCAAGCTGTGTTTTATGGAAGCCTGTTCGTGCCAGGCTTTAAGTGTAACAAAATATTTTTTTATCGCGAAATAACTCAATAATATTGCAAAATAACGCATTAGTTTTTGCGAAATGAAACGCAATGGTTTTTGCGCAAAAAATGAAGTAATGCAATGGGTCCGAATTATTGGACCTTTATTATAGGCCTACTTAGGCAAATTCTCACGCCATATATTATGAAAGATATAAAGTTTGGTGGTGATAAAAGCCTACCCAAGTAAATGGCAGATCCTTGATTTTTTTAAGCGGGTTGACGGAGGGTGTTGACTTCAAAACAGAGACAATTAATAAGAGGGACCAAATGTCCAAAGCAAATGAATCAAGATCTTATGACGAGTGTTATTTAACGAATGTTTTGGATTCTTGGGATTTTTTCTCCAGTTGGCATTTTCCAGCCTAACATCTGAGCACAAATGACTTTGGCCGGACGGAAGATGATGGTTAACCACCCTAACAATCCCCACAATCCACCACTGCCTAATGCCCCCATAAAAGCATGTCTTACATAATATATGAAGACTACACAGCTCATTTTTTTACCAAACTTTCAACAATTTGTTCATTTGCACGCATAAAAACAAAACACTTTTCTAATGCATATTAATATATACGGTTTCAAGTTGCCTGGTGAGGGGTACCCTTGTGATCCGTCGATCACTGGACTAGAGTCCTGCCCTACAACAGCCTTGACTGGAGACTAGACAGCCAGCCCGTCACCAACAGTAGAACCCTGAATATAAAAGCACACGTTTTCCCATTCTAAATACCAAATCTAAATGTGAAATATTTGATATATACTTTATATATACTAACAATTCTCAAATCATTCAAACCCAGGCTACTCAACGGAGTCCATTTCTGCCTCGATGGCAGAAATAAATCAGTTTTAATCTGTCCAATGTTTGAATGAAAATGGAATGGGAAATTTACATCCATGCCGTACAGGCAGTTTATTTGAATAGAGATTAAAAATTTACATATTTTGCAGTGTATTTCAGCTTTGTTATATTCCCCATTTGATTCGATAGTGCGATGACAAATCTTCCGCTCGTGTCGATTCCGCCTGGTACATTTAGCGGACTCTCCAATCTCGAATTCCTGTAAGTTTGATATGCTTTGTAACTAGTTTGTGTTAAAGAGTTTATATACAGCAAGCTGTGTTTTATGGAAGCCTGTTGTGCCAGGCTTTAAGTGAAACAAAATATTTTTATCGCAAAATAACTCAATAATATTGCGAAATAACGCATTAGTTTTTGCGAAATGAAACGCATTGGTTTTTGCGAGAAAATGAAGTCATGCAATGGGTCCGAATTATTGGACCTTCATTGTAGGCCTACTTAGGCAAATTCTCACACCATATTTTATGAGAGATATAACGTTTGGTGGTGATAAAAGCCTACCTGAGTGAATGGCGGATCCTTGATTTTTTTAAAGCGGCTTGACGGAGGGTGTTAAATTCAAAACAGAGACAATTAATAAGAGGGACCAAATGTCTATAAAGCAAATGAATCGAGATCTTATGACGAGTGTTATTTAACGAATGTTTTGGATTCTTGGGATTTTAACTGTACTGTACAGTTTTTTGCCAAACTTTCAACAATTCGTTCATTTCTTCAGCACGCATTAAAAACAAAACACTTTTCTAATGCATATCAATATACGGTTTCAATTTGCATATTTTGCAGTGTATTTCAGCTTTGTTATATTCCCCATTTGATTTGATAGTAGCAGTCTCGAAACCCTGTAAGTTGGATATTGTTGCTGATGTCAAAAAAGACGCTAAAAGCTCTTTTTGCATTTCCAGCTATTTAAACGGGAATCAATCTTACACTAAAAAAATATATCAATCTCACGCCAATTTTTGTTTAGTAAGCAATTCTTTTACTATATTTTTAATTTGGATGTGGGCAATGTCTTTACCGTGGGCTCCTTTTTTAATTATAGTTTGCAAAATGTAGATATTTCTCAAGCACATCGAGTTTTAAAGGGTTTGGTAAAGACATTATCGACCAAGGGACACGTTGTGCTAAACAAAAAGGCCTGAATGAGTGTAATAGGAAATCGGGATTGAAGCGTACTTTTTATTATCAGTAAGTTAGTATGCTGGGCTGATATTCTACAAACATTTTGTTAAAACTTCTTCATTAAGCCATTTAAACTTTGCAATTCCCATGAATGAGGATTTTTACAATGTATTGCTATCATACAAAAATAATATATGTGATGGCAATTCCAGAAAACTGATTAAATGATGTCCAATAAGATTTCCCAAAACGTATATCTGCAACCTTATAAAAACAATGTTGATGTTTCCCATCGAGTCCAAACACTAGTTGTAAGGGAATTTCTAGGCTATTAAATATAAATCGGCCAACTTTACTATTTGTTTATAACGAGCCTGCGGCTCGACGGATCAATGGTTGAACACATGAACATGTTTGAAAAACAGTTAACATGAAAGAAAATAGTATGCCGGTTGCTTAGAATATATGGGTTTCGAGAAGGCCTATTATTGGCAAAATGTAAAGACAATATTTAACGTCTGATCTTTTTCAGTATCCTGCTTAATATATCAGGCACGTTGACTAAGCTTGATAAAGTCGCCTCTGATGGGTTACCAGCCTTGCGAAACGCGTAAGTCATTGAGTTGCTCTTAAAGTAAAATCGATTGTAATAGTTTTATCATGCACAGATAGTGCTTGGGAAAGTGATGTTTTTCGGTAACCAATTCGTACCGATTCATGAGAGCATCAAACAGCGGCGGCGGAACGGTTTTCAAACTGGGGGGGGGGGGGGTCAACAAAAAGGGGCACTTGCTAAGTAAAAGGCATCTTCCGTCGGAGCAGCAGCGTATCCAGCATTTAAATTGTTTGGCACATCCGTGCTGAAATATCGACACGTTTTTTGACCGGACACTTTGCCTCCGTGAAATCAAATACTGTGTGTCTTTGTACAAGCATTGCATTCACTGTGTGGACTTCCGAACAAAAGATGTCCACATAAACCAGGTAGCAGCGACGTTGTGTGGACTTGCCCACGTCCACACAAGGTTTTCTCTCTCTGGAAAACAGGTTTAGACGCATTTTTTAGTTACGTTTATTTGTGGCAAAATGAAGAGAAACACTAAAGGGAATCATAGAAAACAATTTGGGTTGAAAGAGGTTTCACAGTTAGAGGAAAATGATTTTTTGCACTGGTTTTTCTTAACTACATGAAAACAAAGGAATGTCTACTCCACACTAGGTATGTAAAACAAACATGCCTGTGTGGGTGCGTGTTTATGGTGTAAATCGAGGGCACACACGTGCAACATCATCGATGAATTGAGGACAGGAACCAAATCGAGGACGACCTCGATTAGAAAACGTGTACAAAACCAATGAGAGCTGTTGCAAACAAATTAAAGTATAAACAAAGGAAAAGGGAAGAGGAACAATAGGAAAATCCTCGATTTACACATTAAACAAACGAGGGTGTGTGTGTGTGTGAGTGAGCTTGTCTTACATACGCAGTGTGGACTTCCGAACAAAACACGTCCACATAATGTAGGTAGCACCGACGTTGTGTGGACTTGCCCACGTCCACACAGTGTTTCCCCATTTGTGGAAAACAGGTTTAGAGGCATTTTTGGGTTAGGTTTATCTGTAGCAGAATGAAGAGAAACACTAAAGGGAATCATAGAAAAAAAATTGGGTTGAAAGAGTTTTCACAGTTTGAGAAAAATGAGTTTTTCCACTGGTGTTCCTTAACTACACGAAAAGAAAGGAAAGTCCACACTACTTATGTGAAACAAGTCTGTGTGGGTGTGTGTGTGTGTGGGGGGGGGGTACTATCTTCCGAAATAGGGGGCGCTCTTCAAAACCGGCCATTATGCAAACTACGCATGATGTGCCCATTTTCAGGGCGCATTGTAAGGGTTTTAGGGCTTGATTTTCATATTCCTCGTTCATATTAGAACTCTCTATAGGCATTTTGGGAAATGGTTACTGAAAACAAATTATCCCAAGTTTTGTGGCCAGTTGTGTTTTTATCTCGAGTGGCCACACTTATTCTCGAAGGGGCACATTGATGTCCGCAAAAGGGGCACTTGGGTAAATCTGGGGGAAAAGTGCCCCCTGCCCCCCAAGCCCCCTCCCCTCCCCCCGCCCCCCCCCGGTTCCGCCGCCCCTGACATCAAATACATCAGCAGTTCTATCAAGAAATGTGTTAATGCACTGCACGTAATGTTCAATACACATTCATTATGATTTTCAGATACGTTGATGACTACCGTCTTTGCTGTGCCTTATCCAGGTTGCATCACTTTTCTACCGAGCACAATTGTCACACTACAAAGCCTCAACCAGATTTGATTCTGTGCGACAGCCTTATGCCAAATAACATACTACGAGCGGTGTTGTGGGTATTGGGAATAAGCGCCCTCATTGGTAATTTGGCTGTCCTGTTTTGGAGGCTTAGGCAGAAAGGGGTCGGAGGGGGTAAAAAGACGTTATCACTTATGGTTGGAAATCTGGCCCTCGCAGACGTCATGATGGGTGTGTACATGCTAATCATAGCTGTTGCAGATCTTACATTTGGCGAGGACTACTTTCTTGTGGCCCCTGAGTGGCGCTCCAGCATAATGTGTAAACTTGCTGGAGTTCTGTCGGTTTTGTCCAGCGAGGCTTCGGTGTTTTTTGTGACACTCATCAGCGTGGACTGTTTCCTAGGCATTGTGTTTCCGTTGAAAAACTTCTCTCTCGGGAAAAAATCAACAACAGTCATCATTGTTGTCCTATGGTTTCTGGCACTTTGTCTGAGTATCGTGCCAACACTTTCATTTGGGTCTGATTCTGATGTTTATGGACTCTCTGATGTTTGTATCGGCCTTCCTCTTACCACTAAGTCATCTGGTGTGAGAAGCAAGCTCCCTGAAGGGAGGGGACTGTGGCTTTACAGCGGAAAAATTGTCCGCCCCACAGGTAAGAAGCCGTCTTGGATCCTGTCAATCATGCTGTTCCTTGGCGTCAATCTGGTTTCGTTTTTTCTTGTCCTGTGTTGCTACGTCGCCATCTTCGTCAGTGTCAAGCGGACGGCCAGTGCCGTCCGAGTGAATGCCCACAGGGAGCGTGAAGTCAGAATGGCGATCAAGATGGCGCTGATCGTGATGACGGATTTCTGCTGTTGGATGCCAATAATCATCATGGGGATTCTGTCTCAGACGGGAACAGTCACTCTATCCACCGAGGTGTATGCATGGGTCGTGGTTCTGGTTCTTCCAATCAACTCGTCCCTCAATCCTTTCCTTTACACTTTCTTCACAGTTTGTTGCGCGACTAAACCGAAGGCCAAACCGCAGAAAAGGAATCAAACAAACCAAAATTAGAACAAAGTGCAACAAACACAAAGGCAGTGGCGGATAGTCTATATGCCCCCCCCCCGGCAAATAGGTAGCTCATGCCTGCTTCGCCCCCTCCTTGACAGCTATACTTCTCCCCCTTGAGCCAACACTGGATTCGTACATGCAAATGTACACAATGCAGTGGTTCGGCTCACAACATAATAATACAGGTGTTTGTTTAAATTTCAAAGTGATTCCTAGTAGCTGTGCGAAGGCCAAGGCGAAAACCTAACTTACTCTCGTATCAGTACTGACCAGACCGGCATATTTTTCAATCCACAGACTAAATTGTGTAACATTTCCATTTCGTTCATTGACTGAGGGTAAAGCAAACTGCTCATTCACACGCTGTGAATAACAAATTAAAGACGAATAACTTATTAATGACGATAATTATACAATGATTTTTCCGATTGATTTGCATCAAAGCCTTACAAATGTTATCACGACGTGTGTTGTTCACATGTTACAGTCTTCGCATTTTGTGCTACACGCGTGATTGTTGGTCGTGTTTGTTGAGTTTTTGAGGATTGTGCTTCAATTTTTGGTTATAATACAGCGAGGGGGCGTTCAAAGGTGTCTTCAGGAAACATTCAATGAGGGCGCTCTGCAAAATGGTCGTAGGGACTACCCATCAACACCGCCGTTGTATATCTCTCGATGATGTAAGTTCATATGTTTGAAAAAAAAAACTTCAAATTTTACAAATGGCAGACATTTACTAAAGGAGCCATGCGATGAATTTGACGCTGAATCATTTTTTGAATATCCTTCTACTCTTAATTAATGTATGATAATAATGTTACTTGTTACAATTTTAAGAAGGCCCTGGTGTGTCCTAACAACTGAGGGCGCTGCTTCTGTACTTACACTTTGGGCCGACACTGTACAGTTTTAAGGACTATGAATCCAAAATGTAGCCCATGAATTTAAAAAGAAATGCGGTACATAAAGAAAGCTCATTGACTTGCTATCGGATACTAAATCAACAAATAAATTAATACAGAGGATTGATGCAACACTAAACCGAAGCATCAGACAAGTTGAAATGCTGATTCAACTGTAACACTGTAAATATACATTCTACGATTAGTTATTTGCATAATTATATAAATATTTGCATACGGCAAAAAGAAAAGAATATTCACATACTAAAAAACACAGTAGATTCATAATTTTAAACTCTTGTGAGAATTGTTTGTGAGAATTTTTTCATTCTAAATTGTGCATGATTATTGGATTTTGAAGTACAGGCCGCATGTTATGTTGTATTAAATGTAATTTCATGTCGATTAGTTAATTTAGAATCAGTGTCATGTATACGTAAGTCTTTTGCTGTATAAAATGCTATTGTTAAGAAGTCGATATTAATAATTTGTTAATGTGCGTGGCTTAAAAGTACCGAAAACGGACAATATTAACTGTACAGTATTCTATACATTTTTTGATTGAGACATTATAATCAGTGTTAGTATCGACTCATTTGAGCATTAAAGTGGAAAAGGAAAAGACCGCAGGTGATTGCATGGTTCAAGAAAGGCCTAATTTATAACATTTACTTGTGATGTACTTTTCAGAAATTGATGAATTTAGGGGTTAATATTTTATAGCAAATATTTTTACACTGACCTATTTAAAGTTGTATGTTCACAGATGCTGTAAAAGAATGCTGTTCTTGTACAGTCTGGTTTCCTGACCTCACTTCAGACGAAACGGAGCAATTTATCGGGAAACTGTCGGGTCAGGGAACCAGACTAGCTGGCTTGCACCTAACGGATGTGTAACCGATTGCAAACAAAATGTGGACTACCTAATTTTGGTTAAATGGGGGCAGTATCTGAAAAGGGGTAAGTTTTCACAACGATGGTCGGCTGACCATCTTTGAAAATTAATATGAAAATTCCACTTTTCTTTCAAATGACAGCACACAAGGTGCCATGATTTCACAGGATGCTTGAGACTATTATTCACTTACAGGCAAGGAAGGTATTTCAAAATAATTTTGGTAGTTTTCTTGTTTGAGGTTTGCAATGTTGTACACTACCGTTAAAAATGCGTTTAAACATTTGGTACCGTAGTAACTTTTATTCCTTTTTTTTTTTTACTGTGAGAGCATAATCAACACCAATGACGAGAAAACATTCGAAAACAAACTTGGCTGATTAAGAAACACGTTTATTTACTAGGTCAGGCTGATGTACATAAATTGTGGCTCTCAAAATAAACGCTGTATGTAAAATGTGAAAAAATTGTAAGCTTCATAAATTAAGAGTACCTCCACATGTCTGTCTCAGCTCGTTTAGATGAAGGAAATTAGGACTATATCGCATGAAATAATATAAAAGCTTTCACGCCAAATGAAATCGACGACACAACACGATGAGGTTATTAAATAGAATTAACAAATGAATGGAGAATGATTGATTGGAAAATGATGTAGCCGATAGATCTAAACTGTCTTCATAATATAACAATAACATAATAGAAAAAGAAATAATGATATTTGAATTCTCCAATAACTGGCAGTAAATATGATTTGAACCGCTCTCAATCCTAAGGGGAGAAAATAGAATAAGTGATGGGTGAGGGGCGGGGCATCTCAGACCAATTTGTTTGGAGAGGGGGAGGGGTGGGCTTGCGGGTTTCACCTGGACAACTGGACGCTAGGATACTGGACAGGTTCTGGGCCTGGAGCGCTGTTCAAAGTGGACCACAATGCAGGCCCAGTGGCATCATATATAAGGGGTGTGGGTGTGGAAACCTTACCCCCAATTTCCCCCACCCCACCCCACCCCTCACGCCCCCACCCCCACCCCGTCCGCTGCTTACTAATGTTATGATTCTAGTACATTGGCTCCAAAAATCATAAATAGAATGCTAAAGCTATTGCACAGCAAGCATCTGTCATCTATGACATGCGTGAAGGATCGGTGATTAATCATGTAAAACAAGACTGCGTCTTGACCTCCAACATGACCTCTCGAAATATCGAGTTAACAACTGGTTCTTCTCAGAACCACAAAACTCAAAAGAGATGATATTCAAATGGTGTACGTTACTGCATACATTTGGTCTATTCCCAAGACAGTTTCGGGATGAATATTTTGGTAAACTCAATGAAGTTTTGCGCAGTTTGTGTTCCACAGTCATGCCGACTAGAAGTTTTGGCTTGTCTTTTAGACAAGCAAGGCACCGTTTCGATGTAAATACAGCCTTCTTCAACTGATCATCTTCAGTCTTCTGGATAAGCTTCTCCTACTTTTTATAGGACGTATCTTCAGGAAAGTACCTAAGGCTAAATGACGATGAATCATTTGGTTCTGTGAGTGCTCATGATGACTTGACTAGTTGGTTATGTTTAAAAACTTCAATGAGCTTCCATTTTTCATTTCAATTCCACTAAATTCTCTGTTTTTTCCTCCTAAGTTTAATAAGTTCCTAAGTTCAATGCAAGTTCAACTGATGAGTCATGAATTTGACGAAAGGGCAATTAGCAGCATTTGACATGGAAATTTAAATGTGATAACATTTTGTTCACTTTGATGATAAAAATGTTGGTACATTCCAATGACAAAAATTTACCACTGAATTTTGCCCCAAGAATTTGTGAGAGGGCCCAAAGCTGCTGATTGGCCTCTTGAACAGAGCATTATGTACATGGACGGTGTACTCAAGTACCCCCTCAACGGTAACAAAGAGAGAGAGAGAGAGAGAGAGCTAGGAGGGAATCAGGAATGCACTGTCACAATACCTGGAGGCTTTTGTGCCCATCAGGAGACATTTACATGTAATCCTGAACGTATAAACACTGCCTTATGGGGTACAAGGGCGGATCCAGAACACAATTTTTTGGGGGGCCCAAAAAAATGTTGGTCCCCCAAAAAAGTGGGTCAAAAAAATTACGGCGTGGGGTTCGGGGCCCGCTTAAGGGCCCCGAAATTTTTTTGGATTCTAGATGCTCTGTGGTGCGATCTGAGGCAATTTCTGACCACTTTAACCAATGGTTATTTGAGGAAAAGATGGTGGTGTACTCATTGCCTGCCTTTATTGCGATGTCACATAAAAAAATTAAAAAATTGGTTTCGTTTTTTTTTTGGGGGGGGGGGGCCATGGCCCCCTTTGGCCCCCCCCCCCCCCTGGATCCGACCTTGATGGGGTACCGGAACAATGGGAGGTACCCCACAAGGAATGCCCACCGACTTGCGGGGTACCGTTTTGGTACCCCACAAGTTTTTCACGAAATAGATATATGGATTTTACTCAAAAAGTATATAGGACTAGTTTCCAAGGTGGGTTGATCCGTCGCAAATGGAAGAGTTTTAGAAAAGGGATATTAAGTCCGAATTTCAGCCCAGGAAATTAATTATGGTTAAAATAAGAGCATTTTGAAATTAGTGTGCGACATTGCAAAATTTTAGTACACGAGAACAAAGAAAGTACGCCACTTCTATGTCTGTGTAAGCGAGTCCTGAATCGGGCCAGTGTTGGTCCTTTTACGGCAAACCATATGGCCGTATTAAGTAGCCTATCTGGACAAACTGACCATTTGACACGATCCTAAATACATGTAGTACTAATCCAAATTGTTTAGTTGCGTTCCATGACCCTGAAAATATATGTTTAGACACCAAGATTAAGATACTTAGTGGCTTAAAGATGCAATACACGCATTCGGTTTTAAATGGCGGCCATGTTTTAAATACCAGATGGCCACAATACTGTATTTGGACAATCTAACCATTTGACACTATCCCAAATGGTACAGTTGTATTCCTTGACCCTGAAAATGTATGTTTAGACACCAAAACATTAATCCTAAGTGGCTTTGAAGATGAGATATTGGTAGATATAGGTTTTTAATGGCCGCCATCTTTAGATCCAAGATGGCCACCATAATGTTATTGGATAAGTTGGTTCCTATCAAAAATTGAAATCTAAGGCATTGAGGAGCATGTGTGGAAAATTTGGCGCTTTTGTCCGGAATGTCCACATCCATTCACTAAGCTGCCTGACTAACTGGGCATGGACCCGAAGAGATGAATCGGAACGTGCATCCGTGTGGTTGCGAAGGCCTAAGCGTCGCCGTTGTTCAACAAAGTTAATCCGATTACCTACTTGGACGCCATAACGGAGCAGTGAAATTCATGCACCCCAAAAAACATGGCCTTTTGAACGTTGCATTTCTAAAAAAAAAACATGCTTAGTATTGATTGGAATGTTAAATTATAGTAACGGAAGAAAAAATTCTAAATTCTACACTGCTACACTGCATGTCAGTGAAAAAATCGCCGCCATCCATGCTGAAACGACAATTCGGGTTACTGGTAAAGCTGACCTTAACGTCAATTTCTAGAAATCTCCTCAAGTTGTTATTTCATGAGTAGTTGAACACTTCTATCATCTAAGTGTATTTCAGCTTAATTTGTTGTTGCAAACGCTTGTGTTACACTTTAAGCCCTAAGAACTGCGCCTGAAGATATGGTCTTCCAAACGGGAGAAATGAATTTTTCAAAGATTTCGCCAGCCGGGGTGAACGTGTTTGTTGTTTCATTAAAAATAAAGTATTACGCCACGTAACCTTTAGAAATCTGCCTTCGCAACCACACGTTCGGCTGAAAAATCCAGACTTTCGTCATTGAGCACGTGGGCCCGTCATGCCCGGGCGGGCAGTGTTTTCTTTAGCCACAAAATCTGCGCAGAAAAAGACAAATCCACTATTTATTATGGTGTTCTATAGACGCCAAATCTGCGTCGCGTGCTTTCACGTCGTGCCGTCGCGTCGTACCGTCGTCCGTCGCGTCGTACCGTCGCCCGTCGCGTCGTGGCGTCGCGTCGTGCCGTCGCCCGTCGCGTCGTGCCGTCGCCTCTTAAATTACCGTTTCTAAGCACGTACACTGCATGAGGAAGCGACGCACCTTCACACGTCGCGTCGTGCCGTCGTCCGTCGCGTCGTGCCGTCGTCCGTCGCGTCGTGCCGTCGCCAGTCGCGTCGTGCCGTCGCCTGTTACCTCGGGGCTTCTAAGTAGACTGCTTGAAGAGGCGACGCACACATTGCCCGTCGCGTCGTGCCGTCGCCCGTTGCGTCGTGCCGTCGCCCGTCGCATCGTGCCGTCGCATCGTGCCGTCGCCCGTCGCGTCGTGCCGTCGCCCGTCGCGTGACTGTATCTTTCTTGGCAATAGGTGGCGCCTTCATTCTTCATGTACTTGTGTTTAATAGGAAGGGGCGTAATCATACATGTCGCCACTACATTTTAACCCTAAAGGGGCCGGGTTATTTTGACCATCTCTCAGCCGGGGGGGGGGGGGCGGATTCCATCGACTGACGAAAAATGTTGAAACTCAGCACATGCATAGAGCAACTCTTCCTAAACCTACCCAAGAAATTTCATTACTATAGGTCAAAGTGTTTTGGAATTATGGCTAATTAATTATTCATATGGACAAATGGCAATTCTGCTCTGTGTACACGACGTATATGCGAAAATTCAGTTTTCACGGCGTATACCGCCGGAAAATTTTTCGCTACGCGGCAACCCGTTGTCTGATTTTTATGTTTTTGGTATCAAAAGATGCGCAAAGCTCGAGGCTAAAAAGTCATTACAGCTCGGGTCGCGAAAATTTTTAGATGCTATCGCGGAAAATGTTGAGGGGGGGGGATTCCGCCCCCCCCGGCCCCTTTAGGGTTAAATGGAATGGAGTTTGGCCGCCACCATGCATTAAAGTTTTTATCAGACTTGTGTTTTCTTAAAAAGAAGTTGTTTTCTGGCTAGGAAAATAGCAAGGAAGAACCAGTTTTGTGTGAGCAAAATTCAGGGAACAATCTATTGATACTAATAACTTGTTGGTACCAAAGTCATTCCAAGAAAGTTGCCGCCGTGAATAAGGGCTTAAAACAAGGGAGGAAGATGGGATTTCTATCAGCATTATTCATTCAGGGCCGTTCCTCATTCTTTTCTTTTTATGGGATGTATGATAAAATTGGAGTACGAGGGGATCTGCGAGCTGATGAATCTTTTTGAAAACATTGTATTTGCAACCAGCTAGAGAAGATTTCCGTTTATTTAAGACTTAGAAGCACTGGTATGGATACCTGTGTAAGTATATGACTAAACTGCCTAGAGCGTATTTGTTAAGGTTTTTTTCTTTCTTGGAAACTCAATACGCATATAGGGAGTAACATCAGTTCCACTGCTGGGTTGCGGTGATGGGTGGGTTACAACTTGTCAACACATACCTCGCCAGCGGGCCCATTAGATTGGTGATAACCGGAGAGCGGGAGTTTAAAAAAAACTCACCCGGTGTTTAAGCGACCCAGGGACTGGTTTGTGTACATGTGGTTTTTGTTTCTAGTTCACTTAATGATTTGATTTATACCGGTGATAATATGCCGTCCCACCTGTTTTTTCTTTTTTTGTGTGTGTCGGGGAAACAGTGCATATTTTCTGTGCCCTTTTTACGCACTTCATCAGTCACCCTTTGTTTAATTCTTTTATACGTATTTACTTTATTGCTAATGATGGTTAAGAATATTTTACGCGTTAGCATTTCTTGTAATGATCAGATTAAGTGGATTCCTTATTTTTTATTTTTATTTCGAAATCCATGCCTAAATGACCATTATGTTTGTTCTTTTCTTCAAGAAGTTCCAAAAGGACTTGTACGTTCTCCTCATCCAAGTTTTTTTTCTTGGTTGGATGGTGGAGATGGGTTAATCCTTGATCGAACCAGGGCATATTTCAGTGTTTCAGAAGGGCCTGCTTAAGAGCTGGGTGTTTAATTTGTGGGTGGTAGGGTGAAACAAAGACCAGCGGGATATTCTTTTCGGTTTTTGCACGCTTTTTAGAGTTCACGCGAGTTTCGCCTTTTTAGGGAAGAAGGGCTAAGTCTTCTTGGTTGTATCCGCGTTTTTGAAGTTTGTCTTTGAAGAATAAAGCCTTCTCCTCAAATTCTTTTGAGTGTGTGCATATACGGTCATATCTCATTAATTCTCCCTTAATCAAACCGCCAAACACTGACTCACGGTGGGCTGAATCTCGAGCAAGATACTGAAAGGTATCAGTTTTTTTGGTTGCTACTCGAGTATCCAGTTTCCCTTCTTTTTGGAACCGTTCGCCTTTGTAGATGACGAGGTCGAGGAAGGTGACTTGACTGTTTGAAATCTCTGACGTGAACTTGAGCGTGGGATGAATTTGGTTTAGAGTTTGGACGAGGTCACCGGCTTGGTCTTCGTTACCGTTAAATATTATTAAGACGTTGTCCCTGTATCTCATGTAACTCACAATTGAAGGATTGCAGGGTTATATCGCATATTTCTGGACTGCATTCGCTTCCCATAGCCACGCCAATTTTCTGTCTGAAGAACTTTCCATTGAATTCAAATATGTTTCGATGCATGATAAGTTCCAGGAGACAGCGAGCGTGTTCTCTTGTAGGTTTGGGTATTGCGTACATACTGCTATCGGTAACTTCAAGCATGGAGGAAGGAATAGCTTCAAGTGCATCGCAAACTGATTCAATTTGAATGGAATGTATTAGGACCTGACTATTAGGGAAGTCAGGTTGGCGTAGCGGTACTTTCCTCGCCTTCCACCGCTGTGACCCGGGTTCGAAATCCCGCCCGGGCCAATATGTGGATTGTGTTTTCAGTCCCTACCTGATTCCGTGGGTTTTCCTCAGAATATTCTTCTGGGGTTTTCCTCCCACCTTTAAAACTGTAATTTCTTCTCATTGTCTTCTCTCTACAGGTTTCTTCAGGCTTCCGGGCTACAGTGCTTAAGGCACTTTTGAGGGACCCTTGGTTTCATTACCAAAAAGAAAGAAAGAAAAAAAAATGGACACAATATCCAATGTGATCAATAGGCTATCCTGCTTCAATGTCACGTTGTTTAGTTTTTCAAGCTCATGCCCGGAATCGCGTGTATATGTGCTTTGTTGTTTGGCAATCGGAAGCAGAAAATAGTCTATGTATTTTGAAATTGATTGGGTGAGACCTCCGCAACCACTAATAATAGGCCTCCCCACAAACCGTGTACAAACTGTACGACATAGCAATTTGCAACACTTTCACCGCACGGCACGCATGTCATAAATACAGTACAGGTACATGAAGAATGAAGGCGCCACCTATTGCCAAGAAAGATACAGTCACGCGACGGGCGACGGCACGACGCGACGGGAGACGGCACGACGCGACGGCACGACGCGACGGGCGACGGCACGACGCGACGGGCGACGGCACGACGCGACGGGCAATGTGTGCGTCGCCTCTTCAAGCAGTCTACTTAGAAGCGCCGAGGTAACAGGCGAAGGCACGACGCGACGGGCGACGGTACGACGCGACGCACGACGGCACGACGCGACGTACGACGGCACGACGCGACGTGTGAAGGTGCGTCGCTTCCTCATACAGCGTACGTGCTTAGAAACGGTAATTTAAGAGGCGACGGCACGACGCGACGGGCGACTGCACGACACGACGCCACGACGCGACGGGCGACGGCACGACGCGACAGACGACGTCACGACGCGACGGTACGACGCGAAAGCACGATGCGACGCAGATTTGGCGTCTATAGAACACCATAATTTATACAGTGTTTTGTTTAGCCACAAACTCTTACGGTTGGTCAAGTGGTGGCGCTGTTGCAAGTTACAGCTGCGTAAAATTTTACTAGCGTGCACGTGTGGAAAGTTTGTGGAGCGAGCGTCGGGGAACGTCGTCTATATTTGTCGCGTTCCTAAATTAACGTTAGAGCTAGAAGATACGGAAAGAATGAGATTTGCTGATGTGTTTACATGCCTGTTGATGTTTCTGTCCAACTAACTGGTAGTGTCAGTTTCGTAAATGTCGAGAAAACAATTGGCATTCATTGCACCATGGAGCTGTCAGTGTCAAGTGACACTCGCCCGACTCGGGTCCGAGACGCGTACGGGCCCACGTGTTCAGGACGATATGCTGACCTGCTGGTGCTGCTGGTAAGAGAGGCCGGGAGTATTCGACTGGATAAGGGAAATTGGTCCATTTAATTTTAAAATAGGGGGAAGAAACTCAAACTCCAAATGGATAACAATTTTTTTTAGCATAAGATTAAGGCTAAGCACTTGCCTTTATTTCACCTGGTTGACTACATGTCATGCATGTAGCTTGAGTAACTCCAGCTGACATGCTCACGATTCCATGTATTTATTCACATGTAGCGCTGGAGACATAACTAGGGAGTTGGAGTGTGGTAGCAAGGGACCCTTCCGGAATGGCCTCCCAAAAATTGTCCTTTTTCACCTCTAATATCCCACCCCAGATTTAATTTACATACCTCATACATTCAGCAGTCTGCAAGAAGCTACTGATCGACTTGAAACAGACCACACAAAAAAATCGTCCATTTTGTTTGGTTAATTATGTAAATGCATGCATCACATGATGACATTGTCTTGGGGGAAAAATGTAAAAACAGTGTAGAGAAATACACAATAAACACTGAAGAATCAAAGCTGTAGACTGTCATTTTTGCATTATTATTGCACTGTTCCAAAGATTTATGAACAGTTTCGCAATTGCAATTTTTTTTCGCTCCTTGAAGCCCACAGGTTGGAGTTGTCAGAAATTAAGGGAAAAAACCTAGGATTTGCAAACATTAAAACAAAATACCATGTGGAATCTACTTATTACTCCTTCAAAAATCTTTAAATTTTACTGGCACAGACTGTCATGTGACCGCTAAACACCTTGAAAAGAGATGGTAATAAACTGTGAAATAACTGAATTATGAAACATGAAAACCTACTCCAACAGCAGCCTATAATTATGGTCAGTCGAGGGAGGCCCTTCAACCAGGTGGCATCAAGACCATCACGCTAAGAGTCCATCCATCTCGCAGACCACTGGCAACCAGCATTCTTGCAGTCTTATATGTTCTTCATCTGGCTTCAACAGGTCCAAAAATCAAAGGTCCATTACCAGTCTGATTGGACTGCGAAGACAGATCTAGACTATAACAGGACTTCAAAAAAGAAGTCTGGCCATATCCGATCCAAAATTGTAGTCGAAGTAAAACGGAAGCAATGATGTCCCCAAATCTAAGTCCAGCCCCATTAACTCTTCCAACACCCAAAAACCCCAAGTCCTATCAATTTGAAGACCTATCAGCCTTTGAAACCCTTCATTTTATAGTCTATTTCTCACTCAACCATCAACAAGCCAGCTAAGAGTCCCAAAGCCTACCCTTCCGCTCTCAACCCAACAGCTCGTAACTCCTCAATCTCCCAGCCTCAGACCCTCAGATCCAAGTAAATTTGTCAGGGTACCCCTTGCAATTTAAAAATCTGGCCAGAGCTGAAAATTGTCTAAGAATAAACAACCTAAGGGTTTTAATTACAAAAACGAGGAGTTTTTCAAGAAAGTGCCATAGCTTAGTGGAAAAGGAAAGTGGCTGCTATGCAAAAGGTACACGGTTCAACCCCACCCTGTGCTACTATTTTCTTTATTTTAAAAAAAATTATCACTGCAGTAAGAAAAATTCTACTACCGGGTCCCCGACTGGGATTGAACCAGGGACCCGGTTGCTGGTGGTCAGTAACCTAGACCACCAGGCCACAGGCTTTTTTTTACACAAAATGTGTGCTTGGAACTTATACTTCAGGTTAGATTGCGAAATATTGAAAAGAGGAGAAATGACCCTTGCCCTCATTGGAATATAAACCAGAAAAAAAAATCAGAAGGAAACCACTACAAATCCAAATTGTTTTGTTTTCAAATTTAGACATTTATTCAATATACCTTTTGTTGCTGTAACCTACTTCACAATTTGTTTTTAGTTAAAATAAAGTTGTTTTAAAACTATTTTAACAAAAACCACAAGTCTTTTTAACATAATAAATGTAGAATTAATTGATTTCCCTGTACAAAAATTTAATTTATTTTTTACAAAATATCGGAATTTGTCCATTTAATGAGCTATATGTGGGCAAAAGAGGGTGCTCCCCATTTAATTTTTTATTTTGTTTTACCAAAAGAGGAGCAACCAACAAAATTTGTTTCTGGATTTCATTAGACTTTTAGGCGCAATGTTGAAAAGAAAAGGGAATAAATGAATGCTTGGGAGGTGTTAAACACTAAGCTTAAGACTGGTTGGAGTCTGGATGCTGAAAATTACTGAGCCAAAGGTAATTATCAGCATCCAGACTCCAACCAGTCTTAAGTTCCACAGTTTCACTTCATGTTTTTCCAAACACCCCTCTAGCTATATAATGGAGTGTCCAGCTCGCGAGTTAGACATTAACAATTCATTTTATGATGACTGGCGCGCCCGTTCTGCACAATGTTGCACAATTGCAACGATCAACCAATATCTTAAGCTATTAACATATTAATGAGCACCACCCCCAAAACCTGACATGGACGATTAGACTGAGGTGTTCTTCTGGGTCCAAAGATTTGCATAAATAAAGTGGCTGCATGAGGTCGCTGTTGGGGCTGTATTTTTAACGTTCTGCATAGCGAGGATATTCCACAGATTGTTTACTGCGCACGGACCAATAATGATGAATGCCTTGACCAAGGCTACTGCAGACTCTGATGTGATGGTGCACCATAAGTACTCACAAAACAGTGGACACACGCAACAGAACTATTTATGTTTTAAAAATGCTAAGTTATGTTTTCTCTTGTGTCTCCAACAGCATGGAATTGCCCATATAATATTTATTCCTTAATAGCCTTCATGTAGTGCATTCTAAAAAGACTCAAGACACTTTGGATGTACATGTAGTTTCTCTAATGTTCGATGTCATCACAAAGTGGTGCAGTTTCAGGGCATTCCAGCATCAAGTGCAGGTCTCCTTGGTTAGAGCAGGAAAGTCTGAAATAAAAATCATATAAATAAATTTTAAAAAAATTAATAAGTTTAACCTATTAAAAAAAAACAATATAATGCAACGTTGCCAAGTCCCTGTTAGCAAAATTAAATTCCATCGTGACACTCTTCTTTGGGACTCGGTATCTCTCAGGAGCTTTCGCAGCTTTAGTGAAAGTGTCCATGTCTTCGAACTGGCTGAAGACACGCTGGCTATCTCAAATGATTATCTCTGAGTAGAAGGCATTCTCCTGGTCATGAGGATACCTAGACCTGAGAGAATTAATCACAGAATAGGAGAGGTTTGACCAAATAGTCTTGTTGACTAGCCCAGCTGGCTAGTGAAGAAAAAAGTTACGGATGAAACCTGACAATGTGTGCAAGATAGGTCCAGTGTGGATCAAGAAACCATGAAAGGATTGCATCCTTAGGATTGCGCACTCAAGAAGACAGTTTAGGATGATACTCTGAAAGCTCAGTGACTAAATCTTTACCAACTGTCACCTTACATGGTGTATATAAAGCTAAATAAGTATCTATCATGCTTCACCTACCGATATAGCTAGGCTGTCAGGTATCAGGATCGCTAAGGCCTGATTGAATTGGACATCAGCTCCCCCCTGGCTACCGACCCCCTCAACGAGCACCTGCTCTGGCGTCCCAGGCAGATAGCAGACAGGATGGGAAAAGATACTCTACCATAAGCATAGTTGATCTTATTGCCCATCCTAGGTCCCCAGATATGAGAAGTGCCATGGACGACCAGGACAACTGATGTAGAATGCTGGCCATCACCTGTCAGCAACCTTCCTGTGGATGACACAGACAAACAACAGGAGACAATTAACAGAAACATGCCATTGATCAAAACAAGTTGCAAGATATTAATTTTATAAATGAGCTTACAATTCAATGATTAATGAAAACTGAACGAAAATGGTAATCAATCTCAAAAACACAAAACCTTAAAAAGTATGTCAACATGAAGATGTGTCAAGCTAATCACCAGGTCGAACATTCCTTGTTTACTATGTACATTTACATGTAAGGTGCCTCCAAAGTATGGGAGAACAAAAACAAGTGAGATAAAAAAAAATTTGTAAGGTGAAACCATAACAAGATAACATTTAGCTCCCTTTGCATTCATATTCACAGCAACATTTTCAAGGGTCATTCCATCGGGTTAGGAAGCAGTGTGTGTGCAACACAAGATCACATTTGAAATTACTCTGTAGGTTCCTCCATGCAGACTTATTTAATTACTTGTAGCTCGTCTCAAAGAGGCAAACCTAAGCTTCAAAATGATACCAATTTGTACTGCATCGGAAAAAAAATACATGGTAAAAAGCAGGTGACAAATGATGGTGTCAAGAGCCGTTTTCCTTACAAAATGTGTGACATAAGAAATATATTTGATTTGAAGTGTTTTGTTCCATACCAAAAATGCGTCATCTTGATTTTTTCTGCAGTGTTTCGTTTGAGAAAGGCCCTAAATCTTTCCATGAAAAACAACTTTCGATATCTCAAAATCCCAAACACAATAGTCTGTGGGCTGGGGGGGGGGGGGGGTGTCCCAGTGCACCCCCGAACCCACCGCCACTGATATTTTTTTGATCCTTGGCATGTCCCCAATAGGAAAAAAAGATGTTAACAGTGAAAATTTAGGGATCCTCTCTCTCAGAAGGCCAATTATTGGAATTTCCTATGATTGAGCTTAGAAGGCATTTTCTTAGCACTAGGGTTGGAAGGGGACGAAACAAAATGCCATAACCTGAGCAGACTTTGACTGATCTTTATCAACCTCAGCACACTTATCCATCATGAATAGGTCTTTCAAAAAATATTTTTGGTTGCATGTGGAAACCAACTATAGAGGGCTTTACGGTCAAACGAAATATGTGTACAAGTTTATTTTGAAAAAATTTCGAAAAGTTGCTCATCATTAACATTACAGCTTACTTTTTGTCTTGAAAGCCACCAAATCATAAAATAGAAGTTCAGTTATGATTGTCCAACTTCTGATGAGCTAATTTGAGAGTTAGGTCTTGGCAAATTGAAAATTATATACATTTTTAATACGTTAAACAACGTCCTGTTGAATCTAGGTTGTGGTATTATTAGCCTTTGGGTTGGTAGGTGTCAGTTCAATCTTCCAGATACATGCATAAACCTTTTCCAATCTTGCTTAAGTTTGACAAGGTTTATTTCATTTCTTTATCTTTGTAAAAATGCTTTGAATCGTCATGGAAACCGTCTACAGAGCCTGACTCTATACCCAGATAAATATAATAACATATATACATCTTTCAGTAAGTAGCGATTTTGTGATTTTTTAAGTCTTATAAAACGAAAATCAAAAATAGCAACATGGATGTTGAATTATGTTAGTTAATGTCACATCGATATGCAACAAAGGCTGACGTCCATTGACGGTAGGTACATTTTTCTTCGTATTTGTAGTTTTCACGGAGGATGTCTTGCCTTTGTATCGTGCACTGTATCTTTAAAAATAAATGATGTTTGCCCTCCCATACGCAGCTGAAATGGCGTTTGCATGGGTTTCTTACATGGTGTCAATGTTCGTCGAAATGACGATCTTGCTCGCTTGGTGCTTGTGAAAGCACATTCTATTTTAACGGAAGTAAAACTCGAACTCTCTTCTTGTTTTAAAAGTTCACTACGTTTAAGGGTTTTACCCCTTGCAAGTTGAAACATGCGAAGTAAAATAGTGGATACAAAACTTTGAATCAATTGGTCAAAATTGCCGATGCAACAAATAAGCAATCTGACGCCGTGTCATAATTACATCGAATCAAATTTTTCCGTGGTCATTTCTCTTTTTAATAAACATAGGCCTACTGTAAATTACTTATTTGATAATGTGATTGGGAGATCGACAGGTGTCATCAAGTACAAAAATACTTAAATTGAGTATTTATTTATTTTTTTAAATTTATTTTGGCAAAAACAAACAAACATACAATGGTATAAAAAACGAACGTATTTCATGTAAATACAAAGCCAAGGGTAACCCGAAAAGATGTTTATAAGACGGCTTAATTCCATCGGGGTCCTTAAAAACACACAAACAAGTACAAGTACAAATAAAAAAGTTCAAAAAAAAGATTGCACTGGATCTAGCAACAGAAAAATAATTTAAAGAAAGAATCACAGAAATCACAAAAATCTCAGCTGCTTAAAAAACAAAATTAAGAAGAAGAGAGATGTTCTTTCACTGCCCTTTTTAAAATGAGGAAGATTGTTGGAACATTTGATGCTGTTTGGAAGTAAATTCCATTGATGAATTCCGGTATAAAAAAATGAAGTGCACTCTTGGCCTTTAATTCTTGGAACAACAAAATTGGTGGAACTGCCCCTGGTAGAATAATTGTGCTTATCTGAGACCTTCCTAAATTTATGACAGAGATAGTCGGGTGCCATTTCATGAAAAAAATTAAAAACATGATTCAGCTTGAGTTGTGCAACGCGGTCATTAACGTTTATCATGCCCAGCTTGTTCAGTTCTGCTTGACCAATATGTGATCTGGAATCCATGTTTAAAATAAACCGGACTAATTTATTTTGGGTAATTTGGGTATTTTGGGTATCGTCTGTGGACCAAAAGTTTCTAACATTTGTCATGATTGTGAACTTTGATGCAACATCTTTCACCTTGACACTGCACCGTTTGGAGTTTGTTGATGATTTTGGGACAACTCCCACCCGGGTCAACTCGTATGTCGTACTCCTGTCTCTGTGGGTGAATTTCCTTCATCTTTTTACCATCGGCTACAAGAAATATTTTTAAAAAAAATTAAGGGAGTTCCACATTCGTCTATTTCTTATTTTTCCTTATTTTTCTGTCATGGCCCATAGACTTCGTGCACGAGGTCTGCATGATGGCCGGATATGGAACTCTTTCCAAATGTTTTAATGAATCTAAATGATTTTCTTGAAGGTTCTCTTTTTCTTTCTTTTTCTGGATGACTGGTGACTGTGCGAACTTCTGTACAGAATTGGCCAGGAATATTTCATCAGGAGTATCGTTTCATTGAATTTTTTTTGGATTTCAAATTTATTAAAAAAAAATATCGAAAAATTATAAATATTTTCAACTGGATGTCTCATGAATGAATGTGCAAACTCCATGTTCTATCATCGACCAAGATTATTCTAAAAAGCTGTAAAAGTTGGTTTTCTTTGCATCCATTTTACATGTACCATAATATTAATGACACTTAATAAAATGCGTTTGTCTTATCCCTGTGTGTATTCGTACGTGCATGACAGTACAATTTGACTGGGACACAAGTTTACTCGGGGATGAGTTGGCCGGAGTATACACCCTGATTTCTTCTTTCAGGAGTTTTATACCATAATGACACCGCCACCGGTGAAGCTGAGAATAAAACTATGATCTATAAACCAGGCCAAGCAGTCACCTTCAACTGCGTCACAATCTGATCCTGCCCTTCCCACGTCTAACGCACCTTCTAATTCGTCGTCACAATCCTATCGACAGAAATTGAAACAAGAGAATCCTCCAGCATACCAACTTTTCCTTTTAGAGGATGCAGAAAGAAATCAACACAACAGAAAAGCTTTGTCAAAAGAAACAAAAAAGAAGGAAAAAGAGGCATCGAAATTCAGAATGAGAAAGTTAAGACTACTAATTACAAGAAGCCAAAGAAGCAGCAGCAAACGCAAACCCACCTCCAATACGAAGACGGCAGACCAGAGCTGAAAAGACCCCCAAAAAAGCAAGAGTTAGAAATAAAGCAGCAATACAACAGAGAATACCAGAGCGCGTATAGATCAAAGTTAACAAAAGCTAAAAAAGATGAAATCAATACGAATAGGAGAGAGAAAAGGAACGGCAAAAAGAATAGGTGCTAAAATATCGAAGACGTATCTCAAATGCAAGAAAAGAGGATGAGAGAGAAGAACAAAGGAATGGAGGAAATAGAACAAATTGAGTTGAACAAATGCGAGAAGATGAAAAAAAATGGATGAAGCTCTAGAAAATGTGGAGAAAGACCCATCACTGCCAAGAACAGCCAGTGCTAGGCGACAGTCGTTGTCTCGTGCACGCAAAGCATTACCTAAATCGTCAGAAGCATTTGCTGAAACACTTGAAGACCTGCAGAACAAAGCCTCGCCTTAAGAAGCACTACACCAAAGATTAACTGCACGGTCCTCAATTGCTTTTCTGCTGTGGGTGTTGCGGTTATCAAGATAGGTGGGGCCAACCTGCAGAGGAACTGTACTTCCAGTCATGCACAGAATATGGCGCAGTGCGCTGAGATCCAAAAAGGCCTGGTTGAGGGACAGCGGGTAGGAATCGACAGAAGTTTGCTGGTCTTGAAGTGGGAGCGTCGGCCGCGAGTAGAGACCCAGACCCCAGCCACAGCGGGTCTGCCACCAGCAAGCCCAACGAGAGAGACAATCATTACACTGTCGCCGTGCCCCATAGCCCGTTGGTTGGAAGAACCTCCGCCATCATTCTTGTCAGTAGGAAACCAAGGTCCCTCTTGAACCAGATGGGGGCGGAGCCAGGCCCTCCAGCACCAGAGTCCATCTAACCCTAAGCCCAATCAAGCAAGCGGGTTCTGAGCCAGAAGAGACAACAGAAGAGCACTGACAAAATGCAATGAAATGGCTATCGTGGAAGAGTCTGCAGGAAGACAAACCTGGATGGAGAGTCAGTCCACAAGGAGGTGACTACGCATAAGTATAAGAAGCCTGTGGATGTCAATAAATACAGCCTCCACACCTAGTCAATGAGGAATAATCAGCAAACCAACAAGCAGGACTCTAATAATCAGAAGAAATTTATGAGATTATTTGTTTCATATTCATGATTTTTATTGATTGTCTGCAATTTTGTTGTTGTATAGTCATGATTCTCCACAATTTTCTAACTCTTACATTTGGTGTGGTTAATAAAAAATCTCAAGGACATCTTATTGTGAGTATTTCAGCCATGAGGTGCAGTGGACCTCGCACATTATAATGATATAAAATAAGAAGACCTCGGGCACAGGTGTGAGGCTGATTTGATCTTTATAAAAACATCGATTTATAAGTTTACAATGTGTGTGGTATGTGATGTCTATAGTTAGCCTCACACAATATTAATTTTGATATGCATAATAGGTATAATTGTATAAACTTATTGAGCCCTGTTTCTCAATGTTATTTAAGCTATTAAGTCCGGGACGGACTACGCTTAGCTGGGTCCTGTGTGGCGAAACAGGGTAGATGCATGCAGACTGGAGCTAGTCTAATTCATGAATTATTTTGTGTGTGTCTAGAGCATTAATATATATGGTGTGTATGTAGACCAATCAGAAGAGCGTATTGGGTAGAGTCTGGGCGCTCTACGTTCGTGTTGAGGCATCACTTAGTCATATCCAAAGATGGCAAATAAGGCAAATAAGGTATACCACTGGAGGAACCTCTACAAAAGCACTGATGTCTTTATACCGGTCACTTGTCATACCAGTTCTTGAGAACCGGTTGACAGCCTGGTGTCCATACACAGCAGCCTTATCTTCTAAGCTTGAACATGTTGAACGAGTCCGACTACTACATCATACATGTACAAGGTGGTACTGGTGGGTACGACTTGACTGGTACGAGTTGTCTCGGGTTTGAGTTTACTCGGGTACGAGTTGCCCCGTTTCGCATACATTGCCAATAATAATGAATACTGTTTTTCCAGCCCAAGGTTCAAGTTCAACACAAGGAGAAAACCTCGAAGAACTCAAATAACAAAAGTGCTGTGCAATCCAAAACAAAGGTGAGGTGTTATTTTATCCCACTACAAAAAAAAAAATTTGAATTAAAGTTGTTAATATTTGTATTAAAATTTTTTTTTTAAAGAGCGTTGCAAAGCAGTTACAAATTTCCCAATGCAAAATATGTAACTTGGCTTGATTTTAATGTGTTTGATGGCCATTTCTGTATAAGAGTGAATACATGTACATGTGCTTGCTTAAACCCAAATGAAAGCACTACTTTGTAATAAGTTGGTTGCTCATTCCCTTTTTTTTTTATAGAAACCAACGACGCAATCTAAGAAGAAACCAACGACGCAACCTAAGAAGAAACCGACGACTCAACCTAAGAGGAAACCAACCAAGGTTTGTTTTTTATCATTCAAGTACATGTATGTTCGTTTTTGGAGTACTGTACATGAGGGTATATCCCGCAGAAATAACTTTAAAACTCTAAGATACTTTGCTAGTGTCCACACTTACTAAAGTTTAAAAAGTACAGTTGTACATGTAACTGTGATGTGCATTTACTCTGTGGTTTCTAATGTTCGTGAATAATAAATCCACAGCTCTAGCCAAGCTAGCTATCTCTACTAAACTCAATGTAAAATAAATTTTTTTTAAAATGGTTAAGCAATAAAAGGGGAAGCCGAAACTGTGATGTAAACGTTATGGAAATAGAATTGGGAAGTGGTCAGATAAACAACATTTTTTTATCTTGTTTGTCATTTCAGGAGAAGAAGAAAGCTACGGTGATTGCCCGTTTCTGCGTTGATGAGGATGAAGATGAGGCCATTGATCAGGTGCAGTTGTTTGTAAGTAAATCAGAGAACGCTTGCATACAGTACATGTATTTATTACCCCTGATTGTATTGACTCTTCGAGTTTTTAAATAGAGGAAGCATTGGGCATTTCCTTTTAAAAAGAATATTTTCCTGGAGTTCCTATTAGGCTTAGTTGATATCAACAAAAATTATAGGGAGACATTTGTGTACAGGAACAATGCTCAAAAGTGCTTCTTCTTATCAGGGTTCGACTGTACATGAATTAAGAAACAATATCAGTTGTGCTATTTCGTGCATCAAACGATCTGTCACGTTGGGATGTTTATTTTTAAATATTGAGATTTTCTCACAAATAAATATTCAACACTTTACAGATACTGTTCCACATTTTAAAGCTCAAAGTGACCCATTTTTTTCTCAACAATATTCCATTTTTTTGATAATTTCCATATCCTGCTGAAACAATTAGGAAGCAGCATTTTGGTTTGTTCTTTTGTAAAAAGAGCAGATACGGGATATACTGAGAGAATGATTTCAAATTTGAGGCTAAAATGTAGACGTGAAATCATTTTTGCCTTGACATAATTTTCTTTTTTTTTCAGCAGAGACCAGACCCTCCAGCAGAGATTAACGGCAATAGCCCAGTCCGGGTATGTAGCAATGCTAATTCATTAGTTGTACTTTGAAATGCCATTAATGCAATGAAAACACGGAGTGGCATGATTCAATGTATGATACAATGTACAGTCAAACAAGGTCCTTGGGATTTTACAAATTACCTTGTTATAACAGATACATTGTAGTAACAGTAATGGGAAAAAAAGTAAACAAAGGCTTGGTACCTAAAAGTTTGCTTGTACAGTCGAGTCTCATTATAACAAACTCGTTCGGACCTAGCCAAATTGTTTGTTATATCAGAATTTTGTATTAAGAGGAACACAGTCGGGACCAAGGGTTTATGTTTGTTAAAACCAAAATGTTGTATTAACAGAGTTTGTACTAACGAGAGTCGACTGTAATAAGAAGGTTGTTGTATTAACAGTGCTCTTCTTATCAGGGTTTGACAGTATTTCGTGTTCCTACCATGATGAAGCCCTTGATGATAACAAACATATTTGTAAACATTTAAATTGTGATTAATTTGGCTATATTACTTTTAACAATTATAACAGATACCATATTTCCCGGATGTGAGTTTTTTGTCGGATATCACACCGTTGGATGAAGTGGAGATGCACAGACCAAGCCCCACACGTGTAAGTACTGTGTATAGGAATGATATTTAGACTTTTTTTTAAGTGCACTCTCGCTAATGCAAACTCAGCCTGATAGAGCAAAAGTGTTTGTTATTCAAGAAATTGTTTTATAAAGTGTAGTGCCTCTGTGACATTGGTAGAGCAGTTTGTGCACGTAAAGGCACAGTGGAAATTAATTATCAGATTTGGATGTTTGATGTCTCATTATAAAGTGGAAAGGCGTATGTTTGAAACCATACCTATATTTATCTATGTTGGTTACACATTCTACGTCTGGCATTCCATTTTATATTTTTTTGCATATTTTTTTGAATACACACTGAATAATTAAAGGCACTTGGTAGGTGAATTATACATGTGTGCCAAATCTTATGCCCTTTTCCCCAAAGGTTGGCCAATTATACAAATGTCATTGTTTACAGGTATACTTTAGTACGTGCGGTTACACAAATTGTAAATACATGTACAGTGCACATGTGCTGCATTTGGTAAGCATGTAGAACACATGTACACATAGACATGTATACATGTACTGCCTGTCTAGAATCGTTAGCCCAGTGAAAAATGTCTTTTGTGTGAGTAATCATAATAATAATGACAATCTCAACAATTTTTTATAATACAGGATCCTTGGTTTCCACTCAAAAGCAGTTCCCCCATCAACACCAATCAAATGGTAGCAGTCCCATTAAGGGATCTCCTGATGATGCGCCGAATGGCAAGTGATGTCCGGGAAATCAAGGAGTGCATCAGATATTGCGGCTTTCAGCCACCAACATCTTCGGCATCCCTAGATCCCCTATCAAGGTCACCAACTCGACCCATCGCAGGATCTCGCACCACTGCCCCTTCATCCCCTACAATGAACCTCAAGTCTCTGTCTTCGGATATAATATCGGACGTAAAGGACAATTTATCCTCAGAGGCCAACTTTGCCCTCACCTTAGTCCGATTATTATTTTCGAAGACAGAGATGAGATAATCAAATTGTAGGGGTGTCAAGGGGAAGCGGCAACTAGATCCTGTGAGGATTAGAGCAATCAAAGATATCCTGAAGAGCAAGACTACTATTGCAGAACAAAGATTTGACAATTACTGGCATCGTGAATGCTTCAAAGCCAGTGACGAAGGCTGTAGGCGCCTGAATAGGAGCAGTCTTTTAAACTAAAAACGTTTGACGTCATCAGGGAAGGAATACTGATGTAATTAAAGGAGCGCCTACCTGTTTATCATTAAGTAAAAATATTGCATGGAAATTAAAGGCGTATGTAGTAACACACCAGTTCCGATTTGATGACGTCACAGAATTTGGAAGCAAAAGGTCAACATTAAGATATCATTATTTGTGCTACCTACAGTAACTTCGGGACTGAAGACGTTATGATCATGAAACCGTGCAAATTCATTTGTGGTTGCTCACAGAAAACATGTACATGTATCGGGGCAATTTGGTATAATATTTATTCAGTGTTTTAAAATTTCAAAATGATTAACTCTTTGATGTTCTGCCAGAGGGCGTTCTTCTGGTGATGTCAAAATTGATTGTACCCTGAAATTACTTGTAATTTGATACCTGATGCATCATAATGACATTACAAAATTTATCTTCGTAACGTGGTACAAGTTCACAGTAGGTAATATGATCATCCGGTGAACAGATTTTATGATTTTTTGATTTTAGGCTAATGTCTTCATTTTGAATTCACCTAACTTTGACCTTCCTGTAGACCCGGAAGTAAAGGTCAAGCGAGTTCATGTACACGACAAAAAAAAGATTATAGATTAATGGTCTAGCTGATAACAACATAAATGATCATTTTATTCAAGAGTAAGAATAAGACTTTTTTCACTGAATTTTCAGGCATAGGCCTCACAGGGGTGTGAGTGACCAACGACAAAAAATAGCTGAAAACAGCTGGAAAAGGTGTAAAAAAAGCTGAGGTTTGGAAATCTCCTATACTTTTATACACAGCAAGTGAAGGAAAAAGCTGAAATCAGCTTTAAAGCCGAGATTTTACACCCCTGGCCTTGTTTCTTTTTATTTTAAATGGCCTACTTTTTCATTTTTTGTGTCATCAACTGTTATTTATGTTATTACACTGTAATTGCATTTTAATAGTTTAAAACAGATACATGTAAGTCATGCAAAAGTTCTGTGTTCATCAAATAATTACCATTTATCTTAATGCTTCCTGACCTGACGTAGTTAACTGTCCATTGAATTAGAACATAGCATGTAGTGTCTTTCAATTTTAAGGTGCACATTCCCTTTTTGTCTTTTAACTGTACCTTATGTAAAACATTTACGCATGTCAGTGGTTTTAATGAATAGATTCTTCATGACCAAGATAAGATGTTTCATTTTGTTAAAGGATGACAAAATTAAATCAAGTCAAATACAATTGAACATTTTGAGTTTTGTTTTTGTTGAGTTTGTGTCGATCGTCAACTTGTAACTTGCATAACATGTACATATACATGTATTTTACAAATGTACATGTGTTTGAGACTTTTCAGGATGAGTATTAGATGAAACGGTTCCAACAAAATTCAATAAATGCATGTGTACACTGTAAATAATTCAATAAAAAAAACCCACCAGAGCCTACAACTACGTGTACATGTACATCAGTAAGGTCATTCGTATTCACCATGGCATTGGGCAATACCATATGACGCCTGAAATATAAACCAACTGAACATTTACTGTACATGTACGTACATACATGTATTCTATTTTGTGTGTGCACATCAATTAGATTTGTCATACCTCTGTCTTTATACTGTATTTTCATTGGCCCAAGACGATCACCGGGCGATAAATATGCATGGCACACTCCCGTTGTATATCACATTGTGATATCACATGCATGTAGACTAGTCCACGCCCCACAGTCCAAACCATTATGCGTGGACCGCGTTTAAACCAGACTATACTTGTACTCACTGGTACCCCGCAGTACTTTCACGTTCCACAATATAATGTATAGCAGTGAGGGAGCAGTGCATTTGCAGAAGACATTTACTTTAATTTGGCGGCCAGCGACGAGCGGCATTAAGATTATGTTTACGTTTTGACTGACTAGTAGTAACGGTGCCTAGGCCTTCAGAACTTCGGAAATGCAGAGCTGACACAGTCAGTTTTTTCGTATACGATCCTCATCAGCCTCAACATGTCAGCTGAGCCCGGAGGCACAGATTCTCTGCCCCCCAAAAAGTTTTTGAGCCGCTCCAAACAACAAATAAAAGATTTAGCTTTTGAACAAGACTCATCGAACACCAAATGTTGTACCGACTACGCAGTCCGCGTTGTACAAGAATTCTGCGAAGAAACGGGCAGGGACACTCGTTTCGAGACACTTCCTGTGAAAGAACTGGTCAGTCTTCTTGAAGACTTTTTTGGAAACGTTAACAAGAAGAATGGGACATCATACCACAGAAATGGCCTATAAAGTGGAATCCGTTATATGGAATAAGCCGACACCTTAAAAAGCATCGGGGGATTGACATTGTAGCATATCCAAATTGTGTGGCATCGGAAACTGCCTACCGAGCAAGGCAAGTGGATCTGGAAAAAAGATGTATTCGGTCTAGTCAACCATTATCCCCCGATCGAAGAGGAAGATTTGGCAAAACTGTACAATTCTTTCGATGTTACTGATGCTCGTAGCCCTCGTAAGAAGGTGCAATTTGACATTATGTTCTACCTACATGTATGTCGCCGCGGTCGAGAAAACATGAGAGAGTTGACCAAAGAGCACTTTGTTCTTGGAAAAACATCAAGTGGACTACGATGTGTTCGCCAGGTCATATATGAGCAAGACAAAAATCACAACTCAAAGGATAATCCAGAGGAGGTAGCGACTGATGGCATCATGGTAGAACTACCAGGTTGGTTTTGCCGTTTGTAATGAATTCTGACCAATTTTCCTAGCCCTCAGCTTTGAGAATTATGAATTGATAGTCGTACCACTCCCTACCCATTCTAAAAAGTACATTTCCATAATTTTATTAGGCCCGACCCCATGGAACAATTTTACTTTAATAGGGCCAACCTTCTCTTTTGACCCCATGCACAAACCCTGCGGATCTCGTCTAAAAAAAATGTTTTTCCTAAGAAGAAAAAAAATAATCCACTCCAAAATCATGCTTTCTTATCAGAATTTCACTTTTTTTTTATGGCTGATAAGCTGTAATAAGGAAAGTATAGTAGGGGTATTAAAGTACAATCTTACCATGTTTATAACAATTTTAAGTTCAAAAAATATATTTTTGCCCACCTTTGTTTCTGATTTTAGACCAGCCACTCTGTCCAGTCGCATCCTTTGAAAAGTACCTGAAGAAATTGAGTCCTGTCAGTAAGTGTCTTTGGCAGCGTGAACGGTCAAGCATCATGGCAAGCGATATTACCTGGTACACTGGAGTTCCAGTTGGGAAGAACTCCTTAGCAGCACTGATGCCTTCCATCTCACGGGAATGTGAGCTATCCAAGACCTACACCAACCATTCGATACGCGCTACTTCTGTTACAAGTTTAGACGAAGCAGGGTTTAGAGATCGCCACATAATGAAAGTAAGCGGCCACAAAAGCGAACAAAGCTTCCAAACTTACTCTAGGCGTATACGCGATTCAAAGAGATGTGAGATGTCGCAGGCTTTAAGCAAGGCTCTGTTGGAAACCCCACCGAAAGAACCCAACGCAACAGCCCCAGAACCAGAGCAAGATTCCTCAACAGCGCATGAGACTCCCCAGCCTACTACCAGCAGTATCCTTGAAGACTGTGATCCTGTGCTAGCAAAGACATCATCAGAGACATCAAATTAATCACTACTGATGTTAACTGATTCTCAGCTAGAAGCTATGTTAGCTGATGAAGACACTGAGCATTGCTCTATGGGACAGTCCATCGAGAGTCAGTCAGTCAATCTCCACCACTCAATGCAACAGTGGATGCCTGCTTTCACTCCAAATATCAGTCATTCCAGAGTGAACATCAATGTTAATTATAATTTCCCAAATTCAAAGTGAAATTGTTGCTGAAGCAACTGTTTTAAAGATCATTGAATTATCGATTTGTGTGCCAGTGGGTCAACATGGACAGTAATGCTGTTTGAAAAGTATTCTATCCATTGTGTATTTGCTGAAGTTTCACAGGTGCAAAATTTAAGAACTTTGAAAGGATATTAATGTGAAAAGGCAGAGAGTGTAACAAGTTTGTTAAATTCTTTTTTATTCATCAAATGTGTCATAGACATAATTTAATATGTACTTATCTCCAGAATTGACAAATATGATGATACTGGATTTTGGTGTTCTATCAGTTGGACTTTCCATGGAGAACTCGGCACCGAGCCTTTGCATTAATTGAAATTCACTGTATTTATTGTATTAATTCATAGTATTTATTGCTGAAGTTTCACAGGTGCAAAATTTAAGAACTTTTTAAGGATATTAATGTGAAAAAGAAGAGAGTGTTACAAGTTTGTTAAATTCTTTTTTTTTCATTAAATGTGTGATAGACAAAATTTAATATTTAGGCCCCTACTTATCTCCAGAATTGACAAATATGATGATACTGGATTTCGGTGTTCTATCAGCTGGACTTTCCATGGAGAAATCGGCACCGAGCCTTTGCATTATTTGTAATTCACTGTATTTATTGTATTAATTCATAGTATTTATTGTTATTAAATGGCTGTCAAGTTGTCATAAAAAAATGGCCATCGCCGTTTGATATAAATTTCTTTCTTTTAAGGGTCTGCATCGTTGTCACTACAAACCAGTTTTTTATTCATTGTCCCTACCACTATAAAATATGCCAGGGGATAAGATTTTTTTTTACTAAACTTGTAAAACCTTTACCCCAAATTTCCCTGAACTTAAGCTTGTTTTAATGCCAATACATCTATATATGTTGAAAGAAATTTTTTCAAAGATTCCTTCAGTTTGCCACCCTTAATTTCCCTTAGAAAAACAAGTAAAACACATCATCAAGACATAGCACCCTCGGCTTCGCCTCGGGCGCTATGCGTCCCTCGGGTGTTCAAAACGTCATATCCCACATCACATCAGTCAACAACTGTTAACTCTCAAGCGATACTAAAATGCAGCACGCTTAACATCATACGATTTGAGAAAAATCTATGGAAAGGGAAACGAAAAATTTTGAGAGTTGCGTGTACGCACGTAGTTTTGTACGAAAGCCCATTAGCGCCACTGCAAGTATATATGTTGCGGATTATTTAATTCGTTATTACAGATTGTTAATTCATTATTACGGATTACTAATTCGTTATAACGGATTATTAATTCGTTTTACGGATTATTTAATTCGTTATTACGGATTACTAATTTGTTATAACGGATTATTTAATTCGTTATCACGGATTATTAATCCCTTTGCTAATAATATTGATGACACCATGAGTCATGACTGTATTTAGACGATACCCGTATGACACCATAATTAACATTTAGTGAGTAAGCGTTTTGGCTAATTTTTATATCATAGAGATACATCAAAATGGTACACTTTTAAGTTACTTTTTAAGAAATATCTCGATTCCCCTCTAACTGTAAACTAAGTTTCATCGCTAAGAATGATGCCATCAATATTATTAGTAAAGGGAAGCATGCTTCCCCTCTAACTGTAAATTAAGTTTCATCGATAAGAATGATGTCTTCAATATTATTAGTAAAGGGAAGCATGCTTCCCCTCTAACTGTAAATTAAGTTTCATCGATAAGAATGATGTCATAGGAGAAGTGCACTTCGCTCTTTTAAATCGCTGGTTTATAAATTATATTTTGTTAAAGATAGATGTGTTTTAATAAAGTTAAAACTTTGTTTTGTAAACCTAAGAAAACGCTGTTTGTTTATTTATTTGTAAGTATTGATAGAGGGCGCACCAGTCGCTGTGAGTCTGTGTTGAGATCTCCAAGAGGGCGACTGTAAATATTAAGAGCCTGGCCTGATTTCGGGTGAGATGTTGGGAGGGGGATCTATTTTGGGGAGGGGGATCTAATTTGGGGGCAGGTCATTCGGAGGGGTAGGGGGAGGGGAGGGGGAGGGGGTGGAGGAGGGGGATCATAGGGGTGGGGAAGGGGGAGGAGGAGGGGTAAAGTCTGGTACCCTCCATATCATACTACTCGGGGCAAGGACTGAGCCTCACGGCAAACACATTGAGCTGTAAGTTTTCAGACTATTTTGCTGTTTTTCCCCCAAAATTTTCACTGTTTGGGAACAATATAAGGGGTCTGATGGAATGTCATGAATGTGTAGATCAATCCAGGGTAACTATCTCTCTCATTTGTATTCTCTTTACCGTCTTTTTGTCCTCGCGTGGGTATGTACAATATGCTACCGTGACGCCGTCAACAAAGTATGGCAAATCGGTGGAGCGTTTGTATGGAGGGGTACCCATAATTCAACGCTCCACTCAGTAGAGATAGGCCTATGTCATGTATGTTATCATTGGGTTGTTGAATTAGGGCTGGAGGAAACAGTCAGCATGGAGTAGCAGGCTTAAAAGAAACAAATTCGAAGATGTGCCATTGAATTCGAACATTTACAATTGTGTTCCCATAACATTACTGCAATGTTCCCAAACAGATACAGATTTACTAGTCATGCTAGTCCCTAGTCCGTAGACTTTGTACACAATCGCGGAAGTGGCGTTAGCTGGTTAGGTTGTAGCCCCATAAATGTGGCCTATTTACTGGACTGCCTCCGTAAACATAGGCCACACGTCCACATGTACAAAAATTGTGTCGACTTTGCCAAATTTTGATTTTCACATTTAGGCTTAGTTTGTAGGATTTTTTTGCTTTAGAAGCATACTCACCCACTTTATAGGCTAATCAGAAAGTGCTGCCTTTTTCAGATGTATATTTTTCGTGAAATTTCCAGATTCATTTTTACACGTTTGCGTATCAAAATTTCAACATGAAATTTCACAAAAATTAGACATCTGAAAAAGGCAGCACTTTCTGACTAGCCTATAAAGTGGGTGAGTATGCTTCTAAAGCAAAAAAAATACGACAAACTAAGCCTAAATGTGAAAATCAAAATTTGGCAAAGTCGACACGATTTTTGTACATGTGGACGTGTGGCCTATGTTTACGGAGGCAGTCCAGTAAATAGGCCACATTCATGGGGCTAGTTAGGTTGCAACATTTTTTCTGGCTCTAATATAGTAATATTAATAACATTACGGAAATATTCCCATATCTGGCCATCAGTAATTTTTCCCTAAGTTAAATGAAAAGATATCTGGCATGTCTGGCCATCACTGTCACTGTGCTGTGCACAAACGCTATGGGGGAATCCACAGCATGATGATTGATGGGACTGAAGTGTTTCTCGGTAGAAATGCAAAGTTTGTCCCAGCTAATGTCGACTTTTCAGGATATATTATCACTTTCAGATGGCTGACATGTTACTACTAGTACTAGTGGTGCCTTAGAAGTGGCCAGATATATGGAATCAACGAATTGGTCAAACTCAAAGAAGGCACTGCATGCAGTGACATGACTGAGCTGCCACGGCGTGCTCACCTTGTCTTTCCGCATGTGTTGAACTTGAAACGCTTGTCGTGTTTGCAGTTTGCTGAATGAGAGTAGCAAAAGGTCCGTCCTGACGCCATCTTGAAGTTCTAGGTATTTTGACAAAGTCAGTGTCATCATTTCCTCGCAATTCACGTCGTAAATATTGTCTGTACTCGCGTTTGCGATTTCTGTCGTCCATGTCGTCGTATTCATACCATGGTCTTTTCATGCAATTGAAACTAAGGCCGTGTCCGAAACGGCCTTCCAGAGCTACGGCTACGTCTATTGTCAGTGCGTCCCCGCGTATTTTCAATGGGCGCAGACCTAGACCTAGCTCTAGACAGTTGATTCGGATGCAGCCTAAGCCCAGCCAGCCAAATGTATACATGTAGTACATATATACACATATACATGTACATGTAGATTTCGTGCGCGACGACTCGCACGTGTGTATGTGTGATCTACTTGCACATTGTACGTCGGGAACCAGACTTCCTTTTGCATTCTTTTTCTAATTTGTAGTCTCATTTCACGATCAACTTTAATTTACGATTGTAAGTTGTGAAATTCAATTTATAGTTTGATTAATGAAAAAATCGTATAAATATTTTTTATTTCAAGTGAAACAAAAATCAGTCTTTCATATGTGACGTCATAACTAGTATGAGGCTGATATACGGACTATGACAAGACTAGTGTGCATGCTTGGGCGGTTTTATAAAGGCGGGTAACTATCGGCATCAAGACTCCAACTGATCTTAGACATAGCGTTGAATATAAGCTGTGTTTACATGAATTCGCATTCATAAATACAATTTCGATAAAACAGATTACACATTTTTGGTCCAAAAGTCAAAATAAGTCAACAATTATAAATCTCTAACGATTCCGTTTAACAAAACACCCCTCAAATTATACAATGGTACGGCCCGCTTGGATTGGCGCGCGTGATGGGCTCTCGACCAATGGGAGTGGGTGACCTGTCTTAGACCTTAACACGTTTTACATTTGAAAGGGAAAGTTCTTAGAAGTTGGTCAGTTCGTGAGAATCTTTTGTTGAAAGTTTTGACATTTTGTCCGATATATTTATTCAAGTTTTAGGTGGATAGTTTGAGTTAACAGGCTAACGATGTTTGTGCTCGTCCTCTGGACTGAAACAAACCAAACAAGTATCTTAGATGAGTCATTTGTAGTGGACAAAACCATGCTTGGCGATCCAAGCAAAGAAGGCATGGTAAAACATGGCGGTTTGCAGAAGGCGGCGCCCAAGCTCGGTTGGAAAGCCTACCCTGCAAAGGTTCTGGCTGTGAGTGGTAAGTTGGAGAAGTGGATTTTTTAATGTTACTGTCAAGCCTAAGTCATAAGATACCGTCGCAAGTTCCTTTTGTTTTGGAAAAGTTTATTTGGCAATATTCTTCTTGTACGATTTTTATCCCAACGTGCCCAAAACTCGAACATTTATTTACAGTTACACTTACACTAGGGGTAGGGCCTACAGAACATGGAGCTTTTGCTCCATGTACAGAGCATGTACAGAGTAAGCTTAGGCTATCCATGGATAACTCCATGGGCATGATGGGCTATCAATGATCATAAGTCATAAGTACGACAAAAATACTACTACTACTAGTAGTAGCCTTGGAGTTCTAGCATGTCTAGTCCTATACCTTTTCTTTTTCTAATTCATGGCTGAGGAGATTTTTTTTTTTAATGTAGGCCTAAATTCATGAAAGTCCAAAATTGGATTTGTAAAATTATTGATTCCCAATCCCATTTGGCGCACAACCAGACTAGGATTTGCCCCCCAAAAATGGCGATTGTGTCTTCGTGTAGGCCTATCTACAGGCCCAGTTCTTTTACAATGTTTTCAGGGAACAAAATCCACCTTTAACATGTTTAAATTTTTTGACCTACCAAAGTAGTTCAGCTCTGATTAGTTGGCATCAAATGTTTCACTCTACTATTGAGTACTATAAAGGGCAGGGTTTAAAATTTTTGAGGGAAATTTGGGAGTAAAACTAAAAGGACGATGACAACACAAAATGAACACGAAAATGAGGATGGCAATCACCATCCGATGTACATGTACCGTGAACGTGCAAGGCGAGATGAATTGCACGGCAACAACTGGAAACCGCGCAAGAAAATCGTAATTTCTACCCCAAGAAACTGTTTAAAAATTACATTAGGCGAAGTGAAAAAAAAAACCAAAACATGTTTCTTATCCCTGCCCGCTTCCTTTTTGGAGGCCGCCTGGATTTTTGATATTATTTTTTATTTTTGAAAAATGCAGTAAAAATTTCCGAAAAAGTCCACAAATTCATCGGAAAATTAATGCTTGCGACATATGTGACCAGTACAACTCTAAATGACACTGTAAATATGTTCAGGTTTCTTGTCCAACTTGTCTTTCATTTCAAAAGTGTCGTTGAACAGTGAAAACATCAACGGTTGCAGGAAATTTTACATGGCGACCATCTTGAAAAAAATTAAAAGCTCCGCTTCCTCCTATTTTTTCAAAAACCCGGACGAGAAACATGCTTGTTTTTATTCAGCAGAAGAGGTGTCATTATTTTGTTGAGAGAAGTCTGCTTGAGGTTAAAAAAGTCATTTTTGAGTAATGGAAAACACCCCTCGATTCATATTTTATTGAAACCAAACAGAGGCCCCACACTACACAATCGCCCAAAAAAAACCAATGTACATGTTCAGTGCCTATCCGGCAAAATGCATTCCAGTGTACTTAAGGAAAGCCCGCGCCGTCTAAATATACACTGCCTTCTAATATATAAATATAACAATCACAATTATTTAATTATTTTCATAAAGTGATTAACAAGGGTAATTTTTTAAAATGTGTTTACACTGTTTAGTATTGGTTTGTCAATTACAATGTTGTATTGCCTATAGATGGCTATAATTATGCCCATGTTATTGTAACATCATGTCTTAGGCCAAAAAACCCAAAATATTCGGTCTCTGGTCAGACCAAAGTTTCGGAATTGACGCAGCGACGCGCCATTTTTTTTTTTTTTGATTTTTTTTTCCTTCAAGCTTCAATTGCACAGACAAGCTGGGGTACTATTTTGCTTTTTTGGTGTCCTCATGTACATTGGTGTCCTCCAAAATTTGCCTTGGTGCTCTCGATTATTTGCCTTGGTGCAATTTCCCATTCCTTGGTGTTCTTTGGAAAAATTAATTGAGGAGGTGCGGCAATAGAGGTCGCTGTTGGAGCTACCGCGAAACATTTTGAGGAAAAAAAAAAGATTGACGCGCATGATTTAAATCGACGCGCGCGCTGACCAGAGACCAACTTTTTTTTGTGTGGCCTTATGGGTGTATTTTTGATGGTTTCTTTACAAAGACAGCAAGTCAGTCCTCAACAAGAAGGAAGACACTTTTCTACAGAGTGTTGCATCAACTAGTTCAGCCAGTGTCACTCTCGATGACAAAAAAACAAGAGCAGCACGGAATAAGCGGGTCTTGACATCAGATGAGGACGAAGAGAAGGATGCCGATGAGACAAAGAAAAAAGACAAAGAGGTTAGTACAAATATTATTAGCTGAAGTGGTGTATCCTGGCTGAGATACAAACAAACTGAGCAGAATGTGTTATGTAACTTTAATAAATAATAATATTTGACTTTTTTCTTCTTTCCATTGATCATTACAGAGAGAACGAAAAAGACTTGCAGCAGAGAAACAGGCAATGAGCGTCGTTATCAACTCTGCTGCAACATCGCTTGATTCTTCATCTGACGATGATGAGGATTTTACTAACGAAAGTAATGCCAACCTCATCAAAAAGATCAAAACTTTGGAGCGTTCTGAAGCAGAGCTGAAGACCCAGGTCAAGAAACTCAAAAAACAGAACATTGTTCTCAAAGAAGGTAGATTAACAAAGAAATTACAAATGCTAAGCAAGTGATAAGTACCCCAGTTATATACTAAATAACCGAAATGTTCATTAAAAATTTCAAATTTACAAAAAAGAATTATATTAATAATTGGAGGCTTTTACATGGTGGAGAACGAATATTGGATTTTGTAAATAGAAGCAACACCATTTTTCTACTGTCACTGAGAAGTTCTTAAATCAATGAGGACATTTGGTTTGTAATCAAAGGGACGTAATGTGATTTGTCGTCCTTTTTAGTTATACGAACTGAGAGCAAACAGCAAAATTGATTGAATTGACTATAATATGTTGTTTGATTCCAAATAGTAACACATTTTCATCAGATTCTGATATACACGTGTGTGTGTTTTAATATCAGTGTATGAACTTCCAAGATTATTGGCCAATGTTTTACCTACTTTTATTTTTGTTCTTTATACGAATTCAGGATTAGGTGACAGACTGGCGCAGACAGTGATGGATGCAGTGCAGAAGGTGCATGTTACTTGCACGCGTAGTCCCATGGCTGGGAGGGTGGGTTTACCCTCTTCACTAGCTGCTGCTCCGTCTTCCCTTGAGACCGAGTTGTCGTTGCAAGACAGCCATCCTTGTGATGATTCAGCAACAACAAAAGAATGTTCTGAATATTGGTTTATGTTGATTATTGTACTTGTGGTTTATTTTTTTGTTTGGTATGCTGACACATTCCTGCCAATAGTACAACTGTTCATAATTTATAATTCAATTGGATCTTGAATATCAATAGACCATGAGTGGCACAGTTGAAACATTCTAAGGTGTTGATTTGAATGATTCAAGGATCACTAAGAAAAATTAGTTTTTTTCTGTGACGTGAGTGACAACATTATGCAATTAGATGCCAAGGTACATGCAGCTGAAGTGAATGTTGCTTTGGGGATAGTTTCAGTTGCTACGTACAGGCAGGTTCCCAGTATTAAATACATGTTGTATAAGTACAATGTACTGAATGATTGTTTTTTGGAGGGCAAAGGGAACCAGACTATTTGTCCTTCCAGCCTTGCTTTGGTTACATTGATTTGAATGGGAAAAAATCAAGATGGCCACAACATGATAATAGTCTATTGCCAATGTAATTTTGTGGGGCCCTTCAATTATTTTTACAGTCAAATTTTGTAACAATTACAAAATAGGCTGTGCGAGAAATGAAATGTGAAGTTTAAAGTCATTTAGGTATTTTTGGAAACATCTTGACATTCAGGAATCAGGAAAGTTATTGACAAACAAATCGAATTCTCAAATGTTTCAATTCTTTTTTTATACTGGGTTCTGATTCAAGATTTAGCGTGCTCTCGGAATTGAACGGGAAATTTCACTTTTGATCTGACTTGTAAGCAAACTTTAGAACCTCGATTTTAATCATCGATCTCTCCTTGTACCTCAGGTGGCGTATCTAGTAATTTGGAGGCTGTTTTGAGGTAAAGCTGATGTTCTTACATGTATTTGCCAATTTTTTTTTTCTTTTTTGGTCAACGGCAGTCGGCAAAATAGTGGCGCACGACGTTTTCTCATGGTTTCTGGAGAATCGCCACCAAAATCATCAAAAAATTTCACATTTTAGTGTTAGTTGTTCTGTTTGAAGTCGATTACTAGCTTCATGAATGTCTGCTGCATCTTATGAGGTATGTATTATGGAATCTGGGTCAGGATAATATAGGGAAAATTGACCGTTTTTGTAATAAACTGAGGATACATAGTCCCGGATTTCGGGACTCTTACGACTCGATACTTTTAACGTAGTTGTGACTCCAGCTCTAATGCGATAGGCATTACAGCTGGAGTTACTCAAGCTATGTGAAGAGCACTTCGAGCCAGATTGCTTCGAGGAAAATCGGCAGGCAGTTCTCTTTTTCTTCAAAGCGAAGTCAAAGCGTCGAGAGTCTACAGAAAGAAGACTTGACTATGCTAAGAAGAGAGATGTACGATTGAATCTCTGAAAAATGTTGTTTTGTCATTATTTGATGTTGATCAGTTGGTAGCCTTGTAACCAGGTAATGTTACAGTGTTGCACGTGTAATGTTAGATTGCCATGTGAGGCCTACAGCCCGAGTTACAGCAAAGAATAACAAGCAAATAATTCTTGATTCACTTCTCAATTAGCTAGGCCCTACCATATCAATCACCCGATGCCATGTTGGATTTAAAAATATTTTACAGGAGCATGGAGGGGGCCTAAACAAAAAATCATAAAAATATAACGTTAATTTTTAATTAATCGACTTGAGTAAGTTTTTTTTTTAAAGCTTACATACAGAATTTAAAGGTGTTACACTACGCAGGCGACATATTCTTTTGACTTTTTTTGCTAATGAAAAAATCCCCCTCCCCCCCCAAAAAAAATAGGCCCTATTAATAATAGTAATAATTAAAATAACAGGCCAGCATGGCCACTTTGCACGGTGGGCCTAATGTTAGAACATTTAGAACCGAGCTATTCATCCATCATAATAACATTCCGGAAACATTGTTTCAATTTGGCACGCTTTGGGCCAAACTTATAAAAGTTTGATCCACAATGCCCCCAGTTTTAAAAATTCCTACTTTTTTAAAGGGTCGATTAGGCCAAGTAAAAACCAGTTGATTGTCCGGGTTTTTCCAAAAAAGAGGAGGATGAGGGCCTTTTTATTTTTTTCCAAGACGGTCGCCAAGCATTCTAATTCAAAATGGTCACCATTTCTTCAGTTTAATGGTCACCATTTCTTCGAGTGGCCATGTAGTGATGAAATGGTCATCACAACCTACTATAGGTCAGGCACCAGTGGGCAATCTTCTGGGAGCAGCCTCGATACTGTTTAGTGGCAACACTTTTAGTCATGTATCAAATTTATATGGTTTACAGTTTTTCGGCCAAACAACGTACTACGACATACAAAAACACCTGTTTGTTCCAGCTGTAAATACCCATTATTTGCAGCACATGGGTAATATTCATCCCAACTTCAAAAGAAAGAAAGTTAAGGTGTCAGGGGATGGCAGGTGTGACTCTCCTGGTTACAATGCCAAATGCGGTAGTTATGTCTTGATGAATTCGTCAACCCGTGAAATTATGGCCATGGCCTTGGTACAAGTCAGCAAGGTCAAAAATTCTAATGCCATGGAACTGGCTGGCTGCAAACGCACACTGGAATCACAACACTCATGAGAGAAGACTACAAAAAAATTGAACACCAGTAAGATGTTTGGCATGTGACAAAATCAATTTAAAAAAAAACTACAGTAACTGCAATTATGGCTAAAAGAAAGGAGAATTATGCGCTCCTTGGCTGGATAAAATCCATTTCCAACCAAATATGGTATGCTTGCCAAAACTGAAGCGAAAAACCCAAAATTTTGACTGAAAAAAAATACAGTCAATCCAGCATCACATCGTTAATGTTCACCGATGTGACAGGGACCATACCAAGCACTGTGACCACGAGCCTCTAACAGGCAAAGAGTCGGCAGCCAAAAAATGGCTAACTGCAGGCTCCACACCCCACAAAGCACTCCAGGAGGTTCAATTTAATAAGAGACTTGTAAAGGACTTCCCAACTTGGACTTAAAGTAAAAGTCTAGAGTGCGTTGACCCAGTTGAAAAAACTGGTCTTGGCGGCAACAGTGGTATAGCCCCGTTACGTCACAAGAATCAGCCTTTTAATAAAGACAAAAGTCTCAATATTCATTTGTTTATTATAGAAATTGTTTTGGATAGTTTGTGAAAATGAAATGCAAAGTAATTTGGTTTTGTATAAGCATTACTGTGAAGGTATTGTTGCACTATACAGATGTTGTTTCGCTGTTTGGAAGTGGGTTTCAATTATAGTTAATGTTGCATAAATAAATATATTTTGAAAGAAAATAGTATCGAAGGGATGAAGGTGCCTAAATTTTGTAAAGGTAGTGTCGAAAGTTGAAAAGATGAAAGAAAATGCATACGTGTCTCTGTTTTATTTTGAGTGGGCTTGAAAAAATTGTTCAGAATATTTTTTGTAGGCTTACGGATGATAAGTCATCAAAGTTGACCACAGGATGTTACTTAGTTAAATTTGTAATGAAAATAGATTATTAAAAAATGTGCATATATATGAGTAGAGATCTTGGAAGCAGCTGCCAGAGTGTTGGATTCAACATGCTTTTTTTCTATTGGTGAGATCCATCCAAAGTCAGAAGTATACATGTACATCAACAAAACAAGGTTCAGGGGAATGAGTTATTGTTGAAGTATTTTACTGATACATGTATATTGCCAAAAAGCCCAAAATTGGCACATCAGCGTCGTCAGGAAACGGGCAGAGCATACTGTTCGAAACGTTGAGTCCCTCCGGTTCTTTTCAGAACCACACATACTCAGAAAAGAGATTTATTCACATGGTACTATCGCAAACTTATCTTGTCTTAGAATGGTATACATGAAGACAAATGGATTCAGGTCTTTTATTTAGTAAGCCTCAGTTGGTTTTATTTTGTATGCCCAAGAAATCAAACCCAACAGTTCTTTCGAAGGATGTACATTTAGTCTCAGACATTCAGAACTTGGCTGTGCATGGATTGTACTCATACATCCAGAACAGTGACATTAGGTTGAATCCTGCCAACAACTACTTCTGCATGCTGCCATGATGTAAGTTTGTTGCGTACCTTTTCTTTTGTTTTTAGCATTTCAAACAAATTCTCATGAAATTGAAGTGAATGTTCAACTAGCCATGTCTTGTTGCACTTCTGTCCCTAAAATATGATCTTAAATTCTACTTACATGTAATAATTGTTAAATTCTTTTCAAATTAACTTCCTGACCTCTGTTACAACTGATTATGTTGTAACCAACATATAATTTTTGTTGCAATATTAATTGGTTCGGACTGACGTAGCAAGGATTGACCGATAGTGTACTATCTTTTACTACACTATCAGTCAATTTTTTGTTAAACATTATCGGCCAGTCATATTTGTGTTATATTAGGCAGAAAAAAAACAACAGTTCTGCTTCCGGTTTACTTATCTACCCTACTGTGACAGCCCCTACCCTATTTTTTTTATGGTAAAATGCGAAAAAAATGCCCCAAACCATCAATTGTTACCTTTTACCCTTGACAACACGCAGACGCCTCCATATGATCGTACCCAAAACAGATTGGCCAAAAAAAAAATTATTTCCCTACTTACCCTATTTTCAAGTGCCATGTAATCGAAACCAGAACTATTTTTGTTGGCCTTATTGGTTGGCGATACATTATTAGTTGTAACAACCTAAAAAGTAAACCATTGCAAAGGAATTCAATAGCCCATTTGTGTGTGTTTATGCCTCCATGTTGAAGAGGAATCAAACCTGATGTGTAGTAATATACCAATATTGAGTGGCTCAGAGTGAAATTGGAGGAATATTGTTGCCAGATAAAATCTGGACTTTTCCATTTCACGAGGCAAAGCTGAGTGAACTCGAAAAGCCCAGATTTTACTGAGAGATAATATTCCTCCCATTTCACAATTTAAAGTCACTCAATATTTGCTTGATATATTGATATATAGACTATTGTTGTAATTTGATATATTTGGACTTTAATTTCAATAAAAAATTGGTGGAAATGTTTTTTTCTCTTCCAAAAATGAAAATGTTTGAACCCCACGCAGTAACGCTGGCTCTTTGGAACAATATGCACAATGCTGAACGCACACCAGCATGCATTTGCACACAGATACCGTGTCATGGAACAAGAATAATCCTAACTATTGAATAGTATTTCCCATTCCCCATGGGCGAATGGGATTTTGCACTTTGTTTTAAAGAATTCCCTTGCAGAGTATAATCAAATAATTCTCTACGCCTATTAAAGTTTGCTTTTAAATTTAAAAATGTACCACTGGTAAAGGGGTAACTTAGGCACAATCTTAAAAAAAATCTGTTTTAATGGTTAAGGAGTCTTGATACTGTTTGAAACTGAATATTACTTCCAGGGAAGAACATAAGGAAAAAATGGAACAAAATCCAATTCTGATGCAGAACTACCCCAACTACCCCAACTTAAAATGACTAAATGGAACTCCCTCAGGTTTTGTTTGTCATAAAATGAATGTACAGGTAAGTGGCACACTGTCTCCGTCAGCTAGGAATGATCTCCTAACCAACACCCTGATGTGAGGCCATTCCAGGGAGCCAGTGTACGGTTCTACCTGTAACAGCACCAATCATAAACCCCACTTTATCTTGTTGTACTCATAGTGAGGTTTCTGCTCCAGATTTCTGCTCCAGATTTCTTTCACCAGTCACCCCAAGCAGACCTCAGCCAATATTGAATAGTGCTGATCTGACTGCTGACATTAATGATCATCTACACACTGTCTGCTATCGGTTGGCCAAAAAAGAAGTAAAACGTTAACAATTTTTGTGGTTACTACAAAATGATAAACTGTCAGAGCTTACTAAGTGTGAAGGTAACATTTTCCAGTTTTAGTTTGTACTCCATTGACAGATGTCACAGGTGTCCACAGGTTGATGGGAGGATGGATGTCACCAAAGGTACGTGAAAGTGTTCCTGCGCGCCAACTTCATGTACGCACAAAGTACAAATGTAGCTGCAGAGAAGGCAATGCGATGATTATAAGACCTCATCAGCTTCTTGTTGGACACATGGGACAGTGATGACCATCACAGGATTTCTCTGCAGCTTGGTGAAAAGGCATCTTACTAATTATCTGTTGTGGCTCTGTACTGGGTAGAGATATACCATTTTGAAGAATTTGTTGGAGATGTCACTTTGATAAATTCTCATGGATGTTCATCAGCTGCTGGGTGGACAGATGACATTGTCTTTTACCTGTGACAGGTTTCCTGTTGTTGTTGAATGGAATGTCTTCACTGTGATGGCTTGTTGTAGCTCTGAGAGAAGTCATTTTGAAGTGAAGAACTGCATTTTCTGCATGTACATGTACTGTTTGGCGGACTGATTGCATTATCACTTTCACATGTTTCTTTGTGCTGCTGAATGGTAAGAGCTCATTATGATGAACTGTCACAGCTCTGGGTGGAGATGATGCAAGTTTACATGTAGATGCTGGAGAGATGTTACCCTGACAAACTGCCATACATGTACACTTCACTTGCTGCTGGCTGGACATCTGTCTGGACGCTTTGACAAAGAGCTTCCTTGTACAGCTCTGGGTGGAGATGCCACAGTGAAGAAATGCCACAGGTGCACTTTGTGGCAAAACTGTGATCAATTGTGGTAGGTCTCCATTTGCTCTAGTGACTGGGCAGAAAGATGGCACTGTGGCAAGTTGTCACAGGTCTCCATTTATAGTTTGGTGGGACAATCACATCATAATGATATTTTGTAGCTTTGGATCTTATACCAGGTAGAAAGATTTCAATTTGTAGAGCAGCCACCTGCTGCTGGGTGACTGATTACACTACTGCATCACATATATCTTTGTGCTGCTCAAAGGAAACAGCTCCCTCATGATAAACTGTCACAGTTCTAGGTAGAGATGTTGCAGGTTTACTTGAAGAGAATTTGCCACTTGCTGCTGATGGCTGGACAGATGATGCTGTGATAAGCATGTTCCTTGTGTTGCTGGATGGCAGGAGCTCATTATATGATGAACCGTCAAGCTCTAGGTAGAGATGTCGCATGTTAGCACGGTAAAGTGATGTTACTATGACAAATTGTCAAGAGGTCTTCACTTGCTGCTGGGTAAACAATTTACACTGTTATGTAGAGGCTTCCTTAAGCTACCGGTACTGTCACAGCTCTGGGTAAAGGTGTCATAGTGAAGAACTGTCATGTGTTCACTCAGTGAGGATATATTATTATGCTAACATGTCAACGATCTCTGTTTGCTATCAGATGGATGGTACCTGTTGTAAAGACCTTGCAGCAACTGCAACGTGCCACTTGGATGATCCCTGGTGAAGCTATTTTAGGCCTTGAAGCAACTTGGCAGAGTGAACTGTCCAACACTGCTTCTCCATCTTTGTTTTACCGCAATGAAGTATAATAATACATTGAGCAGCCTTCAAGAGTGGATGCTTTTGTTTTGAACCACTTTATCGGTTGTGAGGAGCAACTCTTCAGAAGTTCCCAGTTGTAATCTAAGAAGTGAAGCATTCCATGCAAATGTTGCCACTGTTGCTCGTTCAAAGCTGGAATGATGTCAAGATGGAGCATGGTGCAATGGAGAAACAAATCATATCCATGATTTAGTTACCAACTCAACAGTGCAAAACTTGGCCCAACGTCATTTAAAGTAACATTTTTCTCCACTGTAAATGTAAGCTGGCCCTGCCCGAAAGTCAATTTTTGTTACCTGAATCATACCACAGGTAAGGCAGATGTAGTCTTGAAGCTTCTAATGAATTTATCTAAAGCACTTACATTCACAACTCCATGTCACAGTTATCTGACTGGAAAAACATGAAGCAGTAACCACAAAAATTGCTACCAGGTGTTTATTTTAAGAAATAATACAAAAGAAAATATGGCTCCCTCAAAAGCCCTACATACATATTCAACAGTTATTGCAAGTTGTACTATACACTAAAACTACTTTTTCCATAAGGGCCCCGGTTCCTTTACACTGACACAGTAAGATAACTTTAATTAAAACAAACAATTAACAATAAAAACATCAACAATCAAATTAAATTAGACATATAAAAAGAATAAGTACTAAAACCCCAACAAACCAGAATAAAACAAATCCAAAATTAAAATTAAAATTAAAATTAAAAATTTAAAGCAGTTGATTAATTAAGCTTACAATAATGGAGAAAATGAATATGTATAGTACTCTAAACCACAGGATTTTGGAAAGATTTCTTATTTTATCTTTTATTATGTTTAATATTACAGAAATATATTTAAGTGTTGAATTCTAACAGAAAAGAAGAAGAAAAGGGAAGTTACGTATAAATTCTGCATAACTGTTCTAGGATGCAGGAAGTGTGTCCGAAAGATAATGTTCTGGACAAATTTTGTTTATTGTTTGTAACATTATAATGATGAAGTGAACCAGGACGGTGAAATATTCATTGAATGATAATACCAGCTTAACATTCACAACAGTGTTCTAAAGTACATGAATGTTTCTATCATTTTCAAGAAAAAGGGTTTGTAAATGGATAACGGGGACTACTCGACTTCTAATTTAATTTCAAAACCTAGAAAAGTTTTGGCATTCCACATTTCATTTGCCACACAATTAATCTGGTTATGTTTTCAAGGAAAATCTTTGCAATATAATCTGAGTGTAAAACTGCATTTCTATGGTCTAAATCCCGCTCCCCTTTCTTCATTCTCCAAGACAAGTTTCTTTGATAGATACCAGTAGCAAGCAAGAATGTCAAACCACTTAGAAAACTCTCTGTTTTTCTATATTTTCAGAATTAGGCAGACCACTGACATATTACATAAACATTGTATACTGAGTGCTACAGTGAATCCAATTACTTGTTGGTTACAAATTACGTCATTGATGAGCGTAACCCAAAATTGAATTTAATTTATCCCGTTGAAGCAAATTCCTTCTTGGGAAAACAATTTTCTCTGTTTTGTTTTATCTTGGGGTCAACTCTCTTTTGGAATTGTTAAAAAATAAATGCCCTCGAAATGCATCAAGACATGCCCTGCAAATCAAACGCATGACATTTAACAAAGAAATTGAACAGATTTCAGTCAGTATTGAATTCAAATTTTTTATGTTACATCTGGGAAAAAACCACATGAATGCACGACACCAAGCAGAATTGGTGGGTGTTTGATTCATCAATCCCTTTGTTTCTAAATGCGGTGCTCTGGGTTCTAATGAAGTTTGATAGAAGAAGATATTGACGTGTACGTGTAACCATCTGGAGGTGTACAAGATGTTGATCATCAAATCAACAGAAGCGGAAAAAGAAGTATTCTAGGAGGAGTAGCCATGAACATCTAAAACAATAGGCCTGTTCTTTTATTATTTTGACAATGTGGGCAAAAACTGAACATTTCTTGTATTGATCTAGGTATGCACAACCACAATTGTCCATGGATCAGAGCTATGTAAAGGAATTATTTACCTGGAACGCACAGGGCAAAGTCAAAGCATGGTATTTGGCTTACTGAATCATTGACAAAAGTTTCTATTGCGAGTCTGGCCAAAGTGAGAGAAGAATTGTGAAAAGAAGGTAAAGTATCAGATATTCAGTTGAGAGATGGAAAGAAATACCCTGGTAAAATCCTTTGAATAAGTGGTAAGCAAGTGCAAGTACTGTACACTGCCCATTGAAACATCTGTCTCCATCAAGCCTATCCGAAAGGAACTGATGAATCGTGGATGGACGTGCACCTGTAGCAGGAAAACCAGAGCAGTAGACGGATGTTTTACACTGTGGAGAAACCTGGATTCAAAACCATGTCGCAGAAAGGTATTTTTTGAACACTTAAGCAATCACTATTCGGCCGATTCTACTTAACACTGCATTTACACCCCATGAATAATTTATGCTGAAACGATCCTTTAGAGAAGGACTTTGTATAGAATTGTTTATTTGCTATTATTATTGTAAATCCATTGTAAATGAATTGTACAAAAGTGATTTCTGAAATAAAAGGAAAATTTACTGATCAGTGAGAAGTTAATTTCCCTGAATTGACATGTATTTCAGTTCTTAACCTACTTGTAACAAGGTTTATTTATATAGGCTTGTGTCTTCTCCGAGAGGTCCACCTACCACTTTCTTTGCTACTCGTCTGGCTTAGGATTTGCTTGGGGCTGCAACCATGAAGGCTGGTAGTACAATTCGTGGAAGGTTTGAGCACAACAGGCCCAATACAGGTAGAGGATTAAATTGCGTCATCAGTTATCTTGACAGCTTTGCTTCTAGACAACAACCAATAACACATCAACAGGGTTGATGTAACAAATGATCAGCATGCAAACAATGTGTGTTTATCTGCTCTTCAACTATGATGGGCAAGTCAAATGGTTAAGTGTGACTTATGAGTCAATTGGTTAAGTTTGTTGTACAGGACAACGCAAAGTACTGAAGCGGGACTGTTTGCCAGTCTAATATGTTGTTGTGCATTGCATCGTGGGTAAAGCCAAGCTGAGTGTTTGGCAAGACGGCTCCCAAGAGTTGATCATGCATGTTAATCAGTTGTTTGTCGTCCGTAATTTCTGTGTCAATCCACCATTTCTTGACGGAGTAGCCGTTACACTGGCTTAGTCGGCAGGATGGTTTGTGGGAAGAGTGATTTTTCGGGATTGTTTTTGGCTATGTTGACTTTCGTGTCTGTGTGACTTTCATCACGTGCGTGCCAGGCATCTGCCGTCCTGAGGACAGGCCAGCGAGGCCATGCGTCAGCATAAGCAAGTCTCGGCTGTAGTGTGTGACTGTTTATGAATTCATCGTTTGTATACTTCAACATTCGTCCATGTACATTCTACATTATTTATGACTCTGTGACTGTCAAGTGTTATCGTCTGCTGTGAGCAGCCGGATCAGCCGTCGTGTTGACCCCACGGATGCCATGCGTCAGCATTAGCAAGTCCGGACTCAGTTTATGCGCATAGGCCCAACTGTGTATCGTTTTTCATCATCGTGTAATGAGCAACTGGCTCTGCCGTCCTGTTGGCCTTGCCCATTAAATTAATAGCAATATGACTTCGCGCCTTTTTTTTCTTTTCTTTTCCTTTTCTCCTTTTTTCCCTTTTCCAGAGGGGGGCAAGAGGTGATGTATGAGACGATGGAACTGGAAGAAAGATTTGAAGAGAGAGTTGAGGAACGCTTGGAGAAGTGTTTGAAGGATGATGAGATGAGCACATTCAAGGATGGCAGATATGTTGACAGTGTAAGAGAGGTATATCAAGATTTAATAACAATGACTGTGGGACTGCATCGTGTTAAAACGGTTGTAAGAGTCGTGCTAAAGAAGATGAGTGGAAATGATCCGGATGTGGCGAGGTTGCCAAAGCACAGATTTGCAAGCTCGAGATCCTTGAAGCGCAGGCGTTGGCCCAGATGCAGTTTGAATCTGAGATTGCCGGATGTGGTGGCAACAACAAAGTAGAGCTACCACTACAGTGCTTGTGATGTACATGTATCACTTGCATCTGGAAAGATGCTAACGCTTGGGCTTCGACCGCAGGTATCGGGAACTGCGGAGCGCACACTTGATGGACTGAAAGAAACGGTGTGAATCTGATGCAGTGTGAATCTGAGATTGCCAGATATGGTGGCAACAACGAAGTAGAGCTACCTCTACAGTGCTTGCGATGCATCACTTGCATCTGGAAAGATGCTAACGCTTGGGCTTCGACCGCAGGTAACGGGAACTGCGGAGCGCACATTGGATGGACTAAAAGAAACAGTGGAAGACATAGAAAGAAAGAGATAATGCATGTACAAAAAATGATGTGGGCCTAGGTCCTTTGTCCTAAAAAGTCTTCCTTTTTTGGCAGGGAAAATATTGAAGCATTTACCGAGAAAGCACTTAGAAATGTTCAGATCATGCAGTCTCATACGTTTTTGCGCAGAGAGAGTGTATGTTAAGTGTTGGGACATTTTTTCAAATACATTAAAGGAAAACAATGAGAGCTGGAGAAGCAGCAAGATGATTTGGTCGATGTGACTCCCAGCGATGACTCTGCCATGCCAAGCACGTCCATGGCCCTTGGTGTTGGGCAGAGGAATACAAAGCGACCTGCTCGGCTTTTGGATAGTGATGAAGACATCGAAATGGAAGAAACAGAACAGGTACATGCATGGGTACATGTGCGCACATAGTCTTGGCCCAAGACGCTGGTGATAGATAGTGGATTGTGCATACTACACCTTGGGAAAATCTGAGCTTTTACTCACCATCGTCAGTTTTACAACATCCCGAACGTTGAGCCCACATTTGATACAAACCTAGCTGCACAGAGTAATTCAGTCTGGTTTCCTGACCAAAACTAGAATCCTGTTTCTTTAACATACATGCGCACCTGTGTTTCAATTTTCTTCCCCGCATCTGATGCAGCCATAACGCAGGCTCGGTGCCCCTCACTCAGAAGTCAAAACTCAGCATCTTCCTTATTTATATGGAGTGAGAACATCTCTATCATTTCTGTTGCTGTATTCAGTTGATATCCTCACTTGTATATTGAAACAAGCGTAGTGGCACATCACTCTCATTTCTGTTGCTGTATTCAGTGGATATCCTCACTTGTATATTGAAACAAGCGTAGTGGCACATCACTCTCATTTCTGTTGCTGTATTCAGTGGATATCCTTACTTGTTTATTGAAACAAGAGTAGTGGCACATCACTCTCATTTCTGTTGCTGTATTCAGTGGATATCCTCCATTGTATATTGAAACAAGAGTTGTGGCACACCGCTTTATACTGTAGCTGATTTCTAATAAAGACTGAATGGATTTAACGAGTGCATCAATTGATTGAAACAATCTCAATTTCTCACCAGGTTGTGTCTATGCAGGAAGAAAATCAGCCTGAGCATCCATCAGACCAAGGGGTAAGTTGTGACTCTGATAGCTTGTTTAGATAACCATGCAAAACACCAAGCGTAGGTGGTGCATTAATAGAATGAGAGTAGCGGCACATCACACTCATTTCTGTTGCTGTATTCAGTGGACATCCTCACTTGTATATATTGAAACAACAGTAGTGGCACATCGCTTTATGCTGTGGCTGGTTTCTATTAAAAATTGAATGGATTTAACGAGTGCATAGCTTGATGATTGAAATGATCTCAATTTCTCACCAGGTTGTGTCTATGCAGAAAGAAAATCAGCCTGAGCATTCATCAGGTCAAGGGGTAAGTTGTGACTCTGATATCTTGTTTAGATAACCATGCAAAACACCAAGCGTAGGTGGTGCATTAATAAAATAAGAGTAGCGTGAAAAGTAGGAGTGAAGACATGTAGGGTATTCACTGGTGGGATGCGATGTGTTTTGTTGGCCATGTCCTGTATAAATATGTAAACATTCTCATGTGAGGCGAGGACCCCCCTCCCCCCCCCCCCCAAAAAAAAAACCCAGCCCCGCCCAGCAAAAATTAAAAATGAAGATTTTTTTATATGGCCTCTTTCTTTGTTGTGCTCTTTCTCTATTTGGGTCTCAATAATCTACAAATTTTGTTCTGGTCTTTTTATTTTGCAGGTTTTGCACTCCAAAAGGCTTAGCAAGAAGCCATTGCAACCATGGGTCATTGCCAGCATTGATGGAACAATCCATTCAGCCTACTGCGACTGCATGGCCGGTTTGGCTGAGACATGTACCCATGTTGGAGCCCTGCTGTTTGCGGTAGAGTTCATAAATAGACAGCGGGAAAAAAAGACCGTCACCCAGGAGAAGGCATACATGTACTGGCTGGTACCATCGCTGAAGAAGGCCGACTTTCGAGAGATTCAGCAGATAGACTTTACATCTTCTCGAAGCAAGAAGGCTAAGTTAGACAAGATTTTAGAAGGCGAAGCCCCCGCATATCCTGAGCCAAAGCCATCACGAAGTATTCCAGCCCCCACCTCACAAGAGATGTCAACACTTTTCACTGATATTAGCAAGTCATCATCCAAGCCGGCCATTCTTTCTGTGGTTGCTCCACATAATCAGCAATTCATACCCAGAGCCACTGATTCAGAACTGCCAACACCCCTTACAAAGTTATGATGTCAATTTGCAAGGGAAGTCTTATGGTGACGTTATAGCTGAATGTGAAAAGGCAATGAGTTCCTTCAAAGTAACAGAAAAACAAGCCATTCGAGTTGAAGAACTTACAAGAGATCAAGGAAACTCAAAGCTTTGGTACTCATTCAGGGCAGGTAGAATAACAGCATCCATGCTCAAGGCAGCATGTCATTCTGAGCCTAGAATGCCATCCAAGTCCTTGATCAACACAATATGCTACCCCGAGGCAGTGAAGTTCTCCACCAAAGCCACTGAATATGGTCTTGCACACTGGATGGACTGAAAGAAACAGTGTGAATCTGATGCAGTGTGAATCTGAGATTGCCAGATATGGTGGCAACAAGGAAGTAGAGCTACCACTACAGTGCTTGTGATGCATCACTTGCATCTGGAAAGATGCAAACGCTTGGGCTTCGACCGCAGGTATCGGGAACTGCGGAGCGCACACTGGATGGACTGAAAGAAACAGTGTGAATCTGATGCAGTGTGAATCTGAGATTGCCGGATATGGTGGCAACAACGAAGTAGAGCTACCTCTACAGTGCTTGTGATGCATCACTTGCATCTGGAAAGATGCTAACGCTTGGGCTTCGACCGCAGGTATCGGGAACTGCGGAGCGCACATTGGATGGACTGAAAGAAACAGTGGAAGACATAGAAAGAAAGAGATAATGCATGTACAAAAAATGATGTAGGCCTAGGTCCTTTGTCCTAAAAAGTCTTCTTTTTTTGGCAGGGAAAATATTGAAGCATTTACCGAGAAAGCACTTAGAAATGTTCAGATCATGCAGTCTCATACGTTTTTGCGCAGAGAGAGTGTATGTTAAGTGTTGGGACATTTTTTTCAAATACATTAAAGGAAAACAATGAGAGCTGGAGAAGCAGCAAGATGATTTGGTCGATGTGACTCCCAGCGATGACTCTGCCATGCCAAGCACGTCCATGGCCCTTGGTGTTGGGCAGAGGACTACAAAGCGACCTGCTCGGCTTTTGGATAGTGATGAAGACATTGAAATGGAAGAAACAGAGCAGGTACATGCATGGGTACATGTGCGCACATAGTCTTGGCCCAAGGCGCTGGTGATAGATAGTGGATTGTGCATACTACACCTTGGGAAAATCTGAGCTTTTACTCACCATCGTCAGTTTTACGACATCGCGAACGTTGAGCCCACATTTAATACAAACCTAGCTGCACAGAGTAATTCAGTCTGGTTTCGTGACCAAAACTAGAATCCTGTTTCTTTAACATACATGCACACCTGTGTTTCAATTTTCTTCCCCGCATATGATGCTGCCATAACGCAGGCTTGGTGCCCTTCACTCAGAAGTCAAAACTCAGCATCTTCCTTAATTATATGGAGTGAGAACAAAGTGCACTAATAGACAGAAACTAAAAGTTCCCAATTTGTGTATACTATATACACGTAGCTACCAGTGCCTACTGCAAGTGCAACATCGTGGAACATTTTGAAAGCACTGGCTGGGGAGCAGACCCAAGCTCATCATGAACATGGCACCAAGCCTGCACCATGCACGCCGTGTGCCAAGTATGATGGATTGAAGGAAAAGTTCAGGGCCTTAAAGGTTGAAAAGCAGGGCTTGATGGTTTATAAAGGTAAATCAAAACCGTACATGTACATAGCTGTAGTATAATTTGCATGTTTTTTTTTTCTCTCTCACTCCCAGCAATGAGTCAGTCGCGCATGCATGCAGGCACGGTCGCGGCCAGGGCCCCTCAACCGTACACAGCTACTGAGCTAGCTAGCTTGGCTCGGGGAGCTAGCAGTCCAGGGGCCGTGCACAGCCGGTACAGGTAAATCTGTCTTTTATGACAGATTTAACATATCAATAACCAATAACATATCAACAGGGTTGCAAACGATCAGCATGCAAACAATGTGTGTGATCTGCTCTTCAACTATGATTCATTCATTCGTTAGACATAGGCATTTGCCCGTGGTCTCCATGATGGGCAAGTCACATGTTTAACTGTGACTTGTGAGTCAACTGGTTAAGTTCGTTGTACAGGACAACTGGAAGTACAATGATACCAAAAATTGGGCTTACACCATAAATGAATGGGATGCCATCTGCCTCTTATCTCCCAAGGGCTGTAACTTGCACAAACACTCTCATTCTCCCTATTCCATTGCAAGGTTACACTGCTCCAATACAGATCTCATTTACCAAATGCTTGACTATGGGTACACAAATGCATACTTACAGTCCCGCTCACGGTTAGTGAATCACGACCCTCGATAAACAGCGGGTACCGGTTAATGCCCCTACTATTATCGGAGCGTGCATTACGCACACGCATAAAACTTCGCCCTCCTCATGTAGGCAAACAGTCTGCGGTTTGGCCAAGGTGATTAACTTCATGCTATCATGCAACGAACATATAAAATACGCTGTCCTCTACTGTGGCCTAAACGTCCTTTTAATCACCACGACCACGGCACACATTCTTATCTTGCGGTTAGAGGTGCTGTTGTGAATTTACAGTCATAAAACCCATTATGCCACGATCTTGTGCTGAACGTTCAGTCAGTCTGCTTTCGGCTGAAATGTTAGATTAATTTACCATCATTAAGAAGTTTACACCTCGAGTGAAGGAAATATTTCACAGATTTGACTTTTAGGAAAATAAATTTGTGCGATGCCAAAAGTGCTAATGCCACTTTTCATAATCATAGTTTGAGTTACAGCATGCATTCAATTTTTTTTCCAGGATCGGGTGTTTAAGAAATGCTTCGTACATACGAAACAATCAAGAAGAACATTATCATTGTGATGATAACTATTTCATTTCGCAATGAACTTCGGTATTACTATTAGACGATCACAGCGAATTTGAAAAGGAAAACGTTGGTCGGTATTCATTTTGAGGTGGGTGATTCCACTATATCATAAATCACTGCCGCTGGCGCCGCCAACATTCAGTCTGGCCGGCCGTAGCGCCGTGCTCACCGCGCAGTATCAGTCTGTGCATTACTGCACTGTGTGCGGCCCTTCACAGTGCAGCCAATCCCACGTGGCCGAAAATCTTGCACTACTGCAAAAACCCGGCCAGCTACGATGTTTTGCCACAAGTTCGAGCTTTGCAATCGCGTCATATCAATGGAAAACATATACATGTACACAGAAAACAAAGAAATAATTATGTGAATTAATTCGCGTAAATTCTCTTTTTCCATGGATGTTTGTTTGGTATTTAGTTTACGATCCAACTTCGGCCGATTGCACTGTCATCATGCATGCTACGACGTATGTGTAGGCAAGTAGTCACTGGTTCCTGTCCTTCATCATAGCATCGATTCCGTTAGCACGCGAAGGGAACCATGCATATAATGCCCCGCAGGCAGCGCTAGCTTGGATTCTAACAGAAATAGTTGTGTGCATTTTGATCACACGCCGGCATCAGAACTAGGGGATTTTTCAAGATTTTGCCATGATTATGCACGTCAAGATGAAATAATGGCGTACGTAACGATTATATTGTGCATTTTAATGGCGTGTATAATAATTATTTTGTGAGTACCGGGGGCTGAAAAATTTGATGAGCATTTTTGTTGGCGTACGTATCGGGCTGATAATGCAGTACGCACGTTTGTATTGCACGTGGGGACTTTTATTCTACATGTATATAACCTTGCCGTCCGTCGGCCAGGCGCACCAGTTCACCTCAATGCGTTTGCGCAAAATTCAAGTTTTGAGAAGACATTTTGATTTTCGCACGTTTAACACAGGTATGTTTGTGTCAAATCATGGTCAGTTTCAAGTGTGGAAAATGGCTTATGTTCGTGGCAAATAATTAAAAGTACTTGAAATATTTGAAATTTGTTCATTTAAAATTACCAATATCAACCTTCAAAATGGCAATAAAAAGTTTGAAGTCGGTAATTTGGCCGACAAATTTTCAGGTCGGTCGGGTTTCCGTAAACACACCATTTTTTGTTTGGTCTTAAGCCCCCTTTTCACAGCTAAAAAAGAACTTGCAAATTTCAAAACATATCATATGAAGTACAGTTCATTAGCTTTTCCGCCAAGACAAAAATGTTGCCAGTCGGCAAGACAAATACAAATTGAGTTACACGGTCTTTAAAAATAAGAGCTAATTTTACCATCTTTCCGCATGGGCTCATACTTTACTTGAAAACGACTTCACTTCCTACAGATTGCAGGCTGCCACGTGCATCAGCATTTCGGGCGTCAAATTTTCTTGTGCCGTATTGCTAAGACATTTCGAGCAGCACCCGCGTTATTAAAACGTCTTTTATGCATTTTGCACTGACTGTGTACACACACGAGTTACTTATTCATGTATTCTAAGGTAACGTGTCATCCGGCTCATCAGCGCTCTCAGTAATTTATTTAGTATTAATTACAGCTGCGTATATAATCCATCATTTGCAGCAAGTAACTGATGAAACTATTGTTGAAACAAAAGTAATGGCACGAAATTAAGTCCCTTTGAAATTATTCTTACGGGCAAATCAAATGAAAGAAGGCCATTCCAACAAGGTCTGTGAAGACGCATTTTTGGAATTTTCCATAGTACATGTAGTTCGTTGTCAATTTGGTGTTGGAACGATCGACGTACAATCATTCACGATTGTAATGTGACCGGTCTGGACGATGAATTCGGCCCCGGGCGCAATTCGTTTCATTTCTCGGCAACTTTGATTTGAAATCGAGATCCTAGAATATTGTTTTCTTGGAATATACAACATTCACTGCATGCAGTGCGCTAAAACGTTGTCAGATTTAGTTGCACTCTGCTTTACATTTGAATATAAACATTATCCCTGAATGATGTTTTCTCGACTACCTTTCAAAATGGCTATACTTCATGCATGTATCCATGGAGGAATTCCTCCATTATGTATCCAACATTTTGAACTGTTAACGTTTGTTGTTTTGCCGTGAATGCCCGGTGAAGAAAGGTCTATTCCTTCCTCCATGGGAGCATAGAGCAAGGACCCAAGGAGTTCGTACTCCAAGACTTCAAAAGTAAAATGATGGTCGCCGCGCTCGAAAGCTACAATAGAAAGCACCTGGCGGCCAGCTTGCTCAGTTGCTCACTACGCTAATCTTGACACAATAGAGATCCGCGCTCACTAATGCCAGAAAAAGGAGTTTGCATGGCTTCATAGACAGTACCATGGTAAATACGCATGCGCAGTTGTCATACATCGCTAAATATGAATGATTTTGAAGTGTTTGTTCGCAGTTGGATGATACTGTATATAAATGTGGTCAACATCAATGGAACAATCATTTCATGAAGAACAAAATGCTCTGTACCTTAAATGTGAAAACTTGTGAAATTTTCAAAAAAAACCCCACATTTCATCAATGATATATTGCCAATTAAAATGTCTGAAAATACATGAAAACTTATCTGAAAGAAATCCAATTTATCTCCAAATTTATACAGGGACGGATAACGCTTTTAAGCACCAACAACTGCACATTGCTAACTTGAGTTCATAACTCACATCTAACAACTGCGCAGTTGTAAAAACCTATATTGTCGTAAAATACATTTTTCACAAAAGAGCAGCGACGTGACCCGACTTATTATGCAGCATATAGGGAGGTTGTTGGTTACCAACTAAAAAGGCGGCGACGATCATCGTGTTCAAAGGCTGCTGGCATTCACGCTTTGAATGGTCGAGGCTTGCGGTCACAGTGCTGTAGCTATAGACATTCCCGAGGGATTAATGGTCAAAATGTAAATCGCCAAAGAGTTCTGATGACTCCTTGGGTCTTTGCTCTATGATGGGAGCATGGAGCAATTAAACAGCTCCATGATGGGAGGCATAGAAAGACCCGTCGCGCCACACTAATATGAATATGCTTCACGCCATTGTGTGCTATAACACACAAATCTATGCACACAAGGAGGTTGACATTCTAAGCTCCATGCTCATAGCGGTATACTCTTTGAAGCCTTTCTGGTCCTGCATGCGCCAACTTTTGTAATTCAGTGATAATGTATACACTCTTTAGGCTTACCAAACAAAGGTAGGCCCAGCGGTTTTACACTTAAGTCAGCGGTCCCCTACGATATAATAGGGCGGCCCAAACGGGTGGTACTCTTTGAAGTTTGAACGTTACCCAGGCCCAAGACCCTTAATTTTCGAGTCAGCGCAGTGCTAGCACGCACACACGAACACACACACAATTGAGTTTACAGCTGAAGCGAGTAGCAGCGAGTAAATCTTTCCTTCTTTTCTCCCGTTTGACTTAGACCATGCCTAGTCGAAATTCTTTCCGTGCTCGGACTCAAATCCTAAAACTGTCAAATCGCGGCGTAAAGCCCAACGCAATAAGACTTTAAATAGCCAAAGACGGTTATTTTCACACAAAGAGAGCAATTTGCCAAGTGATTTCTCGATTTGATCAAGACGGATTGATACGGGACAAGCCAAGACGTACGCGACGTCGTCTCCTGAACGCACGGAGCTTATCAATCATCCACAAGTCCATGAAAAAATCGTACGAGACAACTTCTGTTGATATTCAAAAAACTCTTCTGGAGAAAACGGGAACTGTGTTCACCTTGAACACTATAAAGCGCGCCCGAAGACGACTTGGATGGGTACGAACAGGTACCAAGTACTGCCAGCTTATCAGACTTGAAAACAGAGTCAAACGCCTGAAATATGCCCTTGAATGCCTCCAACGAAACGACGACTTCAGAGATGTCGTTTTCACGGATGAGTCATCGGTAGAAATGGACCGACATTCAAGAATGACTTTTCGCAACGTGCATGACGGAAGCAAACGGCGCTTGAAGCCAAAACCAAAACATCCGTACAAACTTCACGTTTGGGCAGGCATCAGTTGCCGTGGCTCGACGAAGATCTTCATCTTCGACGGCATCATGCGTAAAGACTTCTACACGGACACGATTCTAAAGGAGGGTCTATTACCTTTCCTGAAACAGCGCTACCCTGATGGGCACCGTTTCATGCAGGATAACGACCCCAAGGTAATGCTTAAACATAATCATTGTGTGTAATTCACCTTGTTAACATGATTATACATGTGTGAAAAAGGCAACAAAAAAATTGGCAGTATCGCCAATTCTTTTTTTTTGTCATAGCACTTTTAAAGATGCAACAGACCTTGGTTGCATGCCTATAACAGTGGGCAAATAATGGTTTTGTGGGGGCAAACTTCTTTGTTTTAATTTTTACCTTGGAGATAAAGTTGTTTTGTCCCCACAATGTGCTGAACTAAGTGAACCGAATCGCGCGGTCAATCACCGACTTGATTTCAAATCTAAAGTAAGGTATGCAAAACGTTCGTTAATGAGGCATGTTTGGTTGACTAAGTTCCTTTGTTTTAATACTTGCTATTGTTTGAATTTCAGCACACCAGCAAGTACGCAGATGATTTCATGAAGAAAGAGAACATCAATTGGATAAAGTCGCCTGCAGAGTCACCGGACATGAACCCCATCGAGATGGTCTGGAATGAAATGAAATGTTTCTTACGAAAGGTGAGGCGTTTTAGCAATATTACAAATATTTAAACGATACTTGTTTCGAGAAACTAACTTCATAATTATACATCCGGGTGCGGCGCTTGCATATCGGAAACTGAAGATCAGTGTCAGTTCGTGAACTCTACTGAGTGCCCGCATAAAGGGCCGCACCGTGACGGTTGTTTTCGTTTTTCTTGCGTGTATGCGCTTAGTTGCCTATTATTATTTATACTACCTCGCAAAAAAAACACGACAACCCAGGATGGCACTTCCACCAGAAAAAAAACGCACCATTGATGTCGTACGTTTTCACACTGAAATTGTTCTTTAGGCCTATACACTTTGAAATAGAATCCCACTGAGTACAATACATGTATTGTGAACAAAGTGACGCGTATTAGCATGGCGTTTGCTTTTCTCGCCACCGTAAATTGAGAACGGGCGGTTAAGGTTGCTGCTAGAAGCTACATCCACAATTAAGGCCCAAAAAAAGAAAGTCTCCGGTTTCTGGTATGCGCGCGCGTCGCCGTAGCCATGCGCGTCGGCAAAAGTGAAAAAGTTTTTTTTTAATGAAAGATGATGTCTCAAAACCGCCAAACTCACTGGTTTGACTGGAATCCTGCTGCTGCACAATTTTAACGTGTTTTTAGATGGGGTTATGATCGAGATTAAGCTTTATGTGGCCTCTCTGGACTCCAATATATTTGCACTTGCACTAAGTCAAGTCGGGCACCATTTGCAGTCATCAGCCTACATTTAGAGGCAAAATAAATCAGGTAAAAAAAAAAAAAGCCGCGTCGCCGCACCACTTTTAGTATTTAACTAAGTGTGTAAATAATAACTTGCTACCTGTTTCTCTATTTAATTGTAGTATTTGTGTATAACTTTAGTAATTAACTTAGTCATTCTGTTCTTGGATGAAAATAACTCGGTACGCATATTTTCTACTCTTCTCCAATTCACAGATTCGACAAATAAACCAGAAAAAATCTAGAAGCAATTTCCCCGTCCCAATTTTTTTGTGGCCTAAATTACAACACGGGTCACAAATATATTGAACAAAACGTAATTATCACAATTTATGTTAATTTACCGCTATACAGATTCACAAGCCTACGACGAAGGACGAACTGAGAGAAGGAATCACGAAGTTCTGGACAACACGGATGACTCCATCGAAGTGTCGAAGCTACATTTCACATCTCAGAAAAGTAATCCCAGCTGTTGTCGTTTGTGGTGGAGAGGCAACCGCTTACTGAAATCGTTTATTGATCAGACATGTTTGCTGGCTTCATCAGTTTGCATGTTTAAAGTATTTCATTTGGGTTTATTGCTGTTTATTTCTGCTGGGGTGGGGGGGGGGGGCTCACAAATGGTCTACTCGTACCTCTGTAAATTTACGAAATCGCTGTCTTTTAGGGGCCATTCACAATTATCAACATTTTCACGAGCGTACAAACCGTACGCTGGGGGGGGGGGGGGGGGGGGGGTTAAGGGCCGCCGTACGCTTTTTTTTTTTTTTTGTAAATGTCGATATGTTTTCTCGCCCGTTAATGCCCGCCTAACCCTTTTTTTTTTTTTAAATGTCGATCTGTTTTCTCGCCCGTCGCCACAGCCGACAGCCGCAACCGATCGAGCACTTGCCGAGCCGGTCGCGCCCCGCGCCAGGCCCCGCATTGCCATGAACGTATTGTGTACAGCATGCACGGCATTGTCCTACACACGTACATGAAAATGTACTGTATGTACATGTATAGTCCGTATCCACTGCGTGTTTTTAACGGCCGGTGTCACATGTCATGGCCAAAAACTTGATCTACAAAAGTTACAAAAACCCTTTAAATCACATGCAAGTGTCTACATATAGACTTGTGTGAAAAAAAAATCAACATTTTTTTCTTGCACTTTTTGGGGGGAGGGGGGGGTCTTGAAAAAGTGTACTCTTTGTACACTTGTGAAACTGTTGATAATTGTGAACAGCCCCTTACTCTAGCTGCTTTGGACTATCTGGTCTGAATTAATGACCTGGGTGGTTTCAATAACAAATGCTTCCTATGGGCCGTAACTATATACATGTATACCTGTACATGCTGAATACGTACAGGACGATATCTGTGGATTTGAAGCTGCGTGATGGCAGCTCAATAAATCTCGTCACTCCGTCAGTAAGTGTGATTAATAAGTTAGTTAGTTTGTATCAAACGTACATATTTGTGAGTAACATACCTTGTAGTATTGTATATTGCCCCTATTATTTAGATCGACTTCAACCAAACTTTGTCAAAACTCAGTAGTCCAGCCAAACATGCCGCGCCACATGATCAAATTGTCACACATGGTCATAAGTAGGGTCCACGGGGAAAAGTTATAATTTTCTGTACTCAAAACACCGTTCTTTAAATAACATGACTCATGCATGAACACGAATTTGTTGGACGGCTGCTTCCGAAAATCCGAGATCCGCCAGATCAAGCTTGTTTTTAGAAATACCACATACGAGGCCTAATCCACAAGACTTCGGGCATTATAGTTATTAATTGACATAACGCATATAATACTGAAGCAAACAATATTGTGTTTTAAAATGTGTACTGATAAAAAGAGCACTGATTTACATGTACAACATCCTGCTTTGAACAAGCAAATTTAGGTCACAGCCTTTGTTTTTCTGTGTACTGTATTCCAATATTAATTACAGAAGGGACCTGTTATAACAAGGTAATTTGTAAAGTTCCAAGGACGTTGTCAAAAAGGTGTTCAATTTGTTTACGATACATGTACCTGTATACGAACGGGGAGTTCTTTGTTTGGACGTCTATAGTTTGGATGACTTATTCATGGAAGACGCCACAAGTTTATGGCACGATGCTATCCTTGTCACAGTGCAAAATCACTTGCATTGTATTCTGAATAAATGGAGACAGCTCCGGATTTACCCTTGCAATTATATCCGTTTTATATTTAGTAGGTCCTGCTCTCAAAAAAACGACAAATTGTGCAATGCACAAATTACACATGTATTTCTGTATTGACAAAATTGGCAATGTCCGTTTTGAGATGTGTTATGGATTGAAAGGCTTTGTTTAGTTCAGTTTGTTTTTTAAAAATATCGATTACACCCCTTTCCCACATTGTTTATGAGAGTTTTGCTAACATATAGTTTATCTGTGATTTGCCATTATACTGTACGGATAATGACACGACCGAACAGGTCCTGGCCAGTACATGTACATGTTGTTTTTTTCTGTAAAACAAGTTTCAATTAAAAATTAACAACAGCAACCTGTGAATTTTAGAGAGAAATGTATGTCTACTTGTTAATTGAATTTGTCTGTTTATTTTCGAGATCTTAAGCCCTTTAAATAACAGTCATGTCTTCCCAATCCAATATGCAGATATAATTGAACAAAACTGCTGGATAACACATGTATTGTACATGTATTGTGAAAAAGCGAGATAGGACACAGGCACGTACGCAACCGGAAGTCACACAAAAAAGGAACATTCAAATATCTCCATTGCCACACTTCAAGAAATTTCCATATCTTTTTTCATAATACAAACCAAAGAAAGATGTATTGTACTGATGGAGGCACAATGACAAAAGCCGAAGCGTATAATAGCATGTCTGTTAACATAATTACAGGGTTAAAGATTGTTTAAGAAAACAAGCACAATAAAAAAATAAAGAAACGGGAAAACTAACATGTTACAAAAAGCGCATAAATAACACAAAGTGCATCATAAACAACAGAGGATTGGAGTGGCGGCATGGACGACAAAATACATATATAATAAAAGCAGCCAGTAATAATACAAGTCTTTTGTTGTCATGGCTCACATTTCTTAAGGAAAAATAAAGAAATCACGCGATCCCGAGAAAAGTTTGAAGCATTCATTATGTGCATGTTTTTTTTAAAATAGAAATTGGCTGTTAATTTTGTTGTTAACGTGGTGGTACGCATACCGAAAGGTCATGTTGCAAGATAGTGTAAAAAATTAAATGGATGTTTTTTAATCGCTACGATTCCTGTCTTAAATTGCACTAAACTAGAATGGTGTCCGTGGTCCATCATGTATGTGTACACGCTAAGAATGGACGCTCTAGAAAACTTTAAAGAAACTCCTAGTGACATGCAAAGGCACAACGAACCGCAATAAAGCATGACATGAGGTCCATTGAATATGCATGTCGTCACCACTGAATAAAGACTGAGAAACATATCCACACACGGGTTGTTTACTGAGATCACTAGGGTTACTTATCCAATTAACAACACAATACACTCATTGGAAGTGGGAGTCACACAAGCGTCCAAGCTAGGTGGCATCATAGATCATCCTATAATGCCTGTATGTTATGTTTGTACATGTACAAGATAATACGGAAGGTCGAATCATTTGGTGCGCGCGGAAACTTGTGTACACACAACAAATGTACATGGTAGTTCTATTACGGGTCATCGTTTTCCCGATACACGTATTCAAGTCAAAATGTCGACAAAACCTACACTGTATGCTGGCATGCTTGTACAAGCTGTGGATCGAGCATGCGGGTTGTGGCTATGAAGCCTAATTGTTGAACGTGAGGGAGAGGACCTTTGGGTGAAATGGACCGATAACCCGAAATCACAGAAGGCACGCGTCAAGCCCTCACACATTCGGCCTCTTGAAAAACGTCGAGTGCTGGTAAAAGAAATCAAGGCTGGTGACTGGCCAATCCTGCGAAGTCCCAGAAATCTGCAGAGGGGCGACGTTGTCATCTATCGCTGTTCAAATGGCGACCTAGGCGACACATTTGTTGTAGACGTCAATGATAACTTTAGGTGTGAGGTAAGAAAACTTTGATCACATTGACCTCTATGCATTGACACATTGCAGAAAGAGTAGAATTGTTTCTTTTCTTTTGGGGGGGGGATTGGTCGTTTGAAGCACGTAGCAACACAATTCGGTGCACGGAATCTATATATACGGGTGAAGTGAAAACTCCGATAATCAAAATACATTTCAATGAAGTACATAATTATGCAGCGCCTTGTTCATGTTAAATGCACTTCTCGGTAAAAAAAAAATCACCCGAAAAATCATTACACCTGTGCTATGTTGGCAATGTCTGAAATAATGCAGTATCCAACAATGCACTCCCAAACGGAGTTCAAATTTGAAAATTTGACATTGTATTTACGAAACCTGCCCAATTGATGCTCGGTGCAGAATGTTGACTAAGGGAATTAATATGTGGTTGGCTGGTTTCAAATGCACGCTCATGGCAATTGTGGAAGCGTGGCCCAAACCAAATCTAGAGGTCAAGATGCAGTTGACTTGCATAATTAATGAGCCATGGTCTATTACACAGACTACCTTCCATAAAGCCTCTTTAGGAAACGATCATTTCAGTTTAGGTTTTAAAGTTTAAATTTGTGGTATTGTTTTTCTTCTGTCTAGTACTGGGTCACACAGGTAGTCCGAGTCATTTTCATCACAACTCGAGTCTGAGTCATGGAAAATGGGACTTAATTGACTCTGAGTCACGAGTCATGCAAGTCTGCGATGATGTTGATGATGGAATCCAGCGAGATACCTATTTGTTGGCATTCCTGAAGACTATTATTTTTTAAGAAATAAAATCAGTAAAAAATACATACGGCAAATTTGCTAATACATGAATTCAGTTTAAACAAATGCATGCTTACCATACTTACTTATTAACTAAAATATGACATGTATGAAGGGTGTATGTATAGGGTGTACGCGGTTTCACACCTATACTAGAAAATGTAGATTTCAGCTTTCACAGGCATAGACATGGGATCAGAAAGAATGTAGAATCCTGAATGTAGAATCCATGTACAAGTTACATGTAACTTTCCTTAAAAAGAAGGAAGAAATAAAATCAACTCGTGGAAGGTTTAAGCACAACAGGCAAATACAGGTAGAGGATTAAGTTGCGTCATCAATAATCTCGACAGCTTTGCTTCTAAACAACAACCAATAACATATCAACAGGGTTGCAAATGATCAGCATGCAAACAATGTGTGTGATCTGCTCTTCAACTATGATGGGCAAGACAAATGTTTAACTGTGACTTGTGAGTCAACTGGTTAAGTTCGTTGTAGAGGACGACTGGAAGTACAATGATACCAAAAATTGGGCTTACACCATAAATGAATGGGATGCCATCTGCCTCTTATCTCCCAAGGGCTGTAACTTGCACAAACACTCTCATTCTCCCTATTCCATTGCAAGGTTACACTGCTCCAATACAGATCTCATTTACCAAATGCTTGACTATGGGTACAAAAATGCATACTTACATGTAGGTTTAGTTTAGTTTACTCTGCTTTGTATCTAAGAGTTGCCTATTCTTTAACATCTTATGCCTGGTGTGCTGTTGTCTTCTCTTGTACTGCAAGTTTTGCAGGCGTACCGGTTTGCCTGTAGTGGATGTAAACAACAGTGTATTCTAGGCAAACTGTGAATGTGGCTTAGCCAATAGCTTGACTTATTTTCCTAACGAATATTACCCATCAGTGGTGTTCTTTCTGGACGTCATTACAACAGAAGTGTAAGAATCCACAAAATTGTCAGTGATGCTATGCAACGTCTCAGATGCCAGTCTTTTCTGAAGACCCTCAGAGCCGAGAAGCAAACAGAAGCATCTGATGTATAACAGGATATGCAGGCATCATTTCCAATCACACAGTACAATGATATTGTCAGAAGCAGCCAGTACTACACACTTGTGTCAAAGCGTGCTTCAATCATCCAGTCACAGTCAACAAGGCCTACTTTTTGTATTCTGGTCCTCATACATGGCGTGAGCCCTTCTTGTTTTCATTCGTCCTACAAGAGAGGGAGATTGGCTGCTTCAAGTGTCTGCTAGTGTGTGTACATGAATATAAATTGTTATTCTGTGGTCATATGTCAACTTAGTCTAACGATTATTCAATTGTCAATCATTTTAAATTGTATGAAAACAATTTTGATTATACATGTATTCATTATCAATTACATGTAGATCATTTACCAAACTCCTGTAATTTATTCTGCCCGCAGGGGTTATTTTCTGTCTTCAATTATATTAAAGGGATGTCCACTATTAAACAGCCAACATCTCAACATTCTGTGTGTGTCTTCATTTATTCACCGGGTCTTGGGGATTGTCTCCCTTTCCCCAGTCCGCACTCAGGTGGGGACAACCAAGTAGGCACGCCCTTGTGTGTTACTACAATATGCATTTCACAGTTAATGACCTCGTGTCATCATTCTCTGATTGTCTCAGTGTCTCATACTCTGATTAAACCTGTGAGTCCTTATTTTGTTTTGTTGGTGAAGCTGCCGCTGGAAACGCAGTGTGTAATTATGGAAGCAAAGTGTTGCAACTGTGAAAGGCCTCATGCCTAGACGTGGTAGAAAAATCCCCATCTCTGGAACACTGGGAAGATTTTATGTACCCGATACAACAGCAGACATTTTAACTTCCCAGGACATTGGTACAAGTGTCACGCGTGACCATAAATGCATCTGTGGCGACTGCTCCTCATTCGTTGCTGGCATGGTAAAGGCAAGCAAAAAGTTCCATGAAAGTAAAAGCGCCTTCTCTGCGTCTACGAAAGACAGCTCATTTGTACTGACCAAAATGATTAAAAGAATTCTATATAACTTTTGTATAAAGGGAATATGAAGGGGAGGACCTCCAGGTGTATATCTGCTCAATTCTACCACAATTTCTAGAGCACTGCTATGTGAAAAGGTAACAAGCTGCGACATATCAAGAAGAAAAGCTGCAAAAAGTCCAACATCAACGGCCCCCATTCAAGTTGATTTCTCAGAGAACTATACCTGCCTACACCAAGACGAAATTCAAAGCGCACACTGGCAACAGAGTCAAGTCAGTCTATTCACGGCAGCTATTTGGTTTGAAGGTAAGCTACTGTACATCTTAAAGTCCTCGCATCTGACAATTTAACTCATTGTAAAGAAAATCATTGTATATGTTGATACTTCGTTAGAAGGTCATCCTTCACAGTGCAGTGAAGTATCCATCTGGTCCGATGAACCTGCATCTCAATTTAAAAACAGATACGTTGCAGCCAGCATCCCCCGTTCTTAAGAAGGAACATGGTGGTGTTGGAGATTCCGATTGAACACTTTATAAGGAGTGACATTTACATGTTTAAATGATAAACAAATCAAATCTGTTTAAAACTTTTCCCAAACAGAGTTCAAATTTCAAAAATTTGACCTTGTATTTATGAAATCTGCCCAATTGATGCTCGGTGCAGAAATGTTGACTAAAGGAATTAATATGTGGTTGGCTGGTTTCAAATGCACGCTCATGGCAATTATGGACGCGTGGCCCAAACCAAATCTAGAGGTCAAGATGCAATTGTCTTGCATAATTAATGAGCCATGGTCTATTACACAGACTAACTTCGATAAGCTTCTTTAGGAAACGATCGTTTCAGTTTAGGTTTTAAAGTGTTACATTGTTTCCAAAAGACTTCTATCCATCCCAAACAACGTGCTATCATATTATAGCGTGTAGAATCGCTGTTGGTATGCCACCAGTGGAAGATAGTAAGCCGACCGGTAACTTGGAGTTGTTGAAGCGGACACTTTTGCGTTCAGGATTGAACTCAACATTGTGCAAGTTTGAGGTCCGCAAGATCAAAGGACAGTGAGGAAACTCTTTACAATTATTTTTGATAGTTCAGCAAGCATATACATGAAGAATGGATGAATTCGCAGTATTAGTTTTTCTTTGCGAACAAAACGTAGGAGAATTAGGGCTCTGGTTGAAGAACATTTGAAGACACTTGATGACAGTGGATCATTTGATAGTGCAGAGGCTGCAGAATCTGATCAATCCTTACCATTGAGAGACTGTAGTGAAAGGATACATGAACAGTCATCTAATCCTGAGCTTGGTAATGTTGAAGCTTTTAGTTGGAATGATGAACATGATGCAAACTGTTCAAGACAAGCACCAAACTCATCTGACTTATCAGACAGTGAATTGTACCGCATGTACTTCAGCAACGCAGCCATTGAGGCTTTGAGTGATAGTGATGCAAGTGAAGAAATCACGGATGATTCATCAAAGTGCATAAATAGTCAAGAAGAATTAGCTGAATGCTCTAGTAGATTTTACATTGCTCACTTGGCACTGTCTGGATTATTTAGTTTATTCCTGGTTTAACTTATAAGCATACCATAACAATGGTCTTGCTTTTAAGCTGATTCTTTTGAAAACTTAATTATAAAGCTTCGCATCTTGTACATGCACTTTCTTAATTATGAAAAAGGTGTTTTTTTGTTTCTGCTCCCAGGGGCTGTTCACCGCAACCCAAAGTCCATTCCACAACAAAAGCGGAAATCAGGAATGTTGCAACATCATTCTTGTACAACACCCGCGATAAGAACGGCTGCAGAAAGCAATGCAAAAATGTCTAAGAGAACGGCAACCGAGTACAAAAATAAAGTAAAAATGCCCATGTCAGACTTCAGCGAATTATTCAAAGGCAAACAAAGCAAAGGACTACAAAACAAAGGAGAAGTATGGAAGGACATGGGTCAATACAAAACGCAAGGATTTCTATGACACAGTATGTTTCACTCATAACTTTCTAGCCAATGAGGGTGTTGAAGTCCTTGAGATGATGATCGAAGATGGTTTAGGTAATAAAGGAAAATTCCCGGAACATTTTTCCCTCTTCCATGATAAAAAAAGCTGTAAGTAAACATAGATAGAGTGTTTTTATCAAGGACACTTTCATGATAGCTGACAGAGCATACCATGTCATGAGCTGTTTTCTGAGATGGTGATGAGGGTTTCCAAGTCTGCAAACTATCTGTATATATCATACGATCTCCTCATTCAATCTTGGTAATTTTTACGTCTCTATGCTTATAATAAGACATTCTCATTTTGTTGAAAATCCCATAGTACCAGTTGCTGTCATAATACGTGACAGAAAATACCAGACAAGTCACAAAGAGCTTTTAAAAATTCTCCATTAAAAGTGCCCTTCACTTTTTACGGACAACCTGGTAATTATCACAGATCACGAACAGGCAACTGTGAACGCTATCAAGGCAGAATTGCTGGCAGCCAACATATTGTGTTGAAATCACCTGCTTGGTGATGTAAAACGGTGGGTCATTGGCCATGGGGGAAAGTTGAGACCGCCAAGTAAACAGAAAGGATGTAAAGGGGCATGTTGAACTGTAAGAGCAAACATAAGTATGATTTGTTACCCTGGAAGATCATGATCAAATGAGGCAGGGCAGGTCAAGATCAAATGAGGCAGGGCATTTCTACACCATTTTGAGGATGACCTGTAACCAGACATGTATATTACATCTTCAGGCAGATGGGTCTTAGAACCACTGGGGATATACACGCCCGACGCCCGGGGGTCACTACAAACAGCAGCGAGAGTTTCAATGCTGTTATGAAACGAGTTGTAGATAGAAAGGAGATGCCCATAGATAGCATGGTTCTATACATGTATTACCTTTTTTCCAATTTCTACCTTAATGAGCTCCTTCAGGGTTACTGCAATCTAGGCGACTATCGTCTAAAGACAAATAACCAGAAATGTCCAACCTCCTTGGGTGACGCAAATTTGTCAATTCATTCTACGTGTAGCTGGACCAAGTTCGGTTGTTGACCATGTAGTAAATGCTCAATTAGCTTAGTCAATCTCACTGAAGGTAACTGCTTCAGAAGGAAGACTAGGCAAGTTGAGCATGACCAAAATGCTGCTTGACAACAACAGGATAACTTGCGTTCCTGAATGTGGGGCATTTATGGTGCAAGGTTCGAAGGGAATAATTATGATATTCTGTTACCTTGTTTCCGAAAGAATTCTGTCCATGTATTTCCCAAACAACGTGCTATCATATTATAGCGTGTAGAATCGCTGTTGGTATGCCACCAGAGGAAGATAGTAAGCCAACCGGTAACTTGGGGTTGTTGAAGCGGACACTTTTGTGTTCAGGATTGAACTCAACATTGTGCAAGTTTGAGGTCCGCATGATCAAAGGACAGTGAGGAAACTCTTTACAATTATTTTTGATAGTTCAGCAAGCATGAAGAATGGATGAATTCGCAATATTAGTTTTTCTTTGCGAACAAAACGTAGAAGAATTAGGGCTCTGGTTGAAGAACATTTGAAGACACTTGATGATAGTGGATCATTTGATCAGAGCTAGGCAGATCGCTGCAGAATCTGATCAATCCTTACCATTGAGAGACTGTAGTGAAAGGATACATGAACAGTCATCTAATCCTCAGCTTGGTAATGTTGAAGCTTTTAGTTGGAATGATGAACATGATGCAAACTGTTCAAGACAAGCACCAAACTCATCTGACTTATCAGACAGTGAATTGTACCGCATGTACTTCAGCAACGCAGCTATTGAGGCTTTGAGTGATAGTGATGCAAGTGAAGAAATCACGGATGATTCATCAAAGTGCATAAATAGTCAAGAAGAATTAGCTGAATGCTCTAGTAGATTTTACATTGCTCACTTGGCACTGTCTGGATTATTTAGTTTATTCCTGGTTTAACTTATAAGCATACCATAACAATGGTCTTGCTTTTAAGCTGATTCTTTTGAAAACTTAATTATAAAGCTTCGCATCTTGTACATGCGCTTTCTTAATTATGAAAAAGGTGTTTTTTTGTTTCTGTTCCCAGGGGCTGTTCACCGCAACCCAAAGTCAAAGTTGAGACCGTCAAGTACATGTATACAGAAAGGATGACCTGTAACCATATATTACATCTTCAGGCAGATGGGTCTTAGAACCACTGGGAATATACACGACTGACTCAGGGGTCACTACAAACAGTAGTGAAAGTTTCAATGCTGTTATGAAACGAGTTGTAGACAGAAAGGAGATGCCCATAGATAGCATGGTTCTATGCATGTATTACCCTTTTCCAATTTCTACCTTAATGAGCTCCTTCAGGGTTACTGCAATCTAGGCGACTATCGTCTAAAGACAAATAACCAGAAATGTCCTTGGAGGACGCAAATTTGTCAGCTGGACCAAGTTCGGTTGTTGACCATGTAGTAAATGCTCAATTAGCTTAGTCAATCTCACTGAAGGTAATTGCTTCAGAAGGAAGACTAGGCAAGTTGAGCATGACCAAAATGCTGCTCGATAACCACAGGATAACTTGCGTTCCTGAATGTGGGGCATTTATGGTGCAAGGTTCGAAAGGAACATGTTATTCTGTTACCTTGTTTCCAGACAAATTCTGTCGTACATTTCCCAAACAACGTGCTTTCATATTATATAGCATGTAGAATTGCCGTTGGGATGCCCCCAGAAGTATATAGTAAGCGGGCCGTTAACTTGAGCTTTTTGGAGTGTAGCAAGAGGGGGATTGTCGTCCCCCCAGTATTCAAGTGGGAGTTCTCATCCAGCACTAACGTCCTGGATGGTGGAAGGGTATAGAGGGGCAGCACTTTGCCTGATGAAAGAATCCCATTAAGCTGGATAGTTGTGTCACCTCAAGCAGAGTGCAATAAGGATCCATGATACCTTCCGCATAACCTTGCAGAAGGATTTTGGAAGGGATGGGTAGTTGTATCCGATGACTACTTTAACCACTGTGCCCGACATGACCATAATGTACAGTACAATGTACAAATGTACAAACCGCACTGACAAGTTCTAAGAGAGAATAACAACGGAGACCAGTGAGATTACCCACAGTATTTAATGAGTTCAAGAAGTCCAGGTTTCAACAGGTATCTGTACATGGAAAACTGACACAATTATTTCACCAGTTCTGCTTGTTTATTGTATAACAGGCTCTTGCGAGCGGGTTGATGTTACGGCTGCAAATCAAAACATATGCGATGAGCGGCATGCTATGCCAGAGGAAGAAAAGGAAAACTACACCAGGACAGCCCTAGGTGCTGAAGAGCCTCGGCAATGATATCGGGATTTCAGGTGTGCAGTTTTGTCCAGTTCAAGTGACGACATTTATCAAATGGGACAATTGAAAAGAAAAAAACTGACTAACCGACCAACCGACTGACAGACCTACCAAACGACTGCGCCGTTCCTTATTGGCTCATTCTGATTTGTACCGGGTACTCCAACCATTGGTACCGATGGTTGGTGAACAATCAATTTAATGTCACTTCTATCGAGAGTGTCCTTGTAATGTGTTTGGGCTCGTGTTTTACTTGAATCTCCAACACATTTGCATTTATGAAGACAAGGAGAAACTTATGAAGACAAGGAGAGACGATGTCATCACGACACCCTGAATTTTTACTTAAAAGGGGTCTTTCTCTCCTGATGGACAAAAAAATGGTCTTCAGAAACTGCTTGAAGAGCTATCTTTATCTCCAACTGGACAAACACTGATTCTATAGATTTAACATTTCAAGATATGTTTCCCAAAAAATCATCTAGCTTTAATACGGCCAATAATTTTACATAATTTAAGTACCAATTACATAATGTACTTTATGATGGCAAAGGCAATGTCATTGTCTGCAGCAATGATGGCAAGATCAAGTCCCATGTGCCAAAGGTAAAGAGGAGCCAAGAATGATGAAGGGTGAGATACTTCTTCAATCAAAAGTTCTTTCTGGAGAGGTAAGCAGCACAGCTAGCAAGGCCCTAGTAAACGAGGTGTTCACTGTCATGAAGGATGACAAAGTAGGGAAAGAAGCCAAAACCGATCAGATAATCTTGGATGACCAGACATGTGGGAAATCCTGTGATGCGCAAATTACACCTCTGGCGTGATGCGACTGGCGGCTAGATTCAAACTTCAAATAAATCAACTACTTGACACCGAAAGATTTTGAAGAGGTCTCCAAAGTGGCTCTGGCAGTACCAAGGCAAGGTGAAGAAGATTTGCAATCACCATCCAATCTAGTGAAACTCTCCCACCATAATAAACGATTGCCCAACATCAAACTAGTCAATGCTTTGGCCACAGCGAACAGCCAAAGCATGTCAGAAAGCAAAGGCTTTTTTGGGACTGCATGGGAAGTTAAAAAAAGAGGAAAAGTTGCATGCCTGTCTTATACTCTATGCTCACCTGGATTTAAAGAAAGCCCTGCACCAAGTTCTAGCCAAGCAGCGTACTGAAAAACTTTAAAAATCAAAAGAAAGGGGTACTTCAGCTGGTGAAGGGGCACCTCATACACAGAAACCAACTTCATGTCGACTGCCCAGCACATTCTACATGAGCTGTCCTCAAGGTTGAAAAGTCAGTCACAGAAAATAACTGATTTTTACAAACGAAACCCACTAGCTTGTGTGCACTTTCAGTACGATGAATTAATGAAGATGATGGATCCGCTTGGTTTCAATTGTATTTATAAGCTACTTGACCATGAATGATCAAGAACAGAAACAAGTATCAAGTTTGTCATCAGATTCATTCCTTTTTTTCGAACTACATGTATGCAAGCGCCCATGCTAAACGTCAGTTGTACAAAGGAATCAATGGTGTTCTTTTCATGCATTTTATTGTGAATGAGAGCAACAATTACCCTCTGCACATGCTAATTGCAATACGCCGCCTGTCTAATTCAACAAAACTTTTAAAAATGTTCAATCAAGCTGGGTTTTGTGTATCCAGGGATACACTACATAGGTTTCTGGAAGAGGTAAAGAACAGCAGATCAGGCAAAAATTCATTTGAAGGTTTGCAAAGGTCTAGCTTTACAATCTTATCTGTTGACAATATAGATATTCTTGCATCATATGCAGCTGTGACCTCTAAAGGTGTGGCCAGGAGTTGGCGGGGAACATCTATTATGGCTCAGCAGCCAAGACCTTCAGAAATCCTTTCTGATGTTGAGGATTGTCTGGGAATTTCTTTGACTTTGATGTAGTTCATATTTTTGGAGATGGTTCTTGTTTGTATCGGTGTTTGGCAGTGTACGGAGACTTACAATTACTTGAGTGTTCCCGAAACATTGTTGGTCTTCCAACAGAATTGAATAATTAAGAAAGAAAACAGTATCTCCATTGATTTGAAAAGCTGTTTGTGATGTTTTACAAAATCATGTTGATGTTCTTGATTTGCTTCCCCACGCTGAAAAACTACATCTCCTTGAAATCAGTCAAATTAGGTCATACCAAAATTTTGCAGAACGAATCAGCGATAACAAAACATTGGGGACATATGCAGGGCATCTGAAGATCTGTGCTGCATCCTATGTAACCAACACTGCAATTAGGCTCTTCCAAAAAACAAATAAGGGATTATGTGAGATTGCTAAATACCCGGTCAATCTATCCATTTTATCAAATCCCTATCATACTTGTATACTGATTACTCCAGAAGTGTCACTATCCGGTCATTTTGATTTACTGATTAGTGATGATTGCAGACCAAAGCACATGACCCTCATCAGTGATAATGCTGTAAAATCATGTGATGTTTTTGCAGATTGGCATTTTGAGACTTCAAAAGATTCTGGTGTTGTTTTAAGTCTTCTTCATTATTTAGGTAGTGGTGGTATGCCTGAAGTTACTTCCACTGAAGTCAGTCAAGAGATTCAAATGCATTCTGAGCTAATTGTGAGTCACTCAAGTGAATCAAAGGTGTCACCTCCACAACCAAAAACCTCCTCATTCAGGTGATCTTGCATCCCCATTTTATAAAACATATCTCTTCACTCAATTAACTTTTGATGCATTTTGCTTATCAAACCTTGAAGATGAGGAAATAACGAGAAAAAAAATGCAATATTCAATTATATATTACAGCATTACCCAAGTGCCACTGCAATGACTAAACAGATGGCTGATCTTGTCAGACACAAGCCTTAACCAAGACTCCGATCTGGGATTATTAGCATTTTATAGATTTATTGGCTGTGTTTATTTTGCAGCCCATAGAAGCTGTTTAAATAAGTATTTGTCTCCAGTCGGACTGTTTCACAGTATCAGTGCCTCATCACAGTATGATCATCATGTGAAATTTCTTGAAATAACCAGAAAAGCCACATGGAAGGGCTCTTATGAAGATGAGTTACTTCCTTCAGATGCAGCTTTAAAATTGCATTGGCTTCGATCATGCTGGGTGAGCACTGTTTGGGGACAAGCTTTATTACCAATTTTTATGTATCCTGATGTTTCACTGTATGGATGGCACATTTTGAACCCGAATTCCCTAGAGGTAGAGTGGGATACTCAGGAAAATGTAGAGACTATACGAGCAAATGTTAAATTTCTCACCAGGGGTTGCTCATGTGCCAAAAGCAAGTGCAAAACCAAAGTTTGTAAATGTAAAAAAGCAAGTCGCATTTGTGATCCAGGTTGTTCTTGCAAAAACTGCCAAAACATGCAGATAGTGCCCGCTTCTGCTGATACTCATGAACAAGATGAGGAGGAGGATTTTTATGATGATGAAGAAGGGGATGACTACAATGTATGAAGGAGGGTCTGATAGTGACATTGATGATAACATTCAGTTGGCAAATGAAACTTATGCACTTGATGAATCCGAAGAGACCAATACGAACCTCGAAAGACATGAAGAAACATGAAGAATGCACCAAGACACCAACAGAGTGTACATGTTGTTTCTTATTTTAAAATTTGTAATTTGTTTTCTCTCTCTATTGGTTCAATGTATTATGTTTATTTTCTGAGTAAATTAGATTCATTGTGTTTATAGCGCCTTGAGCGCCTTAATAGGTGGATATGTGCGCTTTATAAATCTTCATTATTATTATTATTAAACATGTACATGTAGTGTATTTGATGAAGAAAGTGAAGGTGCATTCAATGAAGAAAGTGAAGATGAAATTTGAATCTTCATCTGGGTATACAAATGTTCAACTCATCTATGCCATTAAAATCCTGTATTGTGTACAAGTAATTATTTTTATATCTTAAAGTAAGTTTTTAATATGGGCTCTATTTGGTAATATTCAGATCAAAAACTGCTGCACGTTCCAAAAAGTGTCTTTCCAAATATTTCTGTAGTGACGATTTGTAAGGGAAATTACATGCAACTCTTACTGGTGTAGGCAAAGGATTTTTCGGTGATACTGTATTATAACTGTTCCAAAGCATGTCCGTGTGTATGCTGTGCATTTTCATTCCTGGGTACTTCCCTGTCACTTCAGTACTTTATTGTTTCTTGTTATGTGTTTAGACATTAACACGATATGCCAAAAATTGTGATGCCATTGGAGTCCAATGAACAAGTGTGTGAGCATTGCCAGCTTCATATTTTTTTTTGGATAAATGTTGAAATATCTCGGGTATTTTTTCATCTTTAAGTACAATGTTTTTATATGTTTATTGGATATTCCACCACAGTTGCCTTTTTTGCTAGACATGTGTGCTTGGACATGCATGTGTATTTCTCCACATGTATTAATGTTTATGTAATTGTGTGCTGTAATTTGTATTTATTTCTACATACTATAGGCCTAAACCAAATTATGGCGTTTATTCGTATTCATTACGATGTCCTTTGTTTTATTATTATTAGTCAATTTCATCCACAAAATGGATTAGGATTAGAACTAGGAGTGATACTGCATATTGCCAAAATTATGAATAATTTTAATCCCCTCATACTTAATTTCTGGCTCTGGAAACAGCTTGTCATAGAATATAAGGCACAAGGAAAACCTTTCCACTGTTACTAATCATTTTCAACCCAACAAAAAAGTAAAATCGGACAATAGCGATATTACGGAAACTTCCTGACTGGTACTGAAGTCAATTTTGATGGTACATTGTACACCATCATGCAGATAGGAAAGCAAATCTGGTGAGCCTTTGAAAGAGATTTTTTTCAATGAAGAGTTGCATGAAGATGCCATTATATCACAAAATGGAACACATAGAATCATGTTATCTCATTCCAGATATGTATTCCCTTTAGCCATAAGCCAACCACCTGATAAAGTGGCAGCTCTTCATGTGGAACTCATTCTTTTTTCCCTTTTCATTCACAGATTCAGACGAATATGAAGTGGAGTGTTTGTCTTATGAAGTGGAGTGTTTGTACTACATTGTACCAAGTGAAATGGAAGGGATTCAACGAGAAGACGTGGGAACCAGCAGGCAATGTACATGTATTGTACCACCTGCGTAGCGACTTCAATAAGAAATAGAAGCCTTGTACCTGTACACTGAAGATTCAAGTCAGACCAAATGTGGTGTGGAAATATATTTTACAAGGAAAAATTAATTTCACATATCTTTCGAAATTAAAAATTAAAACATTAAAGATCCTTTATTTAAAAAAAAAGGAAAAGAAATTTTTACAGTAGGCCTACACTTTGAATGCTATACTGTGTAAAGCTTTAAGCTCAGTGAATGCAATACCAAAAGCAAAAATGTTATCAAGATTGCTAATCCAGAAATCTTTCCAAGAATTTGTCGGTGTTTTCCTATTTTAATGGCACACATGGTAGGTGCATGTAAAACAAAGAGAATATCACCTGATCGATCCAAGGAAAAGATTCATGCCTGAATCTGTACAGAGAAGTCAAGCTATTAGCAGCTAAACATTAATTTGAAGATCAAGTGATGAAGGGGGGGGGAGGTGCCCCAAGACAACATATTGTCAGTAATACTTCCCCTTCTCTCATTTCAATTTTTGAACCATTTTCCCAATTTAAATTGAATTCCTAACTGGAGCTGCCAATATTTTTCCTTGATAAATGGAGAACTTATCCATGCTGACAAAAAATTTCACTGTGTTGCATTACGCTGACATAATTATCCCTTAACAAGTCTTTCACTTCTAGTGATTGCTCATCGACACAAATTCACCTAACTTCAGTAAATATTAGTCAGTCTAAGTTCAAAAAGCACAAATTAAGTTCTTTATGAAGTCTTATAGTTCTTTATGATATCCAGAAGTGGATGGGGGGGGGTGTTCAACCCCCCCCAAGAAAAATGACAATTGCCTTTACCAACTAATGACACTGCTGACACCAAGATTTCAATAGTACATGTACATACATGTAGTACCTCCCCCTGGCTACAGGCATGACAGGGATACAATGAGGTATCGGTGCTTGTCAGATGCAGCCTACCGGTCAGTGGGCCTTCGCATATAACCATAAGCCAAACACCTGAATAAAGTGGCGGCTCTTCATGTACAACTCATTTTTTTTTTAATACACAGATTCAGTTGCAAAAAAAAGGCAAAACTTACTACCAAGTGAAATGGAAGGGTTTCAATGAGCAGACATGGGAACCAGCAGGCAATGTATCGTACCAGCTGCGTAGCGACTTCAATAAGAAATAGAAGCCTTGTGCCTGTACGTTGAAAATTCAAGTCAGACCAGCAGTACTCAGCAGTAAATATATTTATATACGGTCATCAGTACTCAGCAGTAAATATATTTATATACTGTCATCAGTGATGATGACTTTGCACCGTAGAAACCATAGAGGTCGTATGGAAACCTAATCAGGTGCTACCTTGATTTTCAGCGTAATCTTCAAGACTGCCTGAGGTAGGACTTACGCATTTCCAAAGAGAATACTGCAGATTTCATGGAGGCATAATTAGCAGAAGGGTCGACTGGTAAATTGTGAATACCAGCATGACCAGGAATATTTTGAGGACAAACAGCGCGAGTTGAAGTACAATTTTTAAAACTGGTTAACGATCTATGCGATGAAATCAACGGCAGCAGAGGGCTTGACCAAATTGATTTGAAGACGCTCAGGACCAAGAAGCTGCCTACCATCACAGGCAACATGGGCAAGGCAAATGGTCACGTTTCTACAAGAAAATTATCATGTTTTCGTGAACCCTGAATGACATCTGGACGGACGGACTCCGTCATTTTCACCAAACCACCAAAGATACCTGAAGAGTGCATTACTTGATTATTTTCAAGAGGGGTTTATTGTTGTTACTTTTAATAACTTCCTATTCTTGCAAAAGCCAGTCGATACAGAAAAGAAAGTTTTTTTTTTACAAATTACAGAAACACTTCTTTAGGCAGTTACTTTGGTGACATGGCAAATTTAAAATCATTTTCTAAAAAAGGTACCTTTGCCTGGACCATTGTAACTGTCTTCAAGACTCTACTCAAAACCCATCTGCTTATCCTTTGACTTTGAACATTTCTCCAGCCAATCATTCTCGTCAATTCGTGTTGGTTTTTGTTTACATGTGCCATGTTTTTGTGTATAATTTGTAATTTCAAAAATTTACTCTAATTGTACTCATGCATGTTATTATGCCTGTACAGCGCATTGTAGGCCTACCGCATCGCCATTTTGTTAAGCCTTTAGGTATTCAAATATAAAATATTTATCGGCAAACACACCTTAGAAGTCCTCCCCTAGTAATATTAATGCAATTGTACAACATGTAAATATGCAATGCCAACAGTTGAAATTAAAACAATCAGGTTCATCTGCCTGTATCTGTTGCATTAAGTTGACACATTTTTTTTTTTTTTTTGTAATGGGTGCATTGTCTCAACACTTATTAATTACATGTAACATTTTATTCTATTATTAAACAGAGTCGGATGAATCAACACAAGGATTGCTTGTTGGAAGTTTGTCACCTTTCTGGTGAGAGTCCTGCCCAACAGAAGTATAGAAATCCTGTGCTGAAAGAGCGGTTTGCTGTGGACATCAAGGCTGCTTTTGACATCGCTGTAGCTGACAATGTGATAGGCATCTATCCACCCTATGTGTGCAAGCCGTATGAGCTGAAGCTAAGGAGACAGAAAGAAAACTGCGCAAAGTGTAAAAAAGCTGTTTGCAACATAAAAATCACCACTTTCACTAGTTCATGTGACAGGTGCACTGGTGAAGTCGTTGTGACCTTGGATGATCACCGCACTACAGCTGGGAAGTTTTCCTTTATGGTCTGGAAAGGGGAAAATAGAGAAAGAATCGTCAAAGTTGATGAGATGGGCAATCCCATAGTGTTTTTCACAATCCTGGCCAATTTTTCGTGGGTGCTTAATATTTGTGGCATCACTTGTAATAGTGATCACCCGTTGTGCAAGGATGTCCCGGAGTTCCTGAGTCCCGAAGACATCTTCATCATGTTCAGCAAGCTTGATGGGATGCATGCATGTCTGGGAAATCCTGACTACCCTGAACTGGTGGCATCGAAGTGTGGCTCAGAAGGTCAAGTTCCAACAAAGATCACTAACAATGATGTCGTTGTGGACGGGACAGTTAAGTGCGGCACAAGAAATGTCTCCTTTTGGTGCAATCAAGTGGAACAAGATGTGACTACTGTAAAGTACACAAAGGTGATCTCTCATCTGCTACAAGCCAATTAATGATTATAGCTATTACTTTAATCAGAAATTTGCCACAATGAAATTATTTTGTTTTTCTCTGGTTGTGTGTATTTAGACTCCAGTATTTAATATCACCAGCCAAGAGGATGACGAGGTGATGGACTGTTCGGAGTCTGATGAGGAACCTGCACACCCACAATGGCCACAACTTTCTGCTAAGGTGAGCACCTGTGCTACAGGAAAAAAGTTAGGGTTTGTCCTCCGATGTTGTATTAGCACAGCTCGGTGCTTTTGAGTGGTTATTAAAGAGACAGGCTGGCTCATGGATTGGAAAGTGTGCCAAGCAGAGTATTTGAACTGCCACTTTAGCTCATTACATTTTAACCTACCGTTTGCTTGCTGCCTTTACAAATACTGAACCAGTTATGGTTTCTGTATTTTAATATACTGCTTACTGCTAGTACATGTATGTACATGTATACAGTGTACTGACTTCAACCTAACTTGATGCTTTATTTACCTGTATGTAGAATCAAGCAACTGACTTGCAGGAGATTGTGTCGCTTAAGCGACGAGTAAGAGAGTTGGAGAGCCAACTGCGTGACAAAGAACAAATTATTACGCAGCTGAAGTCGGATCAAGTGACTGCTCATTCTGGGCATCCCTTCAGCATTGGTAAGATTTCCAAGTTTCTAATTTTGTTGTGCTTGTATAACCAACAGTTGGTCATACATACGAATGAACATAAATAAAGTGAAATTGCACATTCTTAATTGTGGACACGGTTGTATGCCACAGCCCAAGGTAATCGATCACGTTTTCTATCATTTGTTATTTCTTCAATGCTACGTATTAAGAAAATATACGGAAATTAATTAAAGTTTTACATTTACAATCAGTTATTGTCTTATGTATTTGTTGTGCAGACATCACTCCTAAGAAAATAAGACTTATGAAGGAGTTGACCAGTATGGTTGAAGGTATAGCAGCACCACCGCCACCCCCACCATCACCACTGCCACGTACAGACATCACCGCCAAAGACATCACCGCCGCCACAACAAACAGCACCGCCGTCCACAAGGACATCACCGCCGCCACCACCACAGACGGTGCTGCCGCCACCAGCACCACGGACTGCTTCAGCAACCCCAGTGGTAGCTGCACAGCCACCACCAGTGTCTACCAGCCCAAGTTTTCCTGCCTTGTCCAATACGGTATTACCCTTTGTAAAGTCTTTTTTATGCTGATTGAAAATTAATTTGATTTTAAAAAGAATACATAAGGCTTTTCTATCAGCATCATAGACAGAAATTGTTGGAAATTGTCACCTTATACATTTACACACCCAACAACATATCACCAAATTAAATCTTGCCAAAGTCATAATTTCAATGTAAAGTGTAGCTAGTACATGTATAATACATTTTACAAAATATTCTGTGGTTTACATATCCACACAATGTACTACTAAATCACATTTATAAGATTTCATTGGATTGGACCCACATTGGAAATTTAAAAGCTACATGATGATATAGTGAGTAAAAAATAATTTAAAAAAATGAACACATAGCAATATGTTTTAACAATGTATGCATACTAATCATCATGTTCCCAAGTTGATGTTTTTGAGTTTTACCCACAGCTTTCACCACTCTACACTGGAGGGATTCCGGTGATAACCGAGAGGGCCAAGAGGCTAGCATTCAACAAGGGCAAGTGCAAGGAGAGTTTGCTGTACAGCCTATTGGTCGGCGTCTTTGGAGAAGAACGGCTTGCCCGAGGAAATGCCTGTGGGTCTCGGCAAGCTGTCAACCGCAAGGACACTGAAGAGTACCACCCGCTGGACCCAGAGAAACTTCACGAAATAAAAGGTACTTCATAATTTTTTTTTTAATTCCCCCACCCCCCCCAAAAAAATCTTGTCCAATAAAATAATAAACATTGTTTCTCATGTATGTAACTCATTTAAAAGCAATATCATCTTTAATTACATCTTTTTAATGGGAGCCCTTTTTAAAGGCCAGTTATAATACGTACATGTGAACCCCATTTTTTTAAAGCTGTACTAACACACACATGTACAACTAAAGTATTTAAAATAAAAGAGCTACTTCAAGTTTCATGCTAAGTGAAAGTTTTAAAATGAGGCATCACAAAAACAAGATACGAAAAGAAATCCGAAATGGCTTTTATGAAATGGTTCAATCTTTTATCGTTCATTTTATACAGCCTTGTTGAAGAAATATGGGTGATATTCCTGACTACCAATACGCGGTGCCTCACTTCATTTTAAATCGATCCCCATCTTGACATAATGAAGGCGGTATTTTTGATGCACACCCCTCACACCCCTGAAATCGAACACCCAAGAAATGTGATGAGGTGGTCCTATTTTGGCCCAAAATCTCCAAATGAAAATTCCCGACAAATGACTCATGTAGCCTGATAGCATCACATTTATTGTTACATGTATTGAAGTTTGTGTATCATGACATGGCTTTTCTTTTCTTCATTTTTCGTTTTGTTTTCAGAGTGTGTTCTACAACGGTTCAGACTACCAACAGGCCAGCCATGTTTGTCTCCTAACGAGTTCAACGAGAAGATCAATCAAAAGTGCGCTACTGTCAGACGGGCATTGAAGAAAAGAAATAAGTAGTGATTAAACTGTATGCTATGAAGCCCAGCAAGGGACAGGGTAGAATTATTTTTTGTAATTTGCTAATTCGTTCCCACGAATTACCAACTCGTTCCCGGATGCAAGAGTAAGCAATTCGTGCGAATGAAATAGCAATCCGTGCGAACGCAATAGCGATTCGTGCGAACGAGTTAGCAATTCGTGGGAACGAATTAGGAATTTGTGCGAATGAATTAGGAATTTGTGCGAACGAATTATCAAATTCCAAAAAAAAAATCCACCCTGTCCATTCTCGGGCTTCATAGTATGGCGTCATAGTAAACATCTATAAATTAAACAACATGTTTGAGTTTAACTTCTCAAATTCAAGAAGTTTGTTAATTCCCTGTAGCATTTGATTCTGTGTTCTAATAGTTTTTAGTTCTATATTTGCATTATTCCATTACTCCATTTTATGTTTCTTGTATTTTCCACTAACTTATTTTTTGCATCACAAATAACATTATGTCTTATTTTCTCATTTTAATAATTTTGATTCAGAAAAATGCAAAAGTATAATTTGTGTCATATCGGTACATGGGATAAATTTCGATGACTGGGTTGAGTTAAGACATTTTTGCACTGATAAACCAGCAGACTTATATTGATTTTTTTTATATTGATCGATTTTTTTTTTTGATTTTTTTTTTTTAAATGCCGTCAAATTTCCATTAGAAATCCAAAGAAAACATTACCATTTGTTGTTTTTATTTTGTAGAATTTTCCTCTCATACATAGAAGTTATATTTCTGGAATATATATAACAAACTTTAGTTTTTACTTTTAGGAAAGGTTATTGTTGTTTTTGTTATTATAGTTAGTAAAGTAACACTTCAAAAGCAGTTATTAAAGCTTTATGTTCAGTTCATACATGTTATTAAGTGTCACAAATATGTACTGCCCATTAACTGCAACCTAATTGTCCGCAAGCTTACTGCAACTTTCAGCAAGCTTGTCTGCAAGCTCGCTGCAATCTAGTCTGCACGCTTGCTGCAATCTAGTCTGCAAGCTTGTCATTGCTGCATTAGCCTGCAAGCTTGTCATTACTGCATTCTAGCCTGCAAGCTTGCCACAATCTAGTCTGCAAGCTTGCAGTGCCTCATTTGCATTTTTGGAACCCTGCAAGGTTGCTGCAATCTAGTCTGCAAGCTTGCCGCAATCTCGTCCGCAAGCTTGCTGCAGTCTAGTCTGCAAGCTTGCCGCAATCTCGTCCGCAAGCTTGCTGCAGTCTAGTCTGCAAGCTTGCAGTTGTCTAGTCTGCAAGCTTGCAGTGCCTCATTTGCATTTTTGGAACCTCGCAAGCTTGCCTGCAAGCTTGCCGGCAAGCTTGCAGGCAAGCTTCATGAAATTTCTGTAAGGGAAAAATGACTTTGAGTGATTACAGCAAGTGTGCCAGTGGCACAACATGTGTTGTTGATGGGGCCTTATCAGCACTTGAGAAGGCATTGTGTAAAGCGCTCTGGAGAGTTGAGATTCTTGGAAAGCGTTTGCGTACCGTTGTAGTGCTGCATGTTCACTGCCAAGATTAAGACAGCCCTTGACACACTGATGAACCGAAGACATGAAGCAGGAATAGATGACAGCAATGCGTACCTGTTCAGTAATCAGCGAGGACTGGGACACATAAGGGGAACTGACACACTTCGAGAACATGCTTCAAAGTGCAAAGCTAAGAATCCTGAGTTCCTTCGTGCAACGAGACTTCGCAAACACATTGCTACAGTATCACAAGTAATGAATCTTCAGGAAAACGAGCTCGACCTGCTGGCGAGCTTCTTAGGTCATGATGTCAGAACCCATCGTGAGTTCTACCGCATGCCAGAGTCAACACTTCAAGTTGCCAAACTGTCAAAGGTCCTTCTCAAGATGGACAAAGGTGATGTGCAGGGACTAGCTGGAAAAAGACTGAAGGATGTTGAACTGGACCCTAGTGAAGGTATGATTTTTATATCACTACATGTACTAAAAAATTACAAGAGTTGATTCCATCCACTAGCAGGTATGACATTCTTCCAACTTAAGTTATATGTCAAATTTTTGCTGAGAGAAAACAGTTCTGATGGTGGAAACAAAATAAAAATTATAAATGTGTGTAAAATTAAAAAACACAAATTTATTTTTATTGTAATAATTTTTTGTTAGTACATGTGTATTTGTATTCAAATCAGAAAAAATTAAAATAAATAAAAAAGAGGGCCCACACCATGGAAAGTCATACCAATTAGTTAGTACTTTGAACACCATAACATTTTTCAATTTTTCTATTAACAATGCTGTTTTATTACTAATTGAAATGTTGGCAGCTTTCAGTGTTTAGTTATTACTTTGAACACCATAACATTTTCAATTTGTTTTATACCATGCCTGCTTTAACTGAACACAAACCAAGCTGGATTGCACCTCAAACTTACCTCTAAAAATGTGTGTGTATAGATTTTAATGTTTGAATTACAATGTATGTTTAAATGATTAAATTACAAAATTGGTCAGCAAAAAAATGAATGAAATATAAAGGAAACACAATAAAGGAAATTGTATGGAATGTGAAGGTTATCAAGACCGAGGTACAATATATACATGTTATTATACATACATATTTAAGGTTTTTTGTTTATGTGTTTGTTTTTCTTAGAATACGATACAGATGCGATGTCGGAATCGTCAGGTGATGAGAGAGATGATGAGCCTGAGGAACCCATGAGTCTGAATGAGGAAGCAAAAGGTTCGTACATTGGAATTTAGAATAAATCGGAAAGAGTTTCTCACTAGTTGGAGCCGCCATAATGTATGACACTTTTACAGCCGCTTTGCAAAACCTGTATTTAACAAGCTGTCAAGTATGGGACACTAAATATTGAAGACGGCATAATGTAGTCAAGTAATGTAGTATTTGACCACACCAAAGTCATTGGTACAACCAACAAGTACCTGAGACATGGTTTGTCAGTACAGCAAATGTCTTATGCAAACATCTTGATGGGTGAGGGTAGAGAAAGAAAAAACTTTTAAAAACTTTTTTCAACTTCATTACAGATGCAGATGGGACAAAGCTTGTTGTACAGCAGCAAACAAAGAGGCTATGGACTTGTGCTGAAAAAAAGCAGTTTTGAAACATCTGGGCATGTTCCTGAGGATGCGGAAGGTACCCGGGAAGGTACCCGGGAAGGGACCCATCACTGCATTGATGAAAGCCGAACCCCAGCTGTTCAAGAATCGTACTTGGAGAAACGTAAAAGACTTTGTGAGGAACCAGGTCCGAAAACAAGATCCAATGAGCTTTCTGCAGATCTGGTAAAATAAGAAAAATACAAAGATTTAAAGACAGAAGGCCCTTTGTTCTAAAATTGCACAGATTTGTCAACAAGAGATTACACATTTTCTTTGCATGTAATTTTTTTTAAGCAAACAAAAGTTGTAAAAGATTTATTTATTTGTTTATTTTAACAAAAGTAGTGATCATATAGAAGTTGAAAGGAAGTTAACATCAATTTCTGACGTCTTCTTCAGACCTGGTTCCTCACATCAATTTCTGACATCTACAGAAAAAGTACAAAAGAAGAATGTTTTGACATGTAAAGCTTACATGTTCGTTAGCATTAACACGCGTACTAGTCTTTCCAATGCCATTCTGCACAATTTTGCCGCACATGCCAATCATACGCACACGCATGTCCGACTTGATAGCGCAATCATGGCTGTGATTTGTCAAATGGGTGAACGCGCAAAGTTTGATTGATAGGCCGGATCTGTCCATTATAGCGACTTGCTTGCCATTAAGTAGAAACCTGAAATTTAATTTGTTGTTGAAACTAAAATTTAATTTCCATATGTTGTTTTCTTTTTTAAACAAAAGTAATGGTTTATATATACATGTAGAAGTTGAAAGGAAGTTAACATCAATTTCTGACATCTACAACAACAAAAAGTACGAAAGAAGAATGTTTGACATGTTTGACACTGCGTACACAAATTTAATTTGTCGGTGATACTTAAGTTTAAAGTTTCATTTTATTTATTTATTTTAACAAAAGTAGTGATCATAAAGAAGTTGAAAGGAAGTTAACTTCAATTTCTGACATCTACAGAAAAAAAAAGTACGAACGAAGAATGTTTGACACGTAAAGCTTAGATTTTTCTTTTATTTGTTTATTCAAACAAAATGAGTAATCTTTTAGAAATTCATAGTCAATTCTTAAGAGATGACATACATTCAGGAAGAGTGTAGATTGGTCCCAATCGTCACAGTACAATTTTGTAACTGGTGGGGGGGGGGGGGGGGCGCACAGCTTGCCAAAGCACATATCTAGTAGTTCTTGTCTTGGACATTTTGCCACATAATAACTTATCACAGAAAACTACTTCTAATAAGTAAAGTATTTTTGACTGTTATTTTCTAGTGTTCACTCATTACATATAATATTTGCATTGTGTAATCAATAGAACACATGGTTTATAAGAAGTGTATATTTAAGACTCGTGCACTATACAATTATAGCAATTTGCTTGTCATTTAGTTAAAATCTGAAATTTAATTTCTCGTTGAAATTAAAATTTTAATTTCCATTTCATTTATTTACTTTAACAATATCAGTGATCATATACATGTAGAAATTGAAGGGAAGTTTTTTCAATTTCTGAGGCCTACAGAGTTTCCAGTTTTATAATAAAGCTCAATTGTTCCTTTAAAGGGAAAATACAACATTTGCAAACATCAAAAAATAAAACTACCAAATCATTTTGAAATACCTTGCTGGACTGTTAGTGAATGACAGTGTAAAGCATCCTGTAAAATCATGGCACCTGGTATACTGTCATTTTCAAGAAAAGTGGTATTTTTGTATCAATTTCTAACGCTGATCGGCCGATCAGCGTTGGAAAACTGGCTTTTTTTCAAATACTGGCCCCAATTGACCATCGCACTTGTTTGCAATCGATTACACACCTATGAACGGGTACAAGCCAGCTAGACTGATTCCCTGACCTTACAATTCCCCAATGTATGTAAACTGCTCTGTTTCTTCTTAAATGGAGTCAGGGAACCAGACTACAGGAAAATGATTGTTTTTCTTGGTTTTTATAGCATTTTTGAACCCAAAACCTCAAAAAAGTCAGTGTAACTATATTTGCTATATATTTCCAACCCCCAATTCCATCCATTTCTGAAAATTACAGCAAAAGCAAATGATGTATATTCCCTTTAAGTTGTTTATTCAAACAAGTTATATAATCTTATAGAGGTTGATAGGCAGTTCGCAAGAGATGAAATACATTCAGAAAGTGTAGATTGGTCTCAATTTTAACAGTTCATGTTTGCAACTGGTGGGGGGGGGGGGTCAAATAGTTTGAGAAAAAAACCCCACATACAGTAGGTCTTGTCTTGGTCATTTTGCAACCTTATGACTGAACACAGATAACCGTATCACTAATATTGTTGTCTTAACTTAAGTAAAGTATTTTCATCTATTATTTTTCTAGTGTACACTTATTGCATAGAATACATGTAATGATAATCGTTATGCACACACGATAGAACAACTCCCGGAACAGTAAAATAAATAGTTTTGGCAGAGGTGAACACAAATACAAACTGCAAATGTGGTATTTGAAATTGTTATGTCCTCTTACATACATTTTAAAACTGAAATGTTATCAAAACTTCACAAGAGATTAGAATGTACAAGACTTGTGTATTGCAAGTTTTTCAAAGCCCAGAGAGTGCTAATTGTGACCCCTAGAACAGAAGACTAGAGTTTGGAACTCTGTATTTTTGTCGTTGGTTTTTAATAAATATCTTGTTCCAAGTTGGCATCTATCTTTGATAATTAACATTGTTTGCAGAAATAAATGTTTCAGTTAATTTGTTGAGTTCAATCTATCTATGTGACTTTGTATATATTTTTTCTCTTTTCTTTTCCGTTTCTTTTATTGCTGTGAATGACCTTAGAAAACACCAACAAATGACATTTTGAAAATTTCAAATCTTAATTACAAATCTTATTTACATCTTGTATACCTTATACTAGATGTACTCCTGTAATGGACATGCAAGCGTGGGCCTATTAATCGATTATACCACCGTGGACGTCTTGTGTTCGTTATACTCCTGTCTGTTCCTTGCTCTATGCTGTAATGGACATGCAAGCGTGGACTTAATAATCGACTATACCACCGTGGACGTCTTGTGTTCGTTATACTCATGTAATGGACATGCAAGCGTGGACCTACTATTAATCGACTATATCACCGTGGACGTCTTGTGTTCGTTATACTCATGTAATGGACATGCAAGCGTGGACTTATTCAATTCAATTCAATTCGATAAGACATTTATTCCATACTCTTTTTGGAAAACGCATCGATAATTCAAGAAAACCTGTACACAGGAAAATAACTAAGTAACTATACATGTATTATATTAAATAATAAACAAAAAAAGTGAACGCTTGGAACTAATAATCAAATTAAAGAAAAGGATATATGTACAATGTACAAGAGAAAAGAAAGAGCATGGGGCTGTTAATAAGCCGAGGCTTGTAATAAACAGCCCATTCAGACAACAGCAGCAACAACATCAACAGCTACAAAACGAAACAAGGACGGGACAGACTACACAAAAAAAGACAGGAGAAGAGCTGAAGGCAAAATAATAAAAAGAAAGAATTTAATAACTGATGACGAATAAAAACGTAAATAAATAAGGAGAGGACTAAAGCTATGTTACATAATGGGAGAGGAGGACTCTTTTGTAAGAAGTCTTAAATCGACCCACAGACGACTTCGTTCTTACGTCAACAGGGATGGCATTCCATCAACGGGGACCGTAAAACCGAAGGGTGTTAATAATCGACTATACCACCGTGGACGTCTTGTGTTCGTTATACTCATGTAATGGACATGCAAGCGTGGACTTATTAATCGACTATACCACCGTGGACGTATTGTGTTCGTTGTACTCCTGCAATGGACATGCAAACGTGGACCAATCGACAATACCACCGTGGACGTCTTGTGTTCGTTATACTCCTGTAATGGACATGCAAGCGTGGACCTATTAACTGACTATACCAGCGTGGACGTCTTGTGTACGTCCACGGTTTGAATGTGAAAACTTCGTGAAGCCAGAAAGCTTCAGTAACCTGTTACCGCCCATTTTTAAGACGTCTGCGGTTAAAACTTTAATTTTCTGCTAACACAGCGTAAGTAGCCCTTAAAATACTGCAGTCCTCGTTTGTATGGTAAAACATGAAAGTCAACGTTTGCAGGTCATTACAAGTATGGGTGTGTGTGTGTGTGTAATGGGTGCATTGTCTCAACACTTATTAATTACATGTAACATTTTATTCTATTATTAAACAGAGTCGGATGAATCAACACAAGGATTGCTTGTTGGAAGTTTGTCGCCTTTCTGGTGAGAGTCCTGCCCAACAGAAGTATAGAAATCCTGTGCTGAAAGAGCGGTTTGCTGTGGACATCAAGGCTGCTTTTGACATCGCTGTAGCTTACAATGTGATGGGCATCTATCCTCCCTATGTGTGCAAGCCGTATGAGCTGAAGCTCGGAAAGAAAACTGAGACAGAAAGAAAACTGCGCAAAGTGTAAAAAAGCTGTTTGCAACATAAAAATCACCACTTTCACTAGTTCATGTGACAGGTGCACTGGTGAAGTCGTTGTGACCTTAGATGATCACCGCACTACGGCTGGAAAGTTTTCCTTCATGGTCTGGAAAGGGAAAAATAGAGTAAGAATCGTCAAAGTTGATGAGATGGGCAATCCCATAGTGTTTTTCACAATCCTGGCCAATTTTTGTGGGTGCTTAATATTTGTGGCATCACTTGTAATAGTGATCACCCATTGTGCAAGGATGTCCCTGAGTTCCTGAGTCCCGAAGACACCTTCATCATGTTCAGCAAGCTTGATGGGATGCATGCATGTCTGGGAAATCCTGACTTTCCTGAACTGGTGGCATCGAAGTGTGGCTCAGAAGGTCAAGTTCCAACAAAGATCACTAACAATGATGTCGTTGTGGACGGGACAGTTAAGTGCGGCACAAGAAATGTCTCCTTTTGGTGCAATCAAGTGGAACAAGATGTGACTACTGTAAAGTACACAAAGGTGATCTCTCATCTGCTACAAGCCAGTTAATAGGGAAGCAACAACACAGTGGATCAGCATCATCCAATGCCCCAAATATTACCCTGTCAAAGCAGCAGCTTCAGGAGAGGTGGTAGATCTCCAGAGTGATAGAAGGAATTTGCTGCGAAGAAATGCTGCACTGGAAACCAAGATATCGTCCATGATGGAAGCAGAAATCATTCACCTTACTCCTCTACAGGAGAAGAGAATGGAGGAGGAGGAATTTGCCAACTTAGATGAGACCCTCACCAACGACATTTTCGGGCAGGATACCCCAGCGAGGCTTCATTGGGATCAACAGAAGAGTGCTGTTGCCAAGGGAAAACAAATGCACTGGCACCCTGCTGTCACCAGGTGGTGCATTGCAATGCATTCAAGGTCAGCGTCGGCCTACAACTTGATGAGGGGTTCTGGTTTCCTGCAGTTACTACATCCGAGTACACTTCACAGAACACTTCGCTGATCCAAAGATTGGATTTAATTCAGCTTTACTGGACAGAGTTGTGGCAGAGATAACCATTAGTGGCAACCCAGAACAGTCACAGAATGTTTGTCTGTTATTTGACCAAATGAAAGTCAAATCTGGATTGGTGTATTCTGTATGATCAGGCCAGATTGCTGGCTTCACTGATGTCGGAGGCATTGCTAATGAGATCAGTAGGTTTGAGAAGCACTGCAGGCGAAAGGAAGAGTCCGAGTTGGTGAGTCATGTGCTTGTTATCATGGTTAGAGGAATTGACAGCTCCCTTCACTCTCCTGTTGCCATGTATCCCACCACTGGAGTGACCAGCGAGCAGCTGTATCTGGATCTGGATCAATACTGCAAGCAATCTCCTGTTATGGGATGTATAGGTTGCAGGTGTGTGTGGCTGGGGGCACTAATAATAAGCTCTGCTTTTTATACTTGACAAGTTTAGTTTACGTAGATTATCCTTAAATGTATCAAGTGAAGGAGCCTCTCTCTCACAGATGCTAGGAGGAGGTTCCATTCTGCTGTAGTTCTTGGAAGGAAGGAGTACTTGCGGCTGTCCTTGTTTGCGGGTTGTCGTATAAAGGATATTGATCCTGTTGTGCGAGTTTGTACACCCGTCGTGCTTGTGGTATGACGAAAATGGTCAGAATTTACTGCTGCTCTGTGATGTATGGATTTGTATAGGAAAAACAGGCGTGCAACCATTCTGCATTCCTCTAGAGGTCTCCAACTTAGCCTTGAAATCATGGAGGACACACTATCGGTCTTGGTGTATTGGTTTGTCACAAATCTAGCAGCTCTGCGCTGGACTGCCTCGAGTTAAGATGAGTGTTTTTTATCCCTGCTTGTGGGGATGTGTCTGATATGTGGATACAGCCGGGATGGCTGTGCGGGTATTTGTAACAGATGGGGCCTCATCAAACAGAAAGTTTTGTAGGTTTCATTCTGGATGCCTTCACGACAAGTCACCCAGCTTCATCTACTCTACAGCCAATCCCGATGACCCAAGTCGCAAAATTTTCTTCATCTTTGATGTGCCGCATCTGCCCAAAACAACACGCAACAATTTGGAGAATTTGGGGTACAACAACAACTCAACAAGTATATTTTATTTGCCACTATATCCTAATGTCAGACACCCCTGCTCAAGAAAGATTTTTTGGGCTCACAAACTGAAAGGTAACGGATTGCTGGGAATTTGGTGTGTTTTTTTAACTCATCTGCAGTTTTTTCTTATCACAAAAGTAAAAAAAAAAATCTTGTGACAATTCATGTCCATCAAGGTTCAATTTTTTTTGGATTGGCAGGTCCTCAGCAGCATTGTGGCGAATGTCTTGGGGTCCTTTGGTCAAGTGGTTCTGCATCAACAGTCAAGTTCATCAGGATGCTCGACCAGTTTTTTTATTGTCAAACTTGAATCAGGGAAGGCGCACCAGGAAGCCCGCTTTGGCACCGTACACAAGTGTGGATGATTGGCATGTCAAGATGAGTTTTACTCTACACTGCTCACATGTTGGATAATATTTTAAAGATTAATTGGTCTCGGTAATGTCATGGAGCTATAAATTTGGTTATATTGTACAGTAAAGTTTGTTAGGAAATTGTGCATTATAATGCTGTCTTTTACTTCTTTCAGAATGTACAAGTTTGCAACATGATGACATTGGGTTTCAGAATATTTTAGTTTGATGACAGGTGTGTTTGAATATAAAGAATAAGAATACCAGTAGGACAGCCAAGTTGGAAGTTTTTGTTTTTCAAATTCAAACATTTTATAATTTACCCTCTACTGTTGTTGACCTTGATTTTTTTTATGACCATTTCAGTTTCTGAAGGACGACTTCCTTGGATTCCTGATGGAGTGGCAGAATGAAGTTAAAGCTCTTCCTGATCTACATGTATTCTAGATGACATCACATGCAAAAAAATGTGCCCGAGTACCGAAACCTTGGACGGTCTTACAATAACAGGTAAATAATGCCTCCGATTTCCCCCTCTTAATGCCCTCTTTTGGCCCAGTGTTGTCACTGTGTTGATGGGAAGAGGCCTATTCTGACAAAGTATCTTTGTTTTGGGGTAGTCACAAAAGAAAGGCATGTCACCTTTTCACGCATGCTAGAACTTGAACTGAATGTTGTCAAATACCCAGACAGAATGTTGGCTGAAAGAAAAATGTTGGTAACTCCCCATTTTTGAGACAGACAAGGACATACATGTATCCAACTAGATTTTTTTTTAGGCACATGTATGTCAAAAGGACAAAACTGGCAAATTTTCTGGTCCAACGAGAAGTTGCATGCCTTAGACTTTTATGTTTGTAACCTCCTCTTTAATTTCTTTTCCTCTCTATAGTTCGTGGAACTTGCCAACATCTTACTGTCATCCACAAACATCAAGTTTCTGCTGAGTGAGAAGCTGAACATGCTGAACCAAGACCCTCTGGAGGAGTACTAACAGCAAGCAGGGGGGATCTGGGGAATCCTGGGACAATCCCACCGTTGAACAGTTCAGCCACAATATGTTGGCATTGCATGTTGCATCATCATGTACAAAATGTACTAAGGTCTCTAAACGAGGGAACATTTGGAAGCAAAAGATGATGGTGGTTACACAATAGATTTAACCCCTCTTCCTAAAAGAAAGTAAATGTCACCACTAACAGCGGCAACCCTCATAGCCTTCAGCCCTTTGTAGTAATATTTTGTAGTATCAGATACCTCAAGAGACAACTGACTCAGAGAGAATATGTAAAGCAAGTGATAGTGCAACATGATCTTGTTCCAAAAGGTTAGACTTTTCTTCTTGCCTCTTAACACTGTGGAGCCTACACAGTATGTTAAGGAACAGCTAAAGCATATCGTAGCCAAGTTTGCCATCTACCAAGGACCAGATTACAGCAAGCCTACAAAAACTGCCCGCTTTGCCAGGGAGAGTACATGTATGTCTGACAACAGAGATTAAAGCAACCACATGCAGAAGAATAACAAACAGCCTCAAACATGCATGGGTCAAGACACCATCTTCAATTCTAGTTGCGCTACATTGAGTACACGTTACATGCCAGTGAGTTTGGAAAAAGCGACAGAATCTTTGTACAAGTCCATGATTACTTCAAGTTTGCTGGGTATCAAAGTATGACTATCACTCCTTTAGACTTCTTGCTATGGTTAAGTGTCGGCTCTCTTCTGGATGCTTACAACGAATGCATTAATTAATGGGTCAGATCCTATCTTAAATAGAAGGACTTGGAAGTACGTCCAGATTACAGGGGGAGTTTTCCAGGGTGTGAAATTGGGGATGACCTTCACAATCAACTTGAACCGTCTTAAGGATCAGCCATATAAGATGGGTGGGCAGTTTGTTACATGGTCCTTCTGTTTTTGCCGCCATGACGGGCAAAAACGTTGACCCAGCTGACATACAATAGGTGAAGCTGACATTCGAGCAAATTTGATCAAGGTTAGTTCAACAGGGAAAATCTTATAAATACATGTAGGCCTACATAAATAATGGTTACATATTAAAGGTGAACACAAACCCGCCAACTTAATAACACGGTTACAGAACGGAAAAGGTTTCTGTTTTTCTGAATATGCTAGAATCAGTTTTTCTGAAAAATCATGCTATCTAATGTCATCTTGAAAGAAAAAAAGAAACGAATGATGCAGAAGTAAGCTGGTAAGAGAAAATTCACTAAACTGTCACGTTATTTTCTACATTGTAAGTGATTTATTTGTTGAAAACTCGAGGTTGACCACAAATGATAGTTGTTCAATAGACTCTTAGTAAACAGTAGGCATGGCATATCACAAAGATTAAACAAGCATGCACATTGTAAGGTTCAGCCAATCAGAACTTGTAGGCAGTTCAGAAAAGAGTGCAACAGGCTCAAAGGCTTTGAAAGAGTGGGATCGGCTCAATCTTATAAGAAGGTCTCACATAAGTTTCAATCATGTGACAGATCAAACCAATCATAACACAAACAGCAAGTTTCAAAGAAAAAAAGCGGCACGTTTTAAAGTCTTGAGATCCTTGGGTCAGGAGTTGCACCGACCTAACACACACTGGGAAAAGGAATGTTCTTCAGTTCCTGCCCATCGTTTTGCAGAGAAGACACACAATTTCAAGTTAGTTAAATGGCGGCCCACATGTTGAATGGTGTTGTCAATCGCTGCATATTGAATTCCATAAGCGAGGTAAATGCACGCGATCAACCTGCCCGGCCCCTTGTCCATCCATGAATTCTGAATTCTGACTGGATGGAACAAGATTCCCAACAGCCTCCCGTAAGGGTTATATAACTTATAACAGAAGTGGAAGCACCCCGAGAGAAACGAAACTCCCTTCACCAAAGCAGAATCACATGCGGCTAAAAACGACTCCGACAAAAGTAATGGGGTTTCCAGTGAAGTAACAACAGCGGAAAAAAAAGTTGCTAGAAGTACAGGGTATTTTCTTAGGGTTCTTGGATGTGACGGTCAGCCGAACAGAGTCAGCCCAACCAGTCAGTAGCCAATGGTTCAACTGAACAACCCCAACATCATTATGAGCCAGTAACTGATGCTCCAACCAAGTACATTGTAGCCCCAACAGCTGTATCAAGACATTCCCCCACTAACTTTTATGGGACTGGTAAGCACTGTAGAAATTTCAAATGATAACATGAGTGACAATCTTATTTTGAATTTTCAATTATCAAAGGCATGCCCAAAGTAAATCACAGAACAAAGGGGCGAATCCTAAGTCAGTTCATAGTGTGAAATACATGTCTAGTACTATCAGGGGTACTACCAGTCAAGATTGACCATGCAGAAACACTGTAATCAACTTCCGAACCCTAACCCCCTAGTAGTTCCTCAGGACTACCGGTATCCTGCTAAATCCAACAGAGTCCAACCGGACTTTCCTGCTCAATCCACTGTGCCTCATTTTCAGTTGTCTGCTGAATCCAACAGAGTCCAACATGGCGTTATAATGCCATTCAGTTGCCTGCTGAATCCAACATTTTGCATCAGGAATGTACACAAGGAGTTTACTGCTCAATCCAACAGGCTCCATCGGGTATACATGTAGTTGGATCCTGTTGGATTCAGCAGGGTTAAGGTTAGCTTAATTCCAGAAGTGCTGCAGACTCAGTCACAGTTCCCATCTCGAAGAAGCTATGCATGTGCATGTACTTAGCTAATTTGCATACAATAAACAATGTAGTTTCAGAACAAACTGCAATATAAAAATCAAGGGCCTGAATAACGGTAACGTACCTGTATGCAGCTCAACTATTCGCAAAAGTATTAAAATTTTATGACAAATACCAAGGGAGTGCTTGCAGCTGAGGTACAGGGATGTGATTGGTCTGTAACCAAAAAACCTGAAATTTTTATGCATGAAGTGCAAACCCCGGCGAGCGCGAAGTGCGAAGCCATTACGGCGTGGTGTCCGGGGCCCGCTTAAGGGCCCCAGAAAATTTTTGATTTTAGATGCTCTGTGGTGCAATCTGAGGCAATTACTGGGCACTTTCCTCTAAAATTCTGAAGCAGAATTTGTTTTAATTTTATGAAGAATTTTCCCTTATTTGTTAAAATGTACTCTTTTTCTAATAAAGTTTTTTCTGTACTCAAAGTTGAGAACCATGCTGTTCTCCCCAGGATTTTTTCAAACCTGTGGGGGAATTTTTGTTGTGATACAACAACCCGTGAAGCCACGGCATGGGTTCGGGGCCCGCTTAAGGGCCCCGAAAATTTTTGAACTTTAGAAGCTTTCTGGTGCTTTTTAGAGCATTTCAGAGGAGATCTTGTAATTTAAAAAAAAAAAAAAAATCAAAATTGTAAACTTAAATCACTTCTGCTTCCGATAACATGCCTTTCAAAATAGCGTCGGTAGCAAGGTTGGAAAAAATTATTTCACCATTTCTAAGCAAGGAATCGTTTATATTTCATGTATTTTGTGCCTGGATTATTCTCATTTGCGCCACAAAAATTATCAAGACTAGCTATCAAAAGTGATTAAAACTTGCCTCACCTACTTAAAAATATATTTGAGGTGGGTCATTCCACAATTATGCTTAACGTACATCATGGCCGCTAGCGCCGCAAACATTCAGTCCGGCCGGCCGTACATCGCGCCGTACACACGGCCGGCCCGGCGCGGTACTATCCGGTGCGGTCCATCCCATGTGGCCGAAAATTCTGCCGGACTGCAGAAACACGCTACGATGTTTCTCCACAGGTTCGAATTTTGCAATCTCGTCATTTCAATGGAAAATACATACACAGAAAATGAAGATCACGTTCTGTGAATTAATTTTCAGAAATCCTCTTTTTCCATCAATGGTTGTTTTACTATTTTTACGATCCAACTTCGGCCGATTGATTCCGCACGGAAGACGAACCTACGTGAGTACTTGCAGTAGTCACTGGTTCCGATCCCTCATCATGGCATTGATTCTGTTAGCACGCGAAGGGTACCAGTGTACATGTACCATGCTGCACTCGTCTGCATACCTGACCAGCGCAACACGTGCATCTCAAGTACCGACACAGGAACTAGACCTACATAACCACAACCTCGGCCCCGAGCGAAAAATCACATAATCGCACTAATGGCAACCGCATGGTCTTCAACTTCGTTCTCACATTGGGTGTTCAATATGTGCGTGCGGCATACATATCGATCAACGAAGTTTATGTCCGTAAGTAAATTTTGGCAAGCAAAACTCATTATGAATAATTAATTAGCACATTCTACCCCCCTATTTTCTCAACGGATTCACACGATTCACGTTGGTGGACTTTTGAGGCCCAAAAAAATGGATTTCCGGATAAAACCGGAGAAATCACATCCCTGAACCAACCGCAGTGCAGCAGCAGAGCAGAAGTGGGCCATGCGGAAGGCTAGAGCGTCAGTCCCGACCAACACACCACCAGCCCACACGTGTCCCACGTGTGGGAGGACTGTCTGGGCCTGGATTGGCCTCATTAGCCACCTCCGGACCCACCGTTTTCTTCCCTAGACCACGAAGCCATGGTCATTTACGACTACGTAGGACGAGCAGCATTGGTACATGTAAGACCACAGAACTAAGTCTTACCGAATAATGATGTGTTATTTTCCAATGACTGTGGGAAAGCTTGTAAATTTTCAATTGAAAGATCACCCCGTCTACTAAAGTTCAAAACAAGACTTACCATCCGACAGCTAAGTCTTGCCGAATAATGATGTGTTATTTTCCTATGACTGTGGAAAAGCTTGTAAATTTTCAGTTGAAAGATCACCGTCTACTACAAGTTCCAAACAAGACTTACCTGCCTTGAAGCAAGGAAACAGGGGATAGGGCCGAGTTACATGCACCAAACCTGAACAGAGTTATGGGCTGGGAAGGCTGCTTCATCACAACAGGAACTGGATAGATGAAGGGACTTGCATGCAGCAACTAAAATACATGTTGAAAAAAAGAGGGGATAACAAACAAACAAATTAAACATCATACAAAATTAACAAGGGTAAAGAACAGATTTACTTAAACAGGGAAATGGTGCTTGTGCCCATGGGCAAGACACTAAACTACAATTGTCTCTCTCCACCCAGGAGTACGAATGGGTATACCTGTGAGGGTAGAGGACTGAATGTGAGCTGATATCAGCTGCCGTGCATTGAAGTAACAACATGCAAACATAGGCCAAGATGCAACATCACAAGTCCTAAACAGGAATGTCCCTTGCCATACTTGCAGTTCATGGACCAAAGGAAAACACACATAGCTTGAGCGTGTTTCATCTCTTAGCCAATTCAAGGAATCCTGTCCATCTCATTCAAATATCTCCTTAAGAAATGGGATCTCAAAGTGGCACTTAAAATAAGCAGGAGTGTCATATCAGGGGGGTGGGGGAATGTGATTTTATGAATGATTTTCCTGTTGAGGTCATACGAATTGACACACTTTTGTGCTTGCACAGTGTACTACCAATTAACCTTTTAATTCTTGTGTTGGCATTTTGTCACTATTTTACCTCAAATTGGTCACAAAAAACCCACTACCCCATTTCTGAGACATTCCTGCTTGGTGTTCAACATACATGTACATTGTAGCCGTTAGACGAGTCAAATATTGAACCTACATAACCTACATTTGTAAAAATTATCTTTTGTACTTGTAAGTCTAAAATATATTTTGTTTTAAAAGTTTTTCATCCCTGCCTGCCCTCCTTTTTCCCGCCTGTCTTTACAAAAAGAAATGAAATTAACACATTTGCAATATATTGTCAATATCCCCAAAATTGGGGAGAATGAAATGCCTGCCTCCTTCTTTGTTTCATCAAAGGCCCAGACGAGAAACCGTGCAAAGCCAAACCGAAACCGAAAATGACCTTAAACTGATTCGGTTATTTTGGGTCAGTTTTTTCATCATTTCAGTCAGGTTGGGTAGGTTTTGGTTTTGCGTTTGTGATTTTTGGGTCGGGTCGGTTTGGTAAAGCTATCTTGTGAAAAATCTGAAATACCCCCCCCCCCCCAGTTCTTGCTGTGCAATATTATTGCAGAGTTACAAAAATGTACCGGTACTGTGCCCAATACAACCAACGTCAACCCCCCCCTCCCCCCCCCCCCCCCCCCCCCCCCCCGAATGTGCAAGGGGTTTATAGTTTTTCACGTAGTCTATATACAGCCCACTAGTAGGTAACATTTATGAGTCTTGGCCGTACTGTACATCAGGATTCTTTGCTAAAGATTTTCACGCAATGCGGAACAGTTCAGGCATACTTAAACCATTGCTATGACGTCACACTATTGTTAAAAGTGTGGATTCGAACTACGAATCTGTTACGCTGGTCACAAAGTGTGGATTCGGAACGCAGAATCTTTAGTAAAGTGTGGATTCGGAATTACGAATCCACACTTTGAACACGTCGGACAATTTTTCTCCATAATGAGCATTAATAGGACCATATGCGTGAATACGTTCCTTCCAAAATTACAAATGCATCTTCACTGTTAGATTCTCCGCCATAACTGCAAAACCTACTTCGAGTCAGAAAGAAATCATCGTCTGAACTACATGTATCCACATGTCGATGGAAGGAGCCGGAAAAAATATTGCAACCTGACGCCACTTTTTTCTTCATGTATCATCTCAATGATGGTCATTCATTGCAAAAATGACGATGAGACATGAATCTGGGACTGAGAAATATTTCCAATGTTGTTAGGAAATACCTTTTCTTGACTCTCCATAGACTTTGTACACAATCGCGGAAGTGGCGTCAGGTTGCAACATTTTCCCCAAGTCTTTTCATCCCCACTCACTGTTAATGCCAATACTTCTTTTGACGCAATGGTTTAAGTCGAAGAATACACTCGAAAGTGTAGATTCTTAATTTACGAATTCACTCGGCGCTTCGCACCTCGTGAATTCTTAAATTACGAATCCACACGTTCTCGTGTGTTCTCCTTAACTGAACAGTGGACACATTGCCCAAGCCAGATATTTGGGGGGTTTTCAGGGATGGTTCAGTTTGGGTCAATTCAGGTCAGTTTTTGCTTGAATTTTTGTCAGGTCGGGTCGCGTCGGTTTAGAGGAGTTCAGATCAGTTTCGGTTCAGATTCTGTTTATCTCTACAATGTTTCGGGTCGGTTTGGCCTGGTCAACCGGACCCGATGCACAATATTAGTTCCCAGCAGCTTAGAAGGGTAACAAGGAGCTTGCCTCACATCAATGTGTTGACAGGAGATGTTGATGCACCCTACGTTTGAAGGAGCACCACTGTCTTTCATCTCTCCCACTTCACAATCTGGGAGACTGTTCCAGACATGGACTGCAGTGTAGATGAAGGTTCTGCCGGTGGAGTAGGTCCTGGGGACTGGCTTGGAGAGTGCATGGCTAGGCATTGACAAACTGAGGCGTGTTGCGTGTCATATCTCATCATAGAGCAGGGGAGCATCTAGCCTTCAAGCCTGGTGTCCTAACAGAAATGAGACCTGTAAAACACTGGCTTCAAAGCTGCAAATTAAATGACAAAGTCCGAGTTTAAATCAAATAAATAGTCCATGGTCCAGACCAAATGTCAGTACCATCTGAGGTGGCAAAACTTACAAATGCAATTGGTGGGAAATTATTTGTTTTATCACCATAAGTCAAAATAAAATGATAGCCTTTCGTAGTGAGTAATATATTTTTGAAAGCAGGTACCCTTTTATACCTTAAACCCTATGCAGGCTTCACAGTGCCCCTCTTCATCAATACAGGTTTTTTAAAAAGGTTTGAAAATCAAAATCTAGGGTTTTAAAGCTTTTCCAGAAGGCCTTTTTTATGCAAAATCTTGCAACCTTTCAGCATGAGGTAGAAATATAGCGAATTGCTTACCTCCAGTTCTCCACACTAGATTATAGAAACCCTCTTGTGAAAAATCTTAGAGAGGTAGGACTATATCATTGATGTGGTTATTTTGGAATATAGATATAAGTGCGGGTCACTGATAGAAACGTTTGAACTTGCCACCTCGGATGGGGAAAAAATTCCATACTGGGCCACCACTAACCTGCTGCCAAACACACCAATTTTTACCTTACCTTGTGATTTCAACCAAGATGAATCCAGGAAACCTCGGCAATGCAATTTTGTGGCCAGTACGGAATTTTTTTCAAATTTCATTACATACTGGTACATACTTCAACATTCCATCTCAGAATCATACCCGAAAAGTTACAAGCTGCAATTAGGCCACAAAAAAAAAAAAAAATAGTTCTGCTTCCGATTACATGGCATTCGAAAATAGGTAGGTAGGGATTTTTTGGTGTGTACAATCATATGGAGACGTCTGCGTGATAGTCAAGGGTCAACGGTAGAAATTGATAGTTTTGGGTGTTTTTTCCTGTCATTTTTCCCATGTAAAAAATTAGTGTAGGGGCTGTCAGAATAGGGTAGGTAGGGAAACCGGAAGCAGAAATATTATTTTTTTTGCCTTAGCTCCACCCAGACGCCACTGCAGCGCCGTGTACAAATTAAGTCTATGGAGAGTCAAGAACATTCTGAAAGTATTTCCTAACAAACAATTGTTTCTCAGTCCCAGATCATGTCTTTTCAACATGTTTGCAATGACTGCCGGAAAGAATTCCATACACGGCCTACACAAACCCGGTACATGTATACCGTTAGTTCGTTTTACCGTTTTAGATTTTCTCCAAAAAAAACACAGTTAACGAACCATTGACTCTTTTGTCGTTTTACAGTTTTGTTAAACGGTCAAACGGTATTAAGTCACAAAAAACAATGACCTTTTTGTTATTTTTTAAATTGTAAAAAGCGATAAACAGTTAGTTGCTTTACTTTTAGAGTGTTGTTTTACAAAAACATGACAATGACAAAACAGTCAATAGTCTTGTCGACCATTTTTGGATTCAGGTTTGGCAATTAAGCAATGCACCTTGGAATGTTAATGTGTCCTTGTGATCGATTCACTGCCTGGGAAGTTGCCCTTCTTACAATTATGTCCTTCTCACGACAGAATTTGCGAATATTGGCTATTGAAGAGCCGCGCCAAACTCCAATTTCCTTCAAAATATCTGCAACTTCTTCATACGTCTTACCACCCTGTATCCTTTCTGAAATTTCCTCCTTGAAATTTTCCAGCGTTGCTTGCAACTCTCTAAGCCCCGCCAAAAATGTCAGTACATGTAGATGGGGGTCAGGGTTACGCCAGGAATCACACCACGCATTAATTATGCCGAGATAACACTTCTTCGTGCACGGCATGGTCCCCATCCACCCTCCCCCCTTGCCCACCACCACAAAATGCACCACGGACTGTTAACTATAACACTGAAATAAAAAATAAAAACCGTCTACAGGTATTCAATACTGACCGTTTTGCAGTTTTTGTGTAAAACTGAAAAACAAAAATCACTGATCGTTATGCTGTATTAAATTTTACTAAACTGATAAAATGAAATAACCGTATTTATCTTAATACCGTTTGACCGTTTTACAAAACTGTAAAATGACACAACGGTCAATGGTTCGTTTACTGTTTTTTGTTTTTGAGAAAATCCAAAACGGTAAAACGAAATAACTGTATGTCCCGGGATTCTACACTCATATTCTTTAATATGAAAAGCACCAAAAAGTGAAAATCTGATGAAGAAACACCAAATTAGGTGATACTTTTGATAATTAATACTTTAAGCTAACTTTTTCTGTCATGGCCCATAAACTTTGTGCAGGAGGTCCGAGTAGAGGCCGTGTATGGAATTCTCTCCTGACTGACCTTCACCAATGAAAAAAAAAAAGTTGCACCAGGATCCAGCATTCTTTCCAAGCCCTAGTCCCATAAATGTGACTGAAATACTGGATTACCTCCGTGTATCAGTCACAGAGCCACGTACGGCCTGTGAGCGGAGCGTCCCGTTGCTAGGGGAGCCGAAAATTAATTAAAGATCAAAATTATTTTGTCAGCAGAAAATCAACCCAGCTATAGTAATTTAGTATGACTGCTAAATAGCATTTCAGTCACATTTATGGGACTATCCAAGCCCCCACCCCCCTCCCCCACCCCCCCTCCCCCACCCCCCTCCCCAGCTGAGTAAACCTCAAAGACAGTCACCTTTGACAAGCCTGAATCTGCCATTCACGACACTCAAAAATTAGACCACACACCTTCAGTTTTGGGAATCTCACTGTAAAGTAGTCATGGTAGTGATGCTTGGGAACCCCGCATTTGACCGCATTTGTCTGACAAGAGTCTGAAAGGTCACAGGCCTAGACGTCAACAGTCAAGTCAGCATTACGTGGCGTCGATTCCTTGGACCAGCACTCTACGGCAGGGTGTCCCATTCTCTGCAGCTGCAGTGCGTGCCCATGTACAGAATGGAGCTACACGGCACGTGCAGCGATCATGCATGCTCGTCGGGAAACATGATCATTAGTATCGACATTAGTTAGTTAACTTTTATAGACCCGTGAAAACGCCACGTTCACGGGTCTAGTTACACACTACATACTCCTAGAACTATGAGGCTCCGCTCACGCGGAGCCTCATAGTTCTAGGAGTACACACTACAGTGAACATCTTGAACATCTACGAGAAGGCATCGCTGAAAACCTCACAAACGCAAGATGTGCAACTGCATCGGAAAACCACGGAAGAAAACCAAACGAATTCCGATTTTACCATGAAGGAATTTTACGAACATAAGTTTCATGGTAGCGCCAGTATCACAACTCCAGCAGTACCACTTATCATAATTTATGCCGTGAACAGTACAGCGTCATCAAACTTATGAATTATGTACATCGTCGGTCCGCGCGTGATCGTCGTGTGCATGTCCTTCTTTAGCAGGCCCACCAGCACGGTCACCCATACATGTACATGTCAAGGGTTCCGTACGTACATGTAATTGTACGGGGTGTAACATGTACAATGTTACGACTCGGCACATAATTGCCGTACACGGCGACCTTCGATACCTGCATCTACTTCAATTGTTTTAGAACTGATGTTGTTTGCAACCATATGCACTTCTCCTAAGGCACCGTTTAAGCTTGCATGGTGGGCCCCTATGGTTTTCCTCGATTAAAAAAAAGTATGGTAATTTTCTTGGTAAAACCACCAACCCTCTTTGGCACAAAAATCATTACACACACCTTTTTCTGCATGGCTTCACAGGTCATCTATTATTCCCTGCGAAAAATATCTTGACTTGAGACATGATAGGTCAACCATCCCAATTCCCATACACTAGGGTAAAGGATAAATCATAATTAGCATCTCCAAGGATTTCTGTGGTTATGGCGTTACGCAGTCCACGGATGCACACGGAAGTAATCATGATTGAAAACCGCGGAGATTTTTCAACGACAGAAATAAGATTTTGATACAGACTCAAATCCATTCATTCAAAATAAATTCTTTATTCAATAGCTTTTTTTAGAATATTAACAAGGTTTATGTAAATACGGTATGTCCTTTCTCTATGGTTGTGTCAAAAGGAAAAGAGTAAAAATAAACAAACGAAATAACAATTAATGCAAGCGTTCACGATAAAGTAATCATACCTACTTTTTGAATGCTAAAATGTAAAAATAAATCATGGAAGAATATGCATGGGACCCGAATCATCTGCCCAAGCCGGTTAATCTAACATTGGTCATTTCAAAAACGAAGGCTCCCCTTATCTATTCGTATTAAGCGCACGTTGTTAAATGCCGACACTGTGTAAAATAGTATCCGCCGAGCACGCTAAACTTGACAAAGTTACAGATCAGTTAGCCCAAGCATGGAGCTATAAACACATAGCTCCATGGCCCAAGTACAAGTAATTCTACCTCCGTGGTACAACCGAATGCTATTATAATTGTTTGCACTAGTTAGTTTGGAATGGGAAGAACGACATGTCACAGCTGGCTCTGCTCAAACACGAGTTTAACAGTACATTCCGAAAGTTGACCGATCATTCGATGCGAAACCTCCCGCTCCCCGGAGCTCCGCCACTGATCGCCATTGATACTGCAATTTTACGTCCTGTGACCTGACGTGCCTGACTTGTGGTGACGTAAGCATAAATTATCATAAGTGGTACTGCTGGAGTTGTGATACTGGCGCTACCAAGTTTCATCATGGTTTCATGGACTCGAGCCGCATACCACCTGTACCGTACCGCCACACGCGAACTAGCTGGACTCTCGAGTCTCGACTGCGGTTGTTTACAAAAAGTAACCAGTAACTTTCAACAGCGCCACCACTTGACCAAGAAATTTGTACGCACATTGTTTTTAAAAACTTTTCAGCTGGTAACAATACTGAACATAATCTTGGTTGGGATTGTATCCGTGTATGATGGTGTAAACATAAACAGAATTGTCAACATTACATCAACCCCTAAAATCATTCATTAATTTCCAGCCAAGCTTGTCAAGTTCCATTTTGAGCAGCAACGTCGCAAGGTTGGATCCAGAACACAATTTTTGGGGGGCAAACAAAATTGTGATCCCCAAATAGTGTGTCAAAAACATTACGGCGTGGGGTTCGGGGCCCGCTTAAGGGCCCCGAATTTTGTTTGGATTCAAGGGGCCGTATCATAAGTCCGACGCCTCATAGGTCCGACAACAGAAAAACGAGGCGTTTAATTTGTCGGACTTACGAGGCGTCGGACTTACGAGGCGTCGGAGCTATGAGGTGTCGGACTTATGAGGCGTCGGACCTATGAGGCGTCGGACTTATGAGCGGACCCCGGATTCTAGATGCTCGGTGGTGCGATCTGAGGCAATTTTTTTTTTTTGGGGGGGGGAGATGGTGGTGTACTCATTGCCTGCCTTTATTGGGGGGGGGGGGGGGGGGGGCATCCCCCCCCGGGTCCGCCCTTGCAACGTCGTTGCTCATTGCAATGTGATGTAAATAAAGCCACTTTGAACATTAATATCTGCACCTTTTCCCCTTTTATATACATTATCGGTTAGTGCAGTATCCGTTCTGTTTTTAATTACATTAGCTGTCCTCACGTGATACACCGATTAGAAATGTACTACACTATCAGTACGTATAGTAGTCTACGGTCGCCATCTTTTACATGATTTACCAGCCCGAGTCCAGAGGATTGAAACCGCTTCAAGTTGACAGCGCAAATTCCACATTTTAATTTAGGGTAATATTTTGGCCACCACACATGAAATTTTAATAAACCAATAATTAATAATGGTTACGTTTCTATAATCCGACATCTCATTGGTCCGACGTCGACTGGTTCAGGTTGACTGACCCTAACCCTAAACCTAACACAAACCCTAACCGTCGGACCAATGGGACGTCGGCGGCCCAATGGGACGTATTGACCAATGGGACGCAGGGCCTGAGACCAATATGGCCGTCGGACTAGGGGACGTCCCCATAATTCACTTTCATCTCTTTTTGATATTTTGGATATCACTTCTTTTGTCCATACTCGATCTGTCAAAAGGAACGGTCTGATCTCAGCATCAATTTTAGTTGTTAGTTTTTAATTATTTCAATTGTTAATTTTACTATTTAAACACTTAAATATACTTGATATAATCCATGATAACCGTGATTACACGGTGTACATATTTTTGTTATGATCTACAAACTTGTTTGTACACTTTTTTCCCGCTCATTTTCCGTGTTTCTTATGAAAAACAATATTTTTCAGACGAACATAATTATGTTCGTCTGAAAAATATATCGACAAAAGTCAAATGTGAATCCACTGTGACATGAACCTGACTTCCTTTTTGGGCACTCCTTTTTATTTTTGTGGTTCTCAGTTCCGACCGATCAGTTTTGAACCCCATTAACCCTAAAAAGGCCGGGTTTGGGGGGGGGGGGGCAGAAATCGCCCCTTGTTACATTTTCTATGAAAGGTGCGCTTGCACGGCGCGCACGCGTTATTGGCAAATTCGGGCAACCTCGTCCCCAGTGCTTACTTTATTTCCAACACGGTTTCCAATAGTAAACCCTGGATAGGAAACTTTCTTCCTGTATTCTGATTGGATACCGCAATTGGCTAGTTATGGATTTTTATCGTGTACTTGCAAGTGCTATTATTCACAACGTGCAGTACGTGTTTTCGCGATCATTCGTCCACGTCTTCTCGAAAATACTAATTTCCTTTCTAATTTGCTCATATTAATATGAAATATGATACTGCATGTTGTCTCGATAAGATCGTAACAGTTTGATTTCAAAAATCGTGTTTTCGTAACTCACGCCGTGCTCGCGCTGCTACGAATTGACTCTGTTTTTACCCCAGACACCGCATACAAAAACAAACGCTAATGTGTAACGCATATCCTTTTTATATTAGTATTTTTATATATATATTTTTACTCTGTACATAACTTGATGAGGAGTGGCAGGTCTTTGACCACAGTGATTGTTATCGCTTTTGCCTCTCCTATGCCCATCTTGTATGTGATGAAATAGAATTGGCATGAATAAATAATAATAATAATAATATCCAGGCACCAGACTGTTCCTCATTTGCATACGTGTGCAAAAATGTTGCACATGCAAATGATCCAATACCAGGGTGAGAGAGCAGGTAGTGGTGGGCGCGTACTGCTCGACACCCTGGGGACGAGGTTGAAATTCGGGCGATTCACAATGCAGTGCGCCACCAAGAGTTTGCCATGGAGAATCCATTTTTTCAAGTTTACGACGGTCGACAAAACGTGGCCCATTTGAATGAGTGTCAGTAGACAACTTGAGCTTAATTGTTACAGACTGGGGTATAGCGTTCTGCTGCTTTACAAGAAACACCATATTGATAAAAGAAAAGAAAAAGGGCAAACAGATACTCGAATCATAATTATACGCTAACGAAACTACTAACCGGAAAAACGAACAATTTCAAATGTCCCGCGCTGCGAATTTGTCGACTATACGAGGAAAAATGAACTCTCTGGGCAAACTCTTGGTGGTGCACTGCATTGTGAATCGCCCGAATTAGCACAAGCGCTGTATCTAGGTTTAATGGGTTAACTCAGCATGCACGAATTTGTCATTTTTGTGACCAAAATTGGTTGAGCATGGCAAAAGTCAGCATTAGAATAATCCACTTAGCCATAAATGTTCCATACTCACTATCGGCCTGTATTTTCAGCATCATGCAGTCACTCAAATCTTTGACGGCCTTTACAACTCTACCCGATGTTCCCCAATACCTATGTTCCCCAACACCGATGTTCCCCGAAATCCTTAGGATTAGGGTTAGGGTTGGGTTAGGGTTAGGGTTAGGTTAAGGATTTCGGGAACATCGGTATTGGGGAACATCGGTATGAACCCCAACTGTTTTCTTTTATCTGAAGAGGTGATGGAGAAATTTGCTAAAGGCCGATTGCAGGTATATGGGTCGGGGGGGGGGGGGGGCAAAATGTTCCCGAAGAGGTAGCACATCTTGATTGTTGGTGTTTTTTTTCTGTATTTTTTTTTCGGGGCGGGGGGCGTTAACATGTAACGTGTGGGTGTTAGGTGCTGGATTTCCTTCGTCTCGCCACTGATATACGCGAATGACTGCAGGATTAAAAGACCTTGGATGAGCTTTACAAATTTAACCTTTCCAAAGGGCCTACAATTTTACAAAGCGTGGTCTGAGAGATTGTATGAAAGAGATTGTATGAAAGAGAGAAAACACCTGTTGTATTTTGACTTGTGATATAACTTATGAAACATGGATAAGTGAATTGAATGTAATTTGATGAAGGCCTTTCCACGCTGCACAATCTATATATTTCAAACACATGGTGAATCGATTGTAATTTACAAAAAGAGCTGTTTCGGATCATGGGGGAAAACACACACTAGGCTTAATAGTGCCAAATTCACCGCTTGAGAGAGTTTTAGCGCCCTCTGTTGACAGAAAAGTTTGTTGTTAATATTATGGGATGGCAAGTGATAGGACGTGCGGAGGACTAAAGTTTTTTCAACCTTTTGACATCTTTTAAGCTTTCTTTTTGACTTACTCTCGACTTAGGGATCGGTATTTGCGTGTTTTGGAGCAATTGGGATCCTAAGAGGAGCTTCTCATAAACTGTAAGAACTGATCGAGGGCCTTGAATTGAACAGTGTGTGAACTTGTTTTCTTTCTTCTGAGAACGATTGAAGCGTTGGAAACTTAGGCCCAGTCCTGTCCGCAAAATAAACGTGAAAAATGAGCTTCAAAGTGAACTTTAGAAAGGCCCATAAATAGGCACGTACAAGGCCTATTATTGTGTTCAGCACTACGTTGTCTGAGCGAGCACCGTCGGCGGATTCAAAAACAACTTTTGGGGGATTCTGTTTTTACACTACAGTTTGTTTTTTGGTCACTTTTTTATGGAGGAGTGGTGGTGTACCAACCTTACCATCTTTGTGGACCTGACAACAAAACAGGTCCACATAATGCAGGTTGTGTGAATGCTATGTGGACTAAGCCAGGTCCACATAAGGATTTGCTCTCTCTGGAAAACAGGTTTAGAGGTATTTTGGGGTTAGGGTCATTTGTCGCAAATTAAAGAGGAACACCCAAGGAAATCAGGATAAAAAAAAATGGTTTGAGAGAGTTTTCACAGTGTGAGTAAAAATTAGTTGTCCCCGGTTTTCCTTAACTGTGCGAAAACAAAGGAATGTCCACATAGGGTATGTAATATAAACGTGTGTGGGTGTGTACATAATGTATACACATTGAAATTGTGGACCTTGAACAATAGAGGACTATAGGGTTGACCGAAGGTCCACGTTTGATGTGTGTGTACAAATCTTACGGGGTATCTTCATCCAAATAAGTATAAACAAAAGAGGGACAATAGGGAGTCCGCGATGAAGTGAAGGTGTTTACACAGTTGATCCTGTTATCCTTTGCATTTATCTGTAAAAGCCATCTACCGAATTACATGTATTATCCAAAGGTTTACTTGGATTAAAGATCCTACTGGCACTGAACACCCCGTGAAATGATTCCGCTTGGCTCAATGTATTCCAACGATTACTCAATATTGACTGATTATTGGAAACACGGAGCGCATGCTGTGGACGCGATTTTGTGATCAGGGTTGTGCAGGCGGGGAGTTTCACTGTTGTCTCAAAAAGCTGAATCTCCACTGAGATGAAACTTCAACAGATTAGGTTTGGAACAGTCTTCGTTGGGTTTTGAGCGGTGTTACTATTGGAAACGAACGAAATGCATGAAAGGTAGACTGATCCTGTATGCCGATAAGCGTGTACTCTTCCCCCGCCCGTGCTCAGTGCGTTACTGCAAATATCGTGCTTTCCCACTGCTTATACTGCACCTCCATTGATAAACAAGGTCAACAGAAATAACCTCCTCTGTTTATACTTCTCTTTTTAGCTCAGATTTTCGTAGATCCTCATCTTGAGAATTGTCGTTGGTTTTAACTCACCTCATATATAGGGGACCGTGTCCAACTTAGGGCCTACCATCAGTTTGTTTCGTAATATTTAAATAATGTAAGTTTCATTGTGTTTTGTTTTGTTCCTTCTTTTGATCGTTTTATATCATGTACTAATCAAACTGTTCTCTCCACACTACAGGTACCTACAATTTTGTTTTGCTCTGTCCCTTCAAAAGGCATGAGCAACTCCATTTGACTTGTACCTTTTGTCTTCGTGTTCCTCCACTGATTTATTGTATTAACCATTTATTCTCTCCCTTTCTACAGATATGAGTGACACCATTTACACTTTCCAACAGCTCAGAAAGGCAAAGGAAAAGGCCTTACGCTTTTCCTACCATCAGGATAACTACAGTTTTTACTCCCTCTCTCGATTTATGCCCAAAGGTTTGCAACTGTCTCACACTCCCTGCTTAGGAAACCTCCCACCACACCTTCAAAGGAGATGGAATCAAGTTATACATGGTGCCTCTATTAAACTCATCAATATTCTCTCTCAGCAGTGTCAATTTACACGTGAGGACCTCCATCAGAACATTTCCCACCTTGACTCCCAACTCAAATCCAGTTGTTCTGACTCCACGTACAGGAATCTCCATGATGAGATTGAAAGGGGTTTGTCTAACCTTGACTCTGTCCTACTCAACAGGAGAAACAAGAAGATTGGTGGCTTGCTTGCCAAGCAACAGCAACGCAGACACAGACGTTTCAGACGTCCTAGGTCCCCATCTACCACGCCACCTCCAGAACCACCTGTCAACACTGTAGTTAATCTTTCTTCCTCATCAATATCTGACGCAGAGCACAAACTTCTCTCCAAGGGCCTCAATTTTTGTCCCTCTCCCCGATCTGTGAACCAGGTTCAGCTCAGCCAAGATCTCACGGAATACTACCGTAGAATCCGTCTGCGTGAGTTTTTTTCTGGACAGTGAACCGTGCGAGCCAGAGCCTTTTCGAGTCAAGAGTTCATGGGTACCCCCCAAGAATCGTGTGCCAGCCATAGAGACATACGTTCAAGTTATCAATTCCCAAGTCACTAACCCGGACAACTTCCCCCACAGGACTCATGATAATCTCCACAGAGAGGAGCGCCTGGCTCTCAACTCCTTGCGCTCTCGCACCGACATCATCATCAAGCCAGCAGATAAAGGTTCAGCTGTGGTCATCATGGATCGTCAGCAATACATTGATGAGGCCCATCGCCAGTTGGATAATCGCACTAACTATACCCGCCTTGACTCTGACCCCACATGCACTTTCTGTCAAGATATACAACAGGTACTTGACGATATGCGATCACGTGACCAGTTGTCCAAGAAAGCTCACAAATTTCTTTCTCCCTGTGATTGTAGGACTGCCAGATTTTACCTTCTACCCAAGATTCACAAGGCTGGCAACCCCGGTAGACCCATCATCTCCAGTAATGGCTCACCCACGGAACGCATCTCCCTGTTCATTGACAGTTTTCTCAAACCCCTTGTACCACAGATTTCGTCATACATTCACGACACCCCAGACTTTCTACGCAAGCTTGAAGGAATCAAGGACCACATTCCCAGCACAGCCATCATTGGGACTTTCGACGTTTCATCTCTGTACACCAACATCCCACATGAGGAGGGTGTTCGTGCTTGCTCCTTGGCTCTGGCCAAGGCAGGACACACGACTCCTCCCATTAGTGATGTTGGCACCCTCATGAGACTTATACTAACGAAGAACAATTTTTCCTTCCTTGGTGAACACTATCTACAGGTACACGGCACTGCAATGGGCACTCGCATGGCCCCGTCGATGGCTTGCCTCTTCATGGGCGACCTCGAAGAACGCATTCTTGCCTCGGCCCCATGTCGCCCTTGGATCTGGTGGAGATATATTGATGATGTTTTTTTCATCTGGACCAGTGATGAGGACAGTCTCTTGACCTTCACTAACCACATCAATTCCTTCCACCGAACCATCAAATTCACATCAGAGTTCTCGGCTCACCAAACCCACTTTCTGGATGTCACCGTCCGCAAGCAAGGCAACTCACTAACCACTGACCTGTATTCCAAACCCACAGACACCCACCAGTACCTCCACTCCTCCAGCTGTCACCCCAGGCACTGCAAAACTGGCATAGCGTGTAGCCAGGCACTCAGACTCAGAAGAATTTGTTCTGATGATTCCGATTTCTCCCGCCATACACATATACTGAGGAACAACTTGGTGGCCAGAGGTCACAGCTCTCGCCAAGTTCATCGTGCCATTGCCAGAGCTAAAGCTATCCCCAGAAATCTAGCTCTGACGGGAAAGGCCCCTGATGCCATGGCCAAACCCATGATTCCCTTGGTTACCACGTTTCACCCCAATCTCCCTCCCCTTCACAAAATCACTAATACCAATCATCATATCCTCCATACTTCAGATCGCCTTGCCCGCGCCATCCCCAACGGCCCCACATTGGCTTACAGGCGTCCTCGAAATCTACGGGACTTGATTGTTCGAGCTGAAGTTCCAGATGTGTTGACTGCCAGATTCATATCCAGGAGTCTGACTCCTTTTCTGGCCACTCTTCTGTCACTACCCACAGAACCATTGGTAACATCACTTGTAACACCTCTAATGTCATATATCTCATTTCTTGCAGGGTCTGTGGAGTGCAGTATGTAGGTGAGACTAAGAATACGCTCAAGAAGCGTTTCTATTCCCACCGGTCAACGGTCAACACCAAGAAACTAGACACCCCTGTTGGTCATCACTTCAACCTGCCTAACCACTCCATTTCTGATATGATTTTGCAGGGGCATTGAATCTCTTGGCCATCGCAAGGACTCAGTTCGCCTCAGCAGAGAGAAAGTGTGGATGAATCGTCTTCGAACTATTCAACCACATGGTCTCAACATCCAACTTGGAAATGACTAATCCTTTTCTTCCTCCATTGTCTTCTGTTACAGATAATCCATCTGGTCTTCCTTGTTTGTGTTTACCCATCTTCCCCCATCTTTCATCCCTTTCCACCTCAATACTGTTCCCCCCCCCCACATCATCCCTTCACTCTCACACTCTTTTGTCCGTTCCCACTCCCTGTGACCTTTGATCCTTCCCCTTTCTGGTCCCTCCCCTGTTTACACAAGACCCCTTGTGGTTTGCCATCTCCCTTTGTTTATTTGTTCTCTCATCCACCCTCCCCTGCATCTTTCCACACCTTTCACACCTAATCCTCCTTTTGTGTTTCTTCTTTCAGCCCTGCATGTTTGTGTGCACCCCCATGTTAATGTATGTACAATGTACCTCTGTCATTTCTGTTTTAGCCTCTGAAGAAGAACTTGCTAAGTTCGCAACGTTAGGCCACATTAATTTTAAGATTTGTAATATTTAAATGTTAAAAATCGCCTCGGGTTCTCTCCTTTCAGTTTGCACAGTTTTTTCATTAACTGGAGAGTGCAAACGCGACCCGAAACTAAAACTAAACTGACTCTGAATCGACTTCGGTATGGTTCGGTTCGGCTCGGATTTCGCCATCAATTTAGTCAGTTTGGGTTGGTGTAAATTTGTTTGCGATGTTCGGATCGGATCGGTTAAGACACATTATTTGAGAAACCCGACTCAAAACTGAGTCTTCCTTCTGATAATATCGTAGTGATATCCAAATCATAGGGAAGTGAATACTCTGCTCCCTGCTGAGGGGTAAAAATGGTTCATAAAGCTGTTTTTATCAACTTCAAATAACATTCTTCACGCAACATTCTTTTGTTATTATAACATTTGTATGCAAGCAGATGAGGTAAGGCCTATAATGGTTATTTGCGTCCTAAAAACTACTTGGATTGGGATCCCAACTTTCCCTTCGCCGGTAAGGAAACTCCGCCAACGTGAAAACAATCAATAGACAAATTCAATGAAAGTCATTAGATTGGGGTTTTGACGAGCCCCACAAATTATATCTTTCGAACAGACGTTATAATTGTTAATGCGTAATATAATGTTCTTGCAAATCACGCCGCATATAATGTTACACGACACACGTCAGAAGTGTACGAATTAGGTGAGATACATCGCACCTGCAGCATCATTGTAATATTCTCCAAGTCGAATACATGCGCTTGATTTTTTTGATATACAACAGCGGTAGCGATTTAGGCGGTAGATTACGGAGGCTTAAAGTGACCATCCACGAAAGATGGATATTGTATGACATCTTTCCCATTTGGAAAGACATCTTTCCCTGATACTCGTAGGGTATCAGGGAAAGACGTCTCCCCGAGATACGAGTATCAGGAAAAGATGGCTTAAATATCTCGGTATTCCATCTTTGGGAGATAACGGAATCGCGGAAACTCGGATGGTCACTCTCAGCTTCCGTAGACAGTGTTTCCCGCGAAATTAAAATACGCGGCAGGCTCTGGCCCCATTGAACCTCACGTAGTGTCGCTCGAACCTCGGTGTTGGCGAACCTCCATTATTTCAAAACGATTTGGTGTGCCAAGAAATTTAAGGTCAGAATTCATGGGCCGAAATTTGAAAAGGTGCTTTCCAGAAATGTAGAAACAGATCGGGGATGGGACTGCCTAAACGTTATGCACTTCAATCCCCGTGGTTTCCCTTTGGTTTTCAACGCACGTGGTCAGACATTTAAGACAAAGTCCAGGGATGGACCTTAACTGTTTAGATTGCTAGCCAGCCGGGCTACTGAAACAGACTCTTAACTAGCCCACGGGCATGTTCACTAGCCTGCATGTTTTTTCTTTTATTGTCTCATTATTTTTTATAAACAACAATGTGGCAATGTGCATACATGTAAAACGTGCATAGGGCCTGAAAGTTGACCCCTGGTGTCCAGGCCCGGATTACCCAATAGGCACAGTAGGCACTGTGCCTAGGGCCTACGAAAAATTTGGGGGCCTGCGAAAACTTCGGGGAGGGCCTACGAAAATACCGCAGTGTACCATAACTGACGCTGTACAGCATGCATGCATTGGCCCTACGTATAAAATGTACGTGTAAAGTCTGTCGTTCTGAAGCACGATGCCAACCATGGACGTCGATCGTTGGGAAACGGGGGGACTGATGTCGTTCTCCAACGTTTTTCGTCCCTGAATAAAAATACGTAGCCAACATTTGATTTTATAGCTCAGAACAGCTGATTTAATGACTCCAAACTCGAATCTGTTTAAATGATGATCTTGTGCTAAAACTTTGGCAGTCGTCAAAATTGCCTCAGATCGCACCACAGGGCGCCTAGAATCCAATATTTTCTAGGGGCCCTTAAGCGAGCCCCGAACCCCGAACCCCGCGCCGTTTAGGCTTCGCACAATTAGTACTGATCAAGATACACATGTATGTACCACCCCCACTTTGAGAAGCGAATGACGCCCTCGAAAATTGGTGCCAACGGGCTGTTAGAGCTAGGACCTATACCAGTTTGGCCTGGCTTGATTTGTACAGCCCCCCCCCCCCCACACACAACAAAAGTGTGTTCTGGATCCGTCCTTGTACCCCCACTCCCAATAGGCCTTATCTATAGCCACAGATTTGTATTATGTGTTTTTTTAGACAGGGACATTTTCCGGTTCTTATTACATGATTTTCCTAGTGTATTCACCTTCAGGCGTTGATTACTCATAACATGGTTTTTGGGGACATTCGTCATTTTGCCACAATGGGCCCCCTCGAGATGAAAATAAAACAGCCCTCAAACGGAAATGAAAGCATTATGATCGCGTTTACAAATGATCTCCTCTCTTATAATGCAAAAGTGCCCCTCAAAAACACAAATACCCCTCGCGCTATAACAAGACTGTGAACCATCTCCAGATGGAAAACTATCCCTCGAAAACACGAATGACCCCTCTCGCAATACAACAATTTGTGCCCCTCTCAAAATGGAAAACTGGCCTCGTTGGCTCCGTGCACCGTCATCAGTGGCGTAATTCCCGGGGTGGGGGTGGGGGTGCGGGTATATATACCCCCATACTTTTTGACCGCAGGGATGGGCTGAAGGTCCACGTATGATGTGAGTGTAAAAATCTGATGGGGGATCTTCGTCCAAAGATAAAGTATAAACAAAAGAGGGACAATAGAGAGACTGCAATGGAAGGTGTTTAGATATTTGATCCTGTTATCCTTTAGGACTGAGGATTTGTGACAATGGGGGACAATGGGGGTAACAATAACCTGAGCCATGTCCTCGGGAAGTTTTTGTTTACAAACTTTATAGTACAAACTATACAAACAAAAAAGGGAACAATCAGAGTTTCTCAAAAGTATAGGATAATATGAGTGCGTGTTGTTTACACATTCAAATTGTGGACGTTGAACAAGTAAAGGACAATATAGGGTCCACGATTGACTGAATGTCCACGAATAACGATCATGTAAAAATATGGGAGTCTTCCTAAAAACTTCAGGTAGGCCTACAAACAAAAGGGGGAAAACGGCGGTCCACGATTGAAGGTGTTTACACACTTGTGTGTGTGTGTGTGTGTGTCGGGGGGGAGGGGGTTGAAAGTATGGTTGGAGCACTAATATACCGTTGGTCGTCAGCCAATTGATAATTTGATAAAGTGGAGGCGGGGTGTCTTGGCCTCATTATTTTGATGTCAGTAATTGGCACTCTTTCTCCTTGTTTCCTTCATTTCCATCTTTATATACCTTGTGTCTAAGCAGCTGAGTTTTTTTTACCCGTGTCGATACGCGATTGCCGAGTAAGCTGGTTCCCTGTCCTTATACCGTTTCAGTTTTTAATCTTTATTTGGCGGGAACCAGTCTATATGTGCTAAGCATGATGTCTTGAAGGCGGCCAAACATTTTGCGCTGACGTCCCGTCAAAGTCGGAAAAATACTTAGTTTGTCAATGTTTCCTGCGCTCTCAATCACCATCGATGTGAAAGAAGGAAATACGAAAGGGGCAAATTTCGGATTGTTCTTGACGTTAAAATTTTGTTGAGATGCGTTTTAGGTCAGACAAAGTGGGAAGCATGGACGTGTTTTTCACGTACGCAACTCACTTCCTTTTTTATTCGCGCAGTAAAGCAGCAGTAGTGTGGCGCAGCTGGCTTTTTTTGGCACGGGACGGGGTCCTACAAAGGGCTCCTAAAAGAGGTTTATTATGCACAAAAAAGGTTAACAGGTACTAGGTAGCCAATAATCAGGCAGCAACTCGTTGTCACGTTCTACTTTGTTACTTTTCGGATAAAATTGCCGAACCGAACACGAACCGAACCCGAGGGATCACTTTCAGTAGCATTGACAAACCCCCCTTTCTTTTGATATCATCGCGTAGTGATATCCAAATCAAAGGAAAGTATTAAAATACACTGTTCCCTTTTGAGGAGTGAAAACAGTTGATGAAGCTGTTTTATAAACTTGAAACAATATTCTACACATAGGCCTAATAATTGTGTTGTTATTATACAATTTATACGTACGCGGAGGGGGTAAGGGCCTTGTCAGTTATTTTTGCGTCCACCAACAAAAAACTACTGGGAGTTGAGAGTGACAACTTTCCCTTGGCAAGGAAACTCCGAACAATCAATAGACAAATTGAATGAAGTCATTTGATTGAGGTTTTAACGAGTCCCACAAATTTTACTTTTCGAACAGACGTTATAATTGTTAATGGGTAATATGATGTTCTTGCAGATCACGCCGCATATAATGTTACACGACACACGTCAGAAGAATACGAATTAAGTGAGATATATCGCACCTGCAGCATCATTGTAATATTCTCCATGTCGAGTACATGTGCTTGACTTTTTTGATATACAACAGCAGCGATTTAGGCGGTAGACTACGGAAGCTTAATGTGACCATCCGCGAAAGATGGATATTGTATGACATCTTTCCCATTTGGAAAGACATCTTTCCCTGAAACTCGTATGGTATCAGGAAAGACGTCTTCCCGAGATACGAGTATTAGGAAAAGATGGCTTAAATATCTCGGTATTCCATCTTTGGGAGATAACGGAATCGCAGAAACTCGGATGGTCACTCTCAGCTTCCGTAGACAGTGTTTCCCGCGAAATTAAAATACGCGGCAGGCTCTGGCCCCATTGAACCTCACGTAGAGTCGCTCGAACGTCGGGGTTGGCGAACCTCCATTATTGCAATACGATTTAGTGTGCCAAGAAATTTAAGGTCAGAATTCATGGGCCGAAATTCGAAAAGGTGGTTTCCAGAAATGTAGCAACAGATATATCAGGAATGGGACTGCCTAAACGTTGTCAGAGAGATTGTATGAGGAGAGAGAAAACACCTGTTGTATTTTGACTTGTGATATAATTTACGAAACATGGATAAGTGAATTGAATGCAATTTGATGAAGGCCTTTCCACGCTGCACAATTTATATATTTCAAACACATGGTGAATCAATTGTCATTCGGGGGGGGGGGATCTGTTTTCAACGGATTCAAAAACACACTTTTGGGGATTATGTTTTGCAGTTTGTTGTTTGTTTTGGTCATTTTTTTTTAAGGAGGGGTGCGTGTACAAACACTGCCTTGTGGGGTACCGGAACAATGGGAGGTACCCCACAATGAATGCCCACCGACTTGCGGGATACCGTTTTGGTACCCCACAAATTTTTCACGAAATAGATATATGGATTTTACTCAAAAACTAGGAAATTCAAGGTGGGTTGATGTGTCGCAAATGGAAGAGTTTTAGAAAAGGGATATTAAGTCCGAATTTCAGCCCAGGAAATTAACAATGGTTAAAATAAGAGCATTTTGACATAAGTGTGCGACGTTGCAAAACTTTAGTACACGACAACAAAGGATCAAAGTACCCCACTTCGATGCCTATCTAAGCGTGCGTGTACAACCACTGCATTGTGGGGTACCGGAACAATGGGAGGTACCCCACAAGGAATGCCCACCGACTTGCGGGGTACCGTTTTGGTACCCCACACGTTTTTCACGAAATAGATATATGGATTTTACTCAAAAACTAGGAATTTGCAAGGTGGGTTGATCAGTCGCAAATGGAAGAGTTTTAGAAAAGGGATATTAAGGGGGGGGGGCGGGGGGCACTGAGGGGGGGGGGGGCTGGAACATTTCATGGGGGGGGGGGCATCATGTGGGGGGGGGGGGGAGGCGACTGGGGGGCGACAAGGTTTCATGGGGGGCTGTCGCCCCCCACATTCCCCCCTCCCCGTGGCTACGCCTCTGTAAGTGTGCGACGTTTCAAAATGTTAGTACTCGAGAACAAAGGAAGTACCCCACTTCTATGCCTATGTATGGGTGTGTGTGTGTGTGGGGGGGGGGGGGGGATTTTGGGAGTAGGGGAGGTGCTTTTTGGATTAAAATCGAAGTGAATAGCACAAGTAAAAGCTTAATATGGAGTAGAATTTTAAGCATGTCGAACAGCAAGTTGCCCGTGATCTTTCGGTTGACGCACCTCGAATAATAATAGTGGATATTTATAAAGCGCAAGTATCCACCAGGGCTGGTGCTCAAGGCGCTACATCATTTTTACCCCTGCTCATTGGGCACATGAAACATTCCAAATACCATCTCCTTGAGCCTGTTAGGCGCAAGGAAGCTAATTCAATCACAATAACCATCTCTACCCATTTACTCCTGGATAGAAGCAGGGAGTGACAAAGTGCCTTACCCAAGGGCACACGCACCATGACCCCGCTAGGACTCGAACCCACAACCTGCAGCTTTACCCGCAGACCACGAATCAGTGCCCTTAACCACGAGGCCACAGTACTGACTGACACATCTTAAACGCATACTCTGTTGTAATTAGTTACACCCTACAGAACTGCGGTAGAGGGGTACCCCCCCCCCCCTTGTCCCTGTATACCGCAAACACATTGTACACTATTGTTACCTAACACAATCCCCAGACATTTCAAAATAATTCCTGAGATTCCAGCAATGCAATGACAACACAAAAGAGGGAGAGAAGGTTGAGTTCCGTCTGCCGAGTCTCTCTGCCACAGTCTTGCTGCATGCGGCCCGCTCATGCGTTTCATTTGTAATAATGCCGTATGTGCTTTGTGGCTACCGTAACAGTATATAACTTTTATTGTATTTTTCTAATCTTCACTTTTTAAGGAATTAAACGCAAACTTTGCAAGTGCATTCTGTCGCTAATCAAGTCTGAATGCACTTTGCACCCTGAATGCACGTTGCACCCTGAGATCGAAATGGTCAGGCATTATCATAAATGTCAACATCTGATATAAATTTTGCGTTTTTTTAGAACATTTATATGCATGGGGAGGATAATGCCGGTTGCGTCCCGGATGAGAAAGTAAAAAAAAATGAAATTTGAGTGGCCATAATGTCATCCCCATCCTAAGGGATTGTTCCCCATGTAGATTCAGGCTTTTTCACAAGTTATCCTTTTCAAAGAAATGGTAAATTCATCATTATAATGGTGTATAAGGTAACATAGGCCCTAATATTCTACAAAACAAAAATGTCGGCGGGTAGGGTGGGGGTGGGGATGCCCTTGCCGCCTCCTCACAGATATACGCAAATGATTGCAGGATTAAAAGACATTTTGACGTGCTATCCAGTACATGTGTTGTAATCAAGTTCCATTGTCCCGAGTCCGAGTCCAAGTCTGACCTGTCCCAGTTTACGTCCGCTGCTCTATCTAGGCAGTTCAACAGAAATATTCCCTACACACACTGGTCGCAAGACAAAATGTACATCACTTCGCAGATCCTCTCGTCCTCCAACTTAATTCGCCCCCACAATTAAAAGGATGAGGAAGGCCCTGCTGGTTCTTATAGCAAATCTCATTTTCCCATCTTATTTGAATGAACTCTGATTCACGGCGCCAATATTCTTGGAATTGTTCAACCAAAAATTAATATCAACTGAATATTCCTTGAATTTTGCTTGCATAAACAGTGTACCGTTTTTTTCATGCTATTTCTCACTTTGAAAAAAAAACAACACGTCTGACTGTAAATTAAAAAAAAGACCTATGGTTGCGGCCCCTAAACCCCACTTCATCTGACTCAACATGTAACGTATTGCGTGTATATGATAACGCCTCTTCCCAGTCACACAAAAACTCGTGAAATCTGTTTTACAAAATATGTTTTGCCCCCCTCTAGAAAAAGATCCTTGCGACGCCCAAGTCCAATGCCCCCCCCCCCCCCCGTCAAACAGTGGTCAAACAGTCAAGTTGTTTTTATAAACGTCAAACAATATTTTACACACCTTACTTTCAGGTAAATTGATCTAAGCACGCGGAGGGGATGCCCTGCTATTTGCGTCCACTAACAAAAACCTACTGTGAGTGGGGGACGCAAGGCAAGGAAACGCCCACGTAAAGCGCCCACGTGAAGGAAAGTCGTTCAATTTAGTTTTTTGCACGAGCCCCACAAATAATAACGCCTTATAAACAGACGTTATAATAATTGTTATTGGGCAATGACGTCCCTGCAGATCACGCCACAGACAATGTTACACGGCACACGTAAGAAGAGTAGGAATTAAAAAAGATTTATCGCACCTGCAGCATCATTGTAATATTCTCCATGTCGAGTCGGCCTACGTGCGCTTGACTTTTTAAATGGACAACAGCCACAGCGATTCAGTCTGTAGACTACGGTAGCATAAAGTTATCATCCGCGAAACATTTTATGACGTCTTTCCCAGATTCCCCAATATGGGGAGATGCCTTTCCCTGATGCTCGTATAGTTAAAGACGTGTTCCCGAGATATCAGGAAAAGATGTCTTAAATGTCTCATCAGTATTTCATCTTTCCCAGATAAAGGAATCGCGGAAGCTCGGATGGTCACTTTAAGCTTCCGTAGACAGAGTTTTGCGCGAAATTAAAAAGCGCGGGAAAACAGGCCTGGCAGGCCCTTGCCGGTAATCGCTTGTCGTTCCCCCAACACGAACTGCACTCTACACGATTTGCTACCACGTCTCATTCATACACCCTATTCATACTTCAAGGCATACATGATCATTTGCATTCATCTCAAATGTAACCTGCAGAATTATTATTAAAAGTTCACTTGGATTAAAGATCCAACTGGTACACTGAACGCAGTAAAAATATTACGTCTGGCCTGCTGTCATTAACAAGAAAAATTTAATTAGTTCCAACGATTAGTCAACTGACAGAGCATGCCATAGAATTTGTGCACGCGTTTTTGCCCTTTTCAAAGGAAGTAAAAGTGTAATCTCGGGGTACGGTCTACCCGATGTTCCCCAATATCTATGTTCCCAGTGTTGGAGGTCTCGAGGCCGGCCTCGGCATCGAGGCCGGCCTCGAGGCCGATTTTCATGGCCTCGGCCTCGGCCTTGGCCTCGGAGTGCAAGGCCTCGGCCTCGGAGCCTTCCGGCCTCGGCGAATCGGTCGAGGCCGGCTCGAGGCCGCCCATTTTGATGTGTTTTTAATTCTAATTAATTATATTTTTTACCGTATCAAACCCTCGAGATTCTGACGCAGTGGGTTCCGTGAAACGAACGCATATACAATATACGCACGAATGAACTGGAAATGGTTGCATTGAACGTACTCGCGTACGTAGCATCTTCGCCTAGCCTGCGCTTCAGCTTTCCACGTGCGTGCAAGCGTTATAACTGTTACCGCGTGCCAGACTACATAAGTCTGGCACCAATCCCATCTGCGTACAATAACATGTGGTAGTAGACTAGTCTGGTTGCAGTGTTGTACAAAATTTTCTCGTTTCGCCTCTGTACCCCGACCTTTAAAAATGATTTGCGGCAAGGTGCGGCAAGCTTAATCATTTCTTTTTATAGGCCACTGTTTCAGTAAAAGTCTGAACTTTCTCGGTACGATCGAGTGTACTAGTCCGTACCATTTTTTTCATAAAGATATGATAAAAACAGTTACGATTCATCAAGATTTTATTTTTACACGGTGATTTAAATGAAAGTTCGGCTTACACGGTAATGTTTGGCGCAAATGGTCGATATGGAAAGCGCGATTTCAGAATTCGTTTTTCCATCCAAATGAATGCAAAGTTCTGAATGAATGTTTTAATAATAGGAGTCAGTATTCCTCGTGGTACCAGGAAACTTTTTTTTGTATTTTTAGAGCCATGTTGATACTTATTACATGTATAAGCACGGTTCGAAATTGACTAATTGTGCGTGGTTACAGATATACGGCCAAAACCTCTGGACTCCCTACCTCTTGCCATGATCTTAAAATTCTTCGAAGCCATTGGATTCAAATCGGATGATCCGAGGATTTGGCATGGTCATTTTGATGAACTGACTGATATCAAGCACGTATATTCCGTGTTGCCGTGTTGTTTGGAGCGGGATTGGCCAGTGCCAACTTTGTCTGGTACCGCGGTATTAACAGTGAAAATGCGTGGACACTTATCCCGTTGTGTGGAGCGGGATTGGAACTATGCTTTGCCCGTGCGTAACGGCGGGCCGTCTGGCATTGTCTGGTCGTCTGGTCGCATCGCGGTGTTTGCTCGGCGCGCGCCTGGACAGTGCGAAGGTCGGGGGGGGGGGGGGGGGTCGTAGCTTTTTGGTTATGAGTGGTAAAAACTTGATTCAAAAATCAAGTTGTTGTTTATTCAATGGGGATTCTTATGATATTAGGCATTTTGATAGGTTTTGAAAATAAGATTTATAAAACATGCTAAAAGTAAATAATGTAAATCTTACAGAATAGAAACTCAAAATTTGGCCATTTAAATGGTTGTATCTCCAAAGGGCAGACACCTATGAGCCTGATTCAAACGCCATTGATTTTGTTGTGTAATTTGCTTTTCAGTGATACAAAACTTAAGATTTCTTTCTTTGAAAAATAAAATTCGCCGGACTCCCTACAAGAGGAAACCCATTGCAAGCTGTAAATTTGTAAGCCAGGCACTCCGAAAACTCAGTGAATTCAACTAAAAATTTTTTAAAACTCCAACATAATCTTAGCCTTGTTTTAGTGATTTATATTTTATTACGTGTTTTGATAGCTGGCCTCGGCCTCGGCCTTGGCCTCGGAGGTGGTGGCCTCGGCCTTGGCCTTGTCCTCGCGGTTTGGGCCTCGGCCTTGGCCTCGGAGGTTGTGGCCTCGGCCTTGGCCTCGGAGGTTGTGGCTTCGACTATAACACTGTATGTTCCCCAAAATCCTTAGGGTTAGGATAGGGTTAGGGTTAGATGTTTAAGGTTAGGGTTAGGGTTGGGGAACATAGGTATTGGGGAACATAGGTATACACCCGTAAACTCCACTGAGCTGAATCTTTAACAGGTTGGGACTTGAACATTCTTCTTTCATTTCGGGTGGAGTGCATAAAATCCAAATGATCCTAAATGCTTCACTTGCTGCCTTTGTAACTGTATGCCAAGCCGTGCTTTCCCGTGTCTTGCATTGTAACTCAATTCAAACGCAACGTCATCGGTAATAATCCACTTTCCTTACCATTTTGCCTGCTTTCATTATTTTGATGATTTTCTCATATGTTCATCTTAAGTGCGAGGCCGTTGATTTTATATTATGGTTGGCGGTCCTATTGGAAAACGCGTCCGTTCCCAACTTACCAGCAGTTTGCTCTGACTTCAAATGTTATATAGAGATTGTAGTTGTAACTGAACAACAACAAAGCTGTACCCAAATATTTTCGATTGTCTATTGGATGGCACAAAACGATTTAATGATTTCCAAAAACTGTAACTTTTGAAATTGCATTTATAATATCGTTAATAATTGCACTTCCGGTAACAATGGGAAGTAAGGGTCACATGACCTTGACATTTCAGCAGGCATACATTAAGTACGCTATGATGCAATATGCAAAGAACTGGTATCATGACATATACTGTTGATGAGATATGGTGGCCACGACATTGCCTAATGAAATGTTTTATATACATTTTATTTTATAATAAATATTTTAAATACATTTTCGGCATACATCTTCAGGTGATGGTTAACTTGACCTTGTAATTATTAAAGTGTTTGATTGAATGAATTAAAGTTCCCAAACCCTCTTAACTCCCTTTTTCACAGCTTTTACAAATATACATCGCTCATATCGATACATATTTTGCGAGTATAGTTCATTAGCGTTTCAACAAAGAAACAATCTTTCCAATCGGGTACATATTTATTGAGTTATGGCCAATTCAATATAAGTGCCGATTTTTTAATCTGTGCATAGCCTGTCAAACCCGTCCCGAAACCGAACCGACACAAAATTGGCTTCGGTTCGGTTCGGTTCGGATCGGATTTGGCATCAGTTTAGTCAGGGCGGTTGGATGTTTGCCAAGCTCGGATCGGATTGGTTTAGGTCTCATATGCACTGCACAGTGGCGTAAATCCGTGTGCTAGAGAGTTTGTTTCTGCATTCAATAGGGGACGTTGAACAATAGAGGACAAAAGGGTCCCCAATTCCTGAGAGGTCCCCAATTTGGATTCGTGTACAAAACATGTGGGAGGTCTTCCGAAAAAAAGTTTGTACAAACAAAAGAGGGACAATAGGGGGGTCCCCGATTGCAGGCAAATACACACTTGCTAGTGTGCTAGTGCTTGTGTAAACACCGGCAATCGTGGACTAGGGACAAAAGGGTTGGGGCACAAACAAAGGGTCCACGATTAACCGAACGACCACGATTGAAAATCGTGTACAAAACCAATGAGAGCTGTTGCTAAAAAGTTACAAAGAGTACAAACAAAGGAATAAGGATTAGGGACAAAAGGGCGTCCACGATTGCCGGTGTTTACACACGTGGGTGTGTGTGTGTGTGGGGGGGGGGGGGGGAGGGATTGTGTGACCGAAAATCCCCCGGGGTGGGGGGGGGGGGGGAGGTAGACACCATATGACACTTTAGGGTTTTCATAATACAAATGTAATTCTAATACAAACTTACCTCCCTATTAAAAACAGTACATTTAAAGCTTTTGTATTTCTTGTTGTCAATTGTCAGAACAATTGACTGTTGAATAGGCTTTTTTTTCTCGAAACAAAAAGCGAGGTGGGATGATCCGATGGCCCACCTCCCCCCTTCAAACAGTGGTCAAACAGTCAAGTCGTTTTGTATTAATTTAAATCATTATTCTAAACACCATACTTTCTGGTTATTATAAAAAATTGGCATGCACGCGGAGGGGTAAGGTATTGTTATTTGCGTCCACCAACAAAATAAAACTACTGTGGGTGGAGAGTCACAACTTCCCCTTGGCAAGGAAACTCCGCCCACGTAAAAGCAATCATAGACAAATTGCAGGAAAGTTATTACATTGAGGTTTTTACGAGCCCCACAAATAATGACAGCTATCAAACAGACGTTATAATTGTTATTGGGCAATGAAGTCCCTGCGGATCACGCCACAGACAATGTTACACGACACACGTCAGAAGAGTACGAATTCAGTGAGATTTATCGCACCTGCAGCATCACTGTAATATTCTCCATGTCGAGTACGTCCGCTTGACTTTTTAAATGTACAATAGCGGCAGGGATTTTCAGTTGACTACGGAAGCTTAAAGTTACCATCCTCGAAAGATGGATATTTTATGTCGTCTTTCCTTTAGATTCCTCACTATGAAAAGACATCTAGCCCTAAAACTCGTATGGTGTTAGTTAGAGATTTGTTCCCGAGCTACAAGTACCTGGGAAAGATGTCTTAAATGCCTATGAATTTCATCTTCCCGAGATCAAGGAAACGCGGAAACTCGGATGTTTACTTTAAGCTTCCGTAGACAGTGTTTCGCTTCAAATTAAAAAGCGCGGGAAAAACAGGACCAGGTTACCAGCACGGGCCCTGGGCCGCGCCCAAGGAATGTGGGAGGCCCTTTACGGAACGAAGAAAAATCCCATCTACTTTACTCACGTAGTGTCACTCGAGCCTCGATACTGTCGAATCTCCTTCATTTTAATCCAATTTCTGAAGACCTATTTCAAGAAATGTTTGGTCCGTTTTTATTTCATGGGCGGTTTTTCAGAAATTTAGCAAAGGATTGGCCTAACGTTGTGCACCTAAATAAAACAAACTTGAGGCTGTAGATCTAGACTGTGGCGGTGTATCAAATCAGATGCTATAGTTAAGATATGTTGAATCACAAACTTCCAATTAGTCCACTTATAGTATTCGACAGACGGGTCCATCTAAAACCGATGACTTTTCCCCGCATACTTGATGCAATGGGTTCCATTTTAAGAGAGTCACATTTTCATGTCCGGCCATACACCTTGTTATGGACTCTTGCGGGACCTTATTAATGTTAGTAGGGAGGCTGGACCCAAGGATACGAGGAATGTGGTAGACTATTTCCCGGCCCTCCCCCAAAAATACGGGGACCGGTAGCTAGCTTCATTTAAAGCCATTGATTGGATCACCTATGCGCGCGCATGGATTGTTTATTTTCAAATCGCTGTTCAGCTCCGTGCATGGACGGTGATTGAGCACACGATTATCAAAAACTCACTCTTGTCTTACCACAAAAAGTACGCAAAATCATCAGTGTCTCCACGAAGGCAACCTCGTCCCCGGGGTATCGAGCAGTACGCGCCCACCACTAGCCGCTCTCTCACCCTGGTATCAACCTCGTCCCCAGGTTGTCGAGCAGTACGCACCCACCACTTCCTGCTCTCTCACCCTGGTATTGGATCATTTGCATGTGAAAGATTTTTGAACACGTATGCAAATGAGGAATAGTCTGGTGCCTGCCTGTGTGTTACATTTGCATTTGTTTTGGAATGCGGTGTCTGGGGTAAAAACAGAATCAATTCGTCGTAGCACGAGCATGGCATAAGCTACGAAAATACGATTTTATTTTAATTAAACTGTTACAATCTTAACGAACCAACATGCAGTAACACATTTCATATTAATATGAACAAATTGGAAAGGAAATAAATATTTTAAAGAAGGCGTGGACGAATGATCGCGAAAACACATACTGCACGTTGTGAAAAACAACATCAAGTACACGATATATATCCATTTCTAGCCAATTGCCGAATCGAATCGGGATACAGGAAGAAAGTTACCTATCCAGGGCTTACTATTGGAAACGAGGTTGGAAATAAAGTAAGCACTGGGGACGAGGTTGCCATGAAGGCAACTTTCAACTGCATAGGTTTTAATTCTGAACGGTAATTTCCCTCTCTTTATTGATATTGCCAGAGACACTATCGAATTCAGCAAAAATCGAAGTTCATCACCGCCGAAATTGTACGTTCGATCGTGGCGCGGCCTATTGCCCTTTTGCAATACGCTGGTTGCGGGCAAACATTACCGTTGCGATTTCCAATTTAGGAGGCGGGATTCAGACCTATACACCTCATGCATATCATTAGCATACATTAAACGGAGTTCCATGTATTTGTACACGGAGTTCCAGTTGTTCGCCGCTAGCTACCGGACCCCATTTTTGAAGTCCGAAGGACAATGGGGTCAGAGAACCAGACTAGGGGAGTGGGAGGCCAGCCTCAAAAGCATGCGGTTGAATATTGGAATTTTCTGTTACTGCAATAACTCTCACCTTCTGAGAAACAAAGTAAGCCATGTAAATGACGGTCCAAAATTCTCAAACGAGGGTTGCAAATTTTGTTTTGTAACTTTCAAGGAAATGAAATCGGTAGCACCTAACAACCGCTGCTTTGGTAATACCTTCTAAGATTTGTTAATCATTTTTTACTAATGAAAACGAAAACAATCGGGCTGCTTTTAAAAAAAAACTAACCATTTGCATTTCAATCTAGCTGACTCTGTTTATATGGAATAAATATATTTCGTATTGTCATGTAAAGCTACTACAGGGTGGTTCAAAATAAAGGAAATCCACTTTTGACAGCAATTTCCACCCACTTGGTTGACTTATTTTAATGTTTCTTTAGCACATGTAGTAACGCATAGCCCTTCAACCATACATGGTGAAAGTAAAAGTCGCAAGAATAGTGATACTATAATGCTAATTTGAATACAAGTCACCAAAAGGTCTTTTCCACGTGTTATTCTATGTAATTCGACGTGTTTGTAGTTCACAAAATAAAAATTAGAAACCTTGCCAACAAACTGTTTTGACCTGGTAACTTTTACTGAGGCTGTGTGATTATTCATGTCAGTGTTAAGATCATCTACCCAAGGAGCTTAAGTCTTAAATTCATTGTGAATAACATTAGGCCAACACAACAATCAAATTACACAGAAAAATAAGAAGTACAATTAACAATCTTGTTTGAAGTGGCTAATTTTGTTCAGATAGCTGAACTCAGTCAAAAGGATGGAATGTATACTTCCGTGGACAAACAGGTTTCACACATGAAATATTCAAACTACCATAGCTCAGAGACAGAATATGCAATTGCAACTATTTGTTCGTCACTTTTGCTTAACCTTAAAGGCGCCGGGGCGGAATCCCTCAACTTCTTCTGCGATAGCCTCAAAAAAATTTTTTTTCGCGCCCCGAGTTGTTATGACTTTTTTGCCTCGAGCCTTGCGCATCTTTTGATACCAAAAGCATAAAAATCGGACCATGGGTTGCCACGCATCGAAAAAAATTTCCGGCGCTATGCGCCGTAGAAACGTAAAATTTTTCCATGATGGCCGAAAACTTGGAGCGGGGCGGAATCGGCCCCCCCCCCCCCCGCCCAGCTGAGAGATGGTACAAATAACCTGGCCCTTTTAGGGTTCAAGGCAAGAACTTTTATAGCTACCAATCAAACGGTTTAAATATGTTATAAAAATAAGTTACAATTGATGTCAAATGTGGATTTTCTTCATTTTGAACCACCCCGTATATCCCTATTGGTCATAAATACTACATGTTGCGGAAAAATTAACGATCGGGGAGGTTTGCAATGACATCAGTGGTGATCCTGCATTCCTTCAAAAGCTTTCGGCCGCCGCACGCACCTTCCGCTACCGTCTTCAGCGCTGTATCGACATTGGGTGACGCCAAGTCGAAAGTGGCACATTCTGAAAGTGAGTATTATATTCGTATTGCGTCTAAATCTCATCCTTTTGCACAAAGTCGCTCCATGAAGTTTGTTATGCCTTGTCAACATAACCTCAATTTTTTGTTTAATGCCATTGGTAAACAACGTAAGTCAGTGGCGCAAATCTGGGGGATGACTAAAATCAAAGAAAAATTGCTAGGCCTTGGAAATTCAAAGGGGGGATGCTGGACATCACATGACACTAGTGGGCGCTGTTCATTATACCGATGTACACCTTATACATGTATATACTTACGACCCTTAGTCTTACATCAAAGCTGAATACATTTTTGCTGTTGGGAAGTAAAACAAATACCTCGAAATCCGTCTTTTTCGTTTCTCACCACGAAAAAGTGGGAGGATGATCCAACAGCCCATCTCCCCTGGTCAAAAAATGTGTGTGTGTGTTCCTGTATTGTATTACGCTCGAGGACAGACACCAAAAGGAGCACAAAGGGGCCATTCATCCTCGAACGACGGTGCCTATTGTCCTCGAACGCTGGTTTGTGCACTAAGTCTATGGGAAAGGTTTAGATCAGGGAACAAAGGAAAACACAAAGCCAATCCTCCGAAGCATAGCAAAAAACGACTGTGTGTGTGGCTAGGCATTACATTCACTGCGTGGACTTCCGAACAAAAGAGGTCCACATGAACCAGGTAGAGGCGACGTTGTGTGGACTTGGGCAAGTCAACACAGTGTTTCCCCATTTCTGGCATTTAGAGGCATTTTGGGGTGAGGTTTTTCCGTGGCAAAATGAAGAGAAACACTAAAGGGAATCATAGAAAAAAAATTGGATTGAAAGAGTTTTCACAGTGAGAGTAAAAGATTTTTTTTCAGAGATTTTTCTTAACTACACAAAACCAAGGGAATGTCCACACTTGGTATGTAACGCAAATGCGTGTGTGTGCTCTTTTATTGTATTACGCTCGAGGACAGACAACAAAAGGAGCACAAAGGAGCCTTTGACCCTCGGACGACGGTGCCTATTGTTAAACCGGTCCTCGATCGTACGGTTATGTGCTTAGTCTATGGGAAAGTGTTATATTAGAGGGACAAAGGAAAACACAATAGTTGTCCTCAGGCGTATAGTAAAAAATACGGTGTGTGTGTGGGGGGGGGGGGGATTTATACCCCACCCCCGAATTTACGTCCCTGAACAGAGTTACTTATGATCAAAAGTAGGACATGTTATTTAGTGCATGTGCGGGATATTGCCGGTTGCGTCCCGGATGAAAAAGTGGAGAAAAAAATTATAAGTTTGAGTGGCCGTTTCATGTCATCCCAGCCCTAGGGATCGCTGCCCACGTAGATTAGTAAAATTGAATGAACGGAAGCCAACTGATTGAGGCTTTTCCACAAATTACACGTTTCATCCAAGTGGTAAATTAATCATTATTAGGTGTATAAGGTATCACAGTATTCTGATGGAGATCACGTCATATAGACAGTTATACAGCGCACACTGTCCAAGAGCGATAAAAGAGAACGCACCTGTAGTGTTGCAGCAGTCGATGCCGTTGTGTCATTACGTCAGGTTCACGTTTTGGACTCCTTTTGTTTTTGGATCCAGCTCATTCGGACTTGAGCTCGTTTGTACTTGAGCGCGCCTGGACTTTCGCTAGTTTACACCCGAGGATATTTGGACTACTACTCGTCCGGACCAGATGTTATCTGGAGTTCGCCTTTTGGGACAACTGAGACTCTGAGGAGGCTTTGGTCATCCCTACTGCGCACTTTATTTTCGGACTCGAGCTCGTTTTGTACTTGAACGCGCCTGGACTTTCGCTAGTTTAAACACGAGGATATTCGGACTACTACTCGTCCGGACCGGATGCTATTTGGAGATCGCCTTTTTGGGACAACTGAGATTCTGAGGAGGCCTTGGTCATCCCACTGCGCACTTTACTTTCGGACTTCAGCTCGTTTGTACTTGTGCGCGCCTGGACTTCAGCTAGTCTTAACTCGAGGATATTCGGACTACTACTCGTCCGTACCGGAGGTTGTTTGGAGATCGCCTTTTGGGGACAACTGAGATTCTGAGGAGGCCTTGGTCATCCCACTGCGCACTTTATTCTGCAAGGTACGTTTTATACATTTAATACTCATTCATAGTGATATTTTATTGCAGGTTTTCAAGTAGCCAATCGACTGAGTATGACCAGTTTGGCTATTATAGGTGCACTGTCTGTGCTCTTCAACAAAAAGTGAGAAAGTCACTTTTTTATTTATATTGACACGACACAAACTACAATCTTCTTGAAAAAAGGTTTTTAATTTGATTTCTTCGAGCCCAATGTAATTTGAATTTATGGAGTAATTAAACTCTTAAAGTGGCCGATGTATCCAATCGATAACTTTTGTGTTGTAGCAATTTCAATGAAGAATGAATGCATTTCAATGACAGATAAACGTGACGATTGGCGAAGCTTAATTGCGTCGTCGAGTTGACCCCGAGAGCCTAAGGAATCACTTTCGAAACAAAACTACAAACTTCTATCCAATAGGTTCAGAAAAATGAGTTGTCCGGTCAATGCACGCACGGTCGCTTTGGTTTGGACTGGTTTTTTTTTGCAAAAGTGCGTTAGACACCTTGAATGTGTTGGAGCAAAAAATGGTACATCACAATTGTTTTCATAAATAAAAAAATCTTTACCGACCAAAGATATAACACGAGCATTATTCCTTGCCAATATACATATGTTAACTCCAAGCATATTTTAGGTTAAGCATCGGAATAAATCTTCTTTTGCAAAGTAGGGATGACGTCAAAACCTCTTTTGAATACACTTTGGAGATGGGTTATAGCTTTTTTTCAAAGAAAATTAAAATTTGTCTGAAACAAAGACAAGCATATCGGGGTACATTTTCGTGCACTAACGCTACTCCCATTCAGCATGAAGTGCGTATAGCAACGAGTCAATTTAGGCCTACACGGTGAGTAAAAAAGAGGAAAAGAAACCCAATTGGTGCCCAAAAGGGTGTTTGAGTTCAAAATTCCATAACTGCAAAGTGCATGAGCGACATGAATGATTCTTTCACTAAAAGAAAGCTTATTAATTTGGCTTTCATATATATCGTAGATCTGGCAAGTGCTACATGCAGAACCTCTTTTAAACATATGGGGCACCATTTGGGTTTTCTTTTTTACTCACCCTGTATGTAGACAGCTCACCACTGCACTCGGCATTTTTTAAATTGTTGATAATCAGTTTGTTCTCAGGCATCCATGACAGTAAGGATGCAAGGCGGATAGCAATGGAAACGTTTGTAAAACATCCTATTCAGATGAAAGCATGCTGGCAGAACTTATCTTTACATCTTTGCAAAACCAACCAATTATTTTTGGATTCCCTTTGGATTTTACTTGTTATATTTTCTTTTTACATTTAATTCTGACAGAGGTGTACAAAATGTAGTAATTGCTCTACGAATCTCTGAAATACGGCCTTTTTTTCACCTGGAATAGCCTTTAGGTGCCGGCTGGACTCAATTTCATACAGGCCTATAGTCTAGAAACTAATTTTTGGATTTTTTAAAGACCAAAATGGAGTTAAAATGAAGACAAAGTGGTTAGGGTCTGGAAAAAAACTACCTATTTTCCATTCGAATCTTTTTAGGGGGCTGCAAATGACCAAATGCCCGGTTAAGTTTATTTTTCCATTTTTTTTAATCAGGTTATACTCTTCTCTCTTTTTTTTTTGGGGGGGGGGGTTCTGTTCAGACAGCCTTTTAGTTAAAACGGTAAAGGTTCGGAGGTCGCTCACCACTGGTGGCCGGTCGGATAATGCACTTCGAACCAATATAAACATTTAAAAAATGCTTTCGTCCCGTGCGCACGAGGTCGAAGGAAATCAGCACGGCTCCTTTCCATACGAGTGCCAAAATAACCATGTGCCTCGGGTACCATCCACCAAATTTCGGATCGAATCTCGGAGCTGAATCGCGCCTGGCTTTACCGTGGCTGACTCCCGGGCTACGCCGGTGTCATATGAAAATCCGACTCCTATGAAAATCGGACTCCTTTTCCCTATTATTGGTTAATTCCTCACACGTGACAGGCCTCTATCTTATATGTATTCCTAAAAATAGTATATCATCGTACTTACGCATGCGCAATACTACCAATGAGTCCATAATTCATGGAGTCGGATATTCACACTACACCATCGTGCAACGGACGGTCACGACCGGGGATTGTGCGTACTGGGCCCGGGCCGCCCCAGGCGAGAATCACGCTGGGCGCTATATATATACCGGTCAGCGGCAAATACTACATTACCGTCAAGCACTACTTAAACTTTCGAAGATAACGAAAGCAATATTAACATTCTCGATATTGTAGCGTAGAACAATTCTGGGGTTCCTCACATGCACTCAAAATGGACTCCAACACAGGTATACTCGTTTCTGCTGGTTCTAGGCTGTTTATTCCTCACAAAGACGTAAACCGCAAAACACAACTATTCTCTTCAGCAACGAGGCAACAACAATACTACTGCGCATGCGCCGACCGGGAGAACGGGCCTCCCCGGCCGGCCACCAGGGGCTCCACTGCGCGGCTCCACCGTGGAACCGCGCTGGTGCCCTCTGGCGGCCGACCGGCACGGACGCCACACCGCCCCCTTCGAGGACCTTGTTTGTCCCCAAACAGGGCGCTGGCATACGCAACCGGACAACCAGGAAGACCCGGCCCGGAGGCGCATGACACAACAAAATTACTACAGCATTAAAAAAAACAAAAACAAAAAAAGAAAATGCAAGGAAAGAACAAGAAATCAAAGAACACGTCTAAGGTTTAGTTGGTGGGTGGCGGCCGGCGCTGGAACTCCGTTTGCCGGAACAGCTGCTCCCAGAACTCTCGGGGGACGCCATCGCGGTAGCGCGGGGGCGGAGGCGCTCCAGGGGGCAGCATTCCTCCAAGAGAAGGTTGAGCGGACACGGAGGGATCTACGAAGTGCTGGCCGTACTGCTGTCCCTGGTACGTCTGCAGGAGACGCCCAGGCACTTCATAGGTGTGGACCACCCGTGTCCGCATCAGCCGGTGGCCGACCTCGTTCGCTCCATGGACTGTCCTTTCGAGCCGCCATTCGTCCCGCGCATGCTCGCGCAGGGGTTCCAGCATGTGCGTGGCGGCCTCCCTGGTGGTGTTGTCCGGGTGGAGGGCGCCGGCCGTATCCAGTCGCAGCGAGGTCCCGTCCGGAAGGCTCGGCCGGCAGAACCCTCCGCTGGCCATTCCACGGTTGGACCGGAACCTCAGGGGACATCGAGGGTTCCGTCTGCGTTCCGCCCTCCACCCGTGTCGGCCGTGGGCGACCTGGGCTTGCTTCCGCTGCCCTGCTGAAGTAAGGACGCCTGCCCTGGGCACGGCTCCAGGGGAACCGCCGGTCGGGACTCCGCCAGGGTGGTGGCTGGCAGGGTCGCTCGGCCCGGTCCCGGCTCCGCCGACCAGGCGACCTGTCCTGTTCAGGGCGGGAAGGCCGGGAGGACCGCTCCAGGTGGTCGCGGCCCCCCGGCTCTGGACTTACCCGTCTTTTTAGTGGCGGCGGCGACGGAAACCGTCCTGCCGGACCACACCGTCCGAATGGAGGTGGGTCTGGGGTCCCCTGCCGGGAGAGATGAGGCGGGGACGGGGCCTGTCCCATGTCGTCGTCACTGGCGTGCACCTCCAGCGTATCGGCCTCCGCCATTACCACAGCCACGCTGTCCCCTTGGCAGAACCGGTGGTGGCTGGCGCGAACATCGGCCCTAAAAAACCGAACTCCGCATCCTCTCTGGCAGGGGTTGGGCGCTCCAGGTGGAGCGCCACACACGCGGTGTTTAGGTGCCTCTTTAAGTTTCTCCTCCTCCCGAACGTCTGGTCACAGTGCGGGCAATGAATAGGGGCCGGTTCCATCCTGCAGGGGGAAGAAAAAGAAGAGCATTTGGTTATTTGTTTGCAATAACGGCTTGGTCGGATTATCTTCCGGCCACCCCGGGTGACTCTCCCAGAAGCCAGCGCCAATGGTGGTTAAGAGGGCTGTCCCCCTTCGGGCTCGGCCAATTCCGCATCGGATCCGGCGTCCTCGCTGCCCAGTCCTTCTGGGGCGGCAGCCGCCGTCGGCTCCGGTGGCAGTGTTCCCTTCCCCGTCTGAACTGGTAGTGGTCTCTCCTCGGCTAACTGACCACCCACCCCGGCCGGCGGGTCCTCCCGGGTAGTGTCAGTTGACGGACTCTGTGGTAGCGTCACCTCCTGGTCTTGGGTTGGTGGCGGTCCCCCTTTTGGCAGGTTCTGCGCTACGCGCCTCCACCAGTCCACTTCGGCGTCGCCCAGATACGGCTTAAGCCGGTTGGAATGAACCACCTTGGCTTTGGCTCGAGGGGATTTTTGCACGCGGAACGTGACATCATTGATCTTCTGTGTCACCATGAAGGGCCCATCCCACCAGCACTGCAACTTGGGGGTGCGACCCACTTTCTTGGAGGGGGTATACAACGACACAGGTTGGCCAGGCTTATAGCTGGCACTTTCTGCTCGACGATCGTAATGTCGCTTATGTTGATATGTCTGACTCTTCCGCAGATGATGACGGGCAAACTCGTGGGCGCGCTCTATCTTTGTCCTCAACCCTCCACATATTCGTGCTCTGCTGCGCCTGCCTTTGGTTTCTCCGGCTGGCCCACCACCAGGTCCAATGGAAGTCGCACTTCTCGGCCGAACATCAGCATGTTTGGGGTGAATTTTGTGCTGTCGTGCTGGGAGGAGCGGTACGCCATCATCACGTACGGTAGGTGTTCGTCCCAATCGTCCTGGTTCTCATGAACAAACAGGCTCAGCATCGTTTTGACTGTGCGGTTGAACCGCTCCACCATCCCACTCCACTCAGCCGTGCGACGTTCCGGGTAATCCCCAAATGTCCTAAAGTCCTATTGTCATGCGCGAGTCGCAAGACGTCGTCGACTTTCACCCGTGGTAACACGACCTTCCATACCGGCGGTTCGCCATTGGGCTGCTCCCACTTCACCTGCAATATGCCCTGGGACAGCCGCAGCGTCTCCCATTTAGCCCACCAGTACTTCGGGCCTTCACCCAGTTCCGAGACGTCCCGCCAGCTGGGTTTGGGGACCCCGTCTTCCAGCCACTGCACGATCTTGTCCAGCTCTGGGTCACTACGTTGTTCCTGTTTGAGTTCTTCCTGGTCCCAGGCTTCCAGGAGCCCTTCCATGGTGGTGGCTTCTTCCTGCCCAGCCCCCATAATGGCTCCCACCTGCACCTCCCCTGGTTGCGTTTTCCCAGCATCGCGCGACTGGCTCAGCTGCAAGTCAGCGTCCCGATGAGCAAGGGGGCTTTCTTTAGTAAAGCATTCTTGACTTGCTTCTTTTGATCGCCCACACTGGCCACACGGGATTCTAGAGACGGCATCGGCGTTCGTGTGCTTCCTACCCGCCTGATGTTCCACATCGAACTCGTAGCACCCCAGCCTCTGAATCCACCTGGCCGTTGAACAGCCATCGCAGCGATCCGTGATCCGTTCGGAGCAGGAACCGTTTACCAAGAAGGTAGTTTTTGAAATAGTGAACGAAATGGACCACGGCCAGCAACTCTCTCCGAGTGGTACAGTAGTTGCGTTCGGCCTTAGACAGGGTACGGCTGCCATAGGCGACCACTCGTTCACCATCGTCCCCCTCCTGCGAGCACTGCTCCGATGGTGCAGTAGCTGGCATCTGTATCCGGGACGTAGCGGCGGTGGTCAATGCCTACTTGAGGTGCTCCAATGCTGACTGGCAAGCACTCGACCAGGAGAACGCCCTTTGGCTCTTGGTGGTAAGGGCATGGAGGGGGCGAGAAATCTCGGCGAAGTTCGCAATGAAACGCCTGTAGTAGGACGCGAGGCCTAGGAAACTCCGTACTTGAGTCCTTACTCCCTCGGCCGACACGAGGTGACCCAAGAAGGACACCTCCGTCTTGAAGAGATCGTATTTTTTCGGTTTGAACTTCAGGCCGGTGGCTCGGAATCGCTCCAGGAACGTGGTCAGCCGCTTGTGGTGTTCCTCGAAGTCTGGCCCCCACAGGATCACGTCATCCAGGTAGACTACCGCCACCTGCCACTGCAACCCCCTCAACACAGGGCATAACGGTGAACTGGTACAGGCCGTTCTGCATCCCAACAGCCGTCTTCTCCCGGTCACCCTGGTCCAGGCCGACTTGCCAGTAGCCACTGGCCAGATCAAGGGTGCTGAACCACTTCGCCCCGCTCAAAGCGTCCAGGTTGTCCTCGATTCTGTGGATGGGGTAGGCGTCCTTCATCGTCACCTCATTGACTTTCCGGTAGTCGACGCAGAACCGGACAGACCCATCCTTCTTCCGGACCAGCACCACCGGGGATGACCAAGGGCTGTGGGAGGGTTCGACCACGCCATCCTGCAGCATTTGTTTTACCTGCCGGTTGGCTTCTTGCCGTTTAAATATCGGCAATCTCCTCGGCGGTTGACGTTGCTGTCCCTGTATTTATTGTGTGTCGGGTCAGTTCGGTCTGAACAAGTTTGCCGTCTGGGCCAGTGAATGCTCCAGCGAATTCCGTCAGCAATTCAGCCAGTCGGGAACGTTCAACAAGGTCAAGGTTCGCGGCTCCTCGCTTCAGGAGGTCTTGCAGATGGGGCGGTACCTCTCTCTGGGCATCCGTCCTCTGTCCGGTGTCACCCAAAGGGAGGTGGTTGACGGCATATCCTTGTTGCCCGTCCTCCAGCTCGATCACATCCAGACCCTCCATCGGTGAGAAGAGAGCCAAGCGGCTGCCTTTGTAGACCGTTAAAGGGTCGGTCGTCGGGTTGAAAACCCGAACCGGCACAGTTCCATTGTTTGTGTCAACCAGGCCGGTAGCGACCGCCACCCTGCAATTTTCCGTAGCCTCCAAGCTGGGGTAAACCATCCCGACTCCCATCCGTGGTTCAGTCTTTATCTCCCCTGTGAGGATCGCCTCATGACCAGCTGGGATTATCATGTTCTCCGTCACCTGCACTCTCGCCACCATGGGTTTGTGCGTAACACCTCCCAAGGGGACTGCCTTCCCGTTAATGATGACAGCGTTGTCTCCCCATCGCCATTTGCAGTGATACTTTGACAAGAAATCAATTCCGAGTATCACGTCTGGCTTGATATCGGCCACGGTAAAGGTGTGGTTTGCGCGCAGATCCCCCACTTGTAGGTCGAAGTTGCCCCCCCCCTCTTGTCGGCATGGGGCTGCCGTCCGCCATCCTCAGAGCTGGAGATGACGGAAGGAGGTTCGGTCTCTCGGCACCGGGCCAGGCGTTGTAGATTCGCTCCGAGATCAAACTCACTGTTGCTCCGGTATCTAGGAGGCAACGCACTGGTTTCCCCGCGATCCTCCCCGCCACGTAATTCGCCTGAGACATCCCACCCGAGGCCGGCCTGGCCCGAACAGCCGGCTCCGGAACAGGAAGTTTCGGTATTTCCTCTCTCTGTGGTCGTGGTTGGAAGGAGGCAGACTGCCGTTTCTGATGAGGGCAGTACCGCCTGATGTGTCCAAATTCGTGGCACGTTGTAGTGCCCCGCTTGACTGGCACTTGGGGAGCGCGCCCCCCCCGCCTGTTTAGGGGCCGCCCAAACATTGAAAGAAACTGCGTCGCCCCCCTCCCCCCCGGGAGCACCGGGTGGTGACGTCCCAGGGGATCTCCCAACTGCAGTGGTGTACGGCTGAGCAGCCGGGTCGGTTCCGCTCCGTTGGATTGTGTGCGGAGCAACCTTGCCGGCTCCGCCCCATTGGCTTGTGTGCGGAGCAACTCTGCCCCATTGACTCCCGTGCGGAGCAACCTCGTCGGCTCCGCACCATTGACTTGTGTGCGGAGCAGCTCTGCCCCATTGACTCCCGTGCGGAGCAACCTTGCCGGCTCTGCGCCATACACGTCCGTGCGGAGCAACTCTGTCGGCTCCGCCCCATTGACTCCCGTGCGGAGCAACCTCGTCGGCTCCGCACCATTGACTTGTGTGCAGAGCAGCTCCACGGGTTCCACTCCATTGACTTGTGTGCGTAGCAATTCTGTCGGCCTCGCCCCATAAACTCCCGTGCGGAGCAACCTCGTCGGCTCCGCACCGTTGACTTGTGTGCGGAGCAGCTCTGCACCATTGACTCCCGTGCGGAGCAACCTTGCCGGCTCCGCGCCATAGACGTCCGTGCGGAGCAACTCTGTCGGCTCCGCCCCATTGACTCGTGTGCGGAGAAACTCCACGGGTTCCACTCCATTGACTTGTGTGCGGAGCAACTCTGTCGGCTCCGCCCCATAAACTCCCGTGCGGAGCAAGTCCACCGGCTCCGTCCCATAGAGTCGTGCAGTGCGGGCCTGCTCCGAGTGGATGTCAGGACTCGCCGTACTGCGATAGTGGGGACGAAAGTACTGCTGGGGGAGATCCGCGCCCGGTTGTGCCCCCTGATGCGTGCTCGGACGGTTTCCCGCCCCCGCTATATGGTCAAATCCAGCCTGGGGGCGCCCCGAATGGGAGGCCTCACCAGTCGTATCCATGTAAGCACCAAGTGGCGCTTCCATGTAGGGCCTAGCACTATTTTCATGAGCGTAGGGATTGTGGGTTGCCCCAGGACGAAACCTCGCCCCCGCTGCATCAACCAGCACAGCTCGGGATCGTTCCCAATGGAACGAAACGTCTGCTGCGCCAGCGTCTACAGCACGGGGCGGCCCCTCGCGGGACCCGGCATATGCGGCTTTAGTACCAACAAACTGGGGCATGTCCCGACGAAGCCCCGCCCCCGCTGCATCGACCAGCACAACTCGGGATCGTTCCGATTGGAACGAACCGTCTGCTGCGCTGCCGTCTACAGCACGGGGCGGCCCCTCGTGGGACAGGGTACCAGTCATTGATGATTTATGGTAATGAGCACACCCGCCCCCCGCAGGGGTAGACGTACTGCAATGACTTAACCCCCCGCCCACGTCCCGAAATTCCACTTTACCATCCCCCCCCATCCTCCCTCATGAGAAAATCCGTCCCCAGAAACCCCCTTGTTTCCCCTTTCCTCTCACCAAAATTCCCCGGACTATCCCGCAAAAGGGATTCCAACTCGTCCAGCGTGACGAAGGTACTGCCGGCCGATCCACTAGACGGGCCCCCACTCCGTGAGCCCGCACTCCAGCCTGCCTAATCGCTGTGTGGCGAGTTAGGTGCCAGACTTCCGTGATCTCCTGAATTCATTGCAGTAAATATCTGAAAAATTCACCTGTTTTTCCGCCTTCTGCGTGCCGCCGCTGCCACCAATGTAGCGTAGAACAATTCTGGGGTTCCTCACACGCACTCAAAAAGGACTGCAACACAGGTATACTCGTTTCTGCTGGTTCTAGGCTGTTTATTCCTCACAAAAACGTACACCGCAAAACACAACTATTCTCTTCAGCAACGAGGCAACGACAATACTACTGCGCATGCGCCGCCCGGAAGAACGGGACTCCCCGGCCGGCCACCAGGGGCTCCACTGCGCGGCTCCACCGTGGAACCGCGCTGGTGCCCTCTGGCGGCCGACCGGCACGGACGCCACAATATCTATTCTTCTTCATTCATTCATTCATTTTCATGATGACTTGATAAGTTGGGCCCAACTGTCCCTGTCGAGCATAGTGTTGGAAAGAGATGGACCACTCAGACCAGTTTCTAGCTCGATGGATGTTTTCAGGGTCATGTTGGGACGACCTTTTCGTCGAGGGGCTTCAGGATTCCAGAGGAGAACTCTACTAGCTGGCTCATTATGTCGATAAACGTGACCGGCTAGCCGAAGGCGACGCTGTCTGATGGTGGTGGAGATAGGGGGAAGGGCACCATACAAAACAGAGTTAGGGAGATGTTGTTGCCAAGAAACGTTCTGAACAGCCCGAAACATCCGTGTATAGGTGCCATCAATGGACGCAGAGATCTGTTTGGTCAGTGTCCAGGACTCGCAACCGTAGAAGAGGATGGATTCTACTGAGGTCTTGAAGATTTTAAGTTTGGTGGTCTTGGAGATCAAGGATCTCTATACTTTGGTCAGTGAGAACAGAGCAGACCAAGCTTGAGCTTTTCTACACTCGATGTCATGAGCTGTGTTGGTGTAGGAGCCCAGATACTTGAAGTCATCAACTTTATGGAGCTTACTGCCACCTAGTGCAGTGACGTCATCAGAGGTAGATGGGTTGATGGCCATGTACATGTACTCAGTCGTCTTTGCGTTAAGATAGAGACCAACGGACTTGCAGCAAGCTCCTACTTTATGGAGGAGAGATTCGGCATCAAGGAGGGTGTCTGCAAGCAGACTAATGTCATCTGCATAATCTAGGTCGGATAGATATTGGGCAGGATGTCTACTACTCCTACGGCGTGAGAGGGTGAGACCATCGGTTACACTTAATGCTGTCCGCAGGGCATAATCCACAACTATGATGAAAGGTACGGGGCGAGAGGATCACCTTGAAGAACTCCAGTGTTGACGGAGAACGAATCTGGAAGCCTCCAAACTTAAACTTTAATAGGTATGTTGTCCAGACCAGGAGCCTTGCCAAGCTTCATTTGTTTAATGGCTATGTTGACCTCGGCTTGGGATAATTTGCCAGTTGGGATGTTAGGGTTTTGATCAAAGACGGGATCAATGGAGACTGGGTCATTGGAGGCATTATCAGAGCTGAGAAGCTTCTCAAAATGGGATTTCCAAGAGGCAAGTCGATCATCACCTTGAATGAAAACAGTGCTTGGACGTTTACCAGAGAGCTGTTTCCAGGCATTTTGGATGGAGTTGGTCGATTCCCACTCGTCAAAAGCACTGAGGATGTTGTTGACTCTGAGGTCTTCTTGCTCGTCATACACACAACTGAGGTTGGATTGAGCAGCAGGAAGATTGGTTGGTAAGGAGGTGAGTGCCTTTGTTCGAGCTACATTGACTGGTGTCGATGATGCAATGTTAGGTGGTCGTTTGGTTTGTGATGGAAGGAGAGACTTCCCAACACTCTCACACACTTTGACGAAGGAGCCATAAGATTGGTCGTCAGGGCACAATGAGGACCACTCATGGGTGATACGGTCCTCAATAGAAGATGCAAGTTCTCTATCTGAAGCCATTGCAGACCAGTTCAGTCTAGGACGGGCAGTAGGTTTTGTGGAACTGTTCTAAAGACGGCAGGACTAAAGTGTAGCATTCACTGAGAGACGTTTATTAACAGCCCGTAATAACATCATTGAATATGGATACGGTGGCCGCGTAATGCCACTCCATAACATCCCCTTTCCTTAAGATAAGGAACAGTCTTTTGTTGTTGCTGAACTTTCACTTGAGACTGAGTGTAAAGTGTGGTCTGTTACAGTGGTGATCACGAACGCTAAACTTTTGTGAATAACTCAGCAAACACTATGAACGCTTTAACACTAGAACGTATTTGGAACAGCTCTAAACCTTTAACACTACGTAGTAATTAGGTTAGTTTAAGAACAACTTTAGTAAAAGCAACTTTAACCAATAAACTGCATGCAAGCGTAGTCTATCTAAACTAAGTGTTGGCCTATGGCCCTAAGGCTTTGTGGGTGAGTGTCCCAAAGTCAGATTTATGACTCGATAAGTCTCTTTGGTGGTCTGGAAATGCGACCGGATCTGGTGATGGTAGCGTTGGTGTTCAGTCCTGGAGGTTTGTCTGTCGGAGTGGAAGGCACATCTTGTGCCTTAGCGACCGGAATGGCGCACTCGAGTTGGGTGGCTCGGTGCTAGCTGGTCGCTGCATGAGCTGAGGTTTACTCACGCATGTGACTGGTGTTGTAGGTTGTTTAGCGTTTTCCCGACTGTCTCTGAGGTGAACGCGGTTGCGTCTGTAGCATTTGCTACCGACTTCTACGATGTAGCTGCGTGGCGCAACTTTGGCTTTTATCACTCCCGGGGTCCATGGGGAGCCTTCATCCTTGGGTCGAGTTTTGGCGCGAACTGGCTGTCCGACAACCAGATCAGGGAGGCTTTTGGCAGTGCGGTCGTGATACAGTTGAGCTGTCTGTCTTTTGGTCACGACTTGCTCGGTGACGGCCTCTACAACCTGGGGCTTGTACAGTGAGCTCTTGCAAAGAAGGAATGAGCGCGTTCGTCAAGACATTAAGCGCTGTGCCGGAGAGCTGGACATTCCCGGAGTAGTGGTGTTCCTCCATTCAAGGATAGCCTTCCACACGTCACTTTTGTCTTTGGCAGCTTTGGTCACAAGTCCCTTGGCGATTTTGACAGCGGACTCTGCTTTTCCGTTGGATTTGGAGTGGTAGGGGCTTGAGGTAGTGTGTTCAAAGTCCCAGTCATTCGCGAACTGAGTGAACTCGCGTGACACGTAGTTTGATCCGTTGTCTGTGATCATTGTGTGAGGAATGCCGTGGGTGGCAAACACTGGCTTCAGTTCCTTGATTAGCAATTTGGAAGTCATGTCTTCCAGGGCGCGCAAGTCGATGTAGTCTGAGTAGAGGTCTACTAGTACGCAGTAGTTTTGTCCACTGACCTCAAAACAGTCACTCGCGACTAGTTGCCACGGTTTCTTGGGTACTAGGTGTGTCATGAGGGGTTCTTTGGGGAGAGCTGGTTGTGACTCCTGGCAGATTGCGCAGCGTTGGACTGCCTCCACCAGTTCTGTGTGCATACGTGGCCAGTACATTATGTCTCGTACAGTGTTGGTGGTGTACTGCACGCCTATGTGAGATGCATGTGCCCTTGCTGTCATGTCTGCACGGAGAGCTGTTGGGATTACAATACGCGTTCCGCGAAAGATGAGCCCATTTTGTGTTGACAGCTCATCTCTGTATGGCCAGTATTCCCTGATACACAAGGGAACTTGAGCCTTGTTCCCTGGCCAGCCTGCTTGGATGACCTGCATCAGCGTTTGTAGGGTTTGGTCAGCGAGCGTTGCCTTTTTGACTCTCTGCAGACGCTCGTCAGTGACGAAGATGGTTGGTTCCATGTTCTCCAACTCCATGTTGAGCTTCTGCTCCTGAGTGACGAAGAAGATCAGAGAGTCTGGTGTCTGATCTGTGACTTGTCGTGTTGGCAACAATGCTCGCGACAGTGTATCGCTCAAGTACATTCGCAAACCCTGCTTGTACTCTACGTGTAGTGAGTACTTCTGTAGGCGAAGTCGCATACGTTGTAGACGGGCTCACCAAGATTGGCTTTCTGAAGATGTTCATCAGAGGTTTGTGGTCGGTGAGCACGAGCACTTTGTCGCGGCCTAGGATGTATTGCTCAAAGCGCTGTGTGGCGAATACGATTGCCAAACACTCTTTTTCTATTTGAGCATAGTTGCGTTCTGTGGCAGAAAGTGCTCGTGAGGCGTACGCGACTGGGCGGCCATTTTGTGTGATGATGGCTCCTAGCCCAACCTCGGAGCTATCACACTCGATCGCGATGTCTTGGTTGACATCATAGTAGCTCAGTACTGGTGCTTTAGTGATGAGCTTCTTGATCTTGTCCAGGGCCTCGTCATGATGTGTCAAACAGTCAATATGACGTCCTTGTCGGTGAGACGTCTGAGTGGCTCGCATACTGTGCTCAGTTCTGTCAAGAATTTACCCAGATAGGTTACCACTCCGATGAGTCTCAGCACTCCCTGGACGTCTGTAGGGCGAGGCATGTCGAGTATGGCCTTGATTTTCTCCAGGTCTGGAGATAGTCTGTCTGAGCTGAAGACGTGTCCCATGTATGTGACACTGGGTAGCTTGTACCGTAGCTTGGCTGCGTTCAGCTTCAGATTCCGCTCTGTGCATCTCGAGAGAAGAGCGGTGAATGCAGCGTCGTGTGAGGCTTCTGCTTCAGCCTGCGTTTCTTCTGAGCCGTAGACGAGGATGTCATCTGCAATCACTGCGATGTTTTCCAGGCCTTCCAGGCACTCATGGAGCCTGCGCTGGAATTCTTCCGGTGCTGATGAGATACCAAAGGGCATCCTCAACCAGCGGTAACGCCCGTAAGGCGTCCAAAATGTTGTCAGATAACTGGAGGGCTCATCAAGGACGACTTGAAGAAAACCGTCCTTGGCATCTACCACCTAGAAGAGCTTGGCGTTCTTCAGTCTCGGGGCTACTTCGTCTACGGTGGGAATGGGGTAATGGTTGCGCTGAATGGCCTTGTTCAGGCCGTGTGGATCCAAGCATACCCTGATTTTGTTTGGCTTTCTGACGACTACCATGTTGTGGATCCACTTGGTAGGCTCAGTCACCCGGGCAATGGTGCCTTGGGCTGTCATGCTGTCTAGCTTTCGTTTCAGCTCTGCCCACACCGGGATGGGTACTCTGCGCCTGGTGTTCTGTGTTGGAGTGACACTGTGATCAATGTCTATGTGGTAGTGACCTGGTAGCCGACCAAGGCCAGTGAATACGTCTTTGTACTCACCGAGGACCTGTTCCTTGGTTTGAGTCGGTGACTCTGTCACTGCATGCACTAAGCACTCCTGTGCGAACTGCATTAGTCCCAGAGCTTCTGCTGCTTTACCTGACAGCAGAGATGAGGGGGCATCCTCCACGATCTCGAAGTGGATTTTCCTGGTGACCCCTTTGATCTGGCATCTCAAGCTGGCAGCTCCAACAAGATGAATTATTGTGCCATTGTACAGTTTCAGTTTAGTCTTTGATGGCACCGGAGGCGTGTCACTGAGCTGTTTGTAGTCTGTCAGCTTCATGGTGCTGCAAGTTGCACCAGAGTCTAGCTGAAATCTGATGGTCTTTGTCAGATCCCTTGTTGGCGTCTCCACTGCTAGCTCAACAGAGTATTGCTGCTTGGGCTTTGACTGCACTGTATAGATGCTTTCGTCGCTGCCACTTTCGTCTCCATCCATTTGGTGGAGCTCCTGTGTGGATTTCTGTGGCTGACGTTTGGTGCGGTCCTTGCCCGATGACTGGCAAACCTGCGCATAGTGGTTGCGTTTTTGGCACTTAGAGCAAGTTGTCCCGTAGGCTGGGCACTTGCCTTTGCTGTGTGATTTACCACAGTATTTGCAATTTATGTTCGGAGGCTTGCTGGCTTTTCCAGATTTCTGGGTCCGCTGCTTGTTTTTCACAAAGTGTGCTGAAGGTGGATCGCTGCCTGTTCACTGCTGCGGCATATGTCTATGGCTTTCTGCAATGTCAGTGACGACTCCCGCAGCAGACGAGCACGGATGCTGTTGCCTACTCCTCCTATGACCTGCCTGTCTCGGAGCATTTCATCGAGAAGCGCTCCATAATTGCATGTGGTTGTCAACTTTCTCAGCCTGTTCAAGAAAGTGTCAATGTTCTCTTTGGGCTCTTGCTTACAGGAGTTAAACATGAATCGTGTGTACACCACATTGCGTTTAGGGTCAAAATGAGCTCCAAGGCTGGTTAGGATTTGCTGTGGTGACTTTCTCTGTTCCTCTGTTAGTGGCAGATTTTCGTACACTTCATAGCACTCCTTCCCCATAACTGTGAGTAATGTAGCCACATGGATGGAAGTATCTTTCTTATCCAGTTCTGTGGCCACTAGATAGTTCTGCCAACTTGACTTGAAAAATTGCCAGTTGGAAACCTGGTCTCCTTTCATGTCCATTTTCGCCGGTGGGGGAATGAGCGAGTGCGCCATGGTTAATGCAGTGCGTACGTAATGTACACCGTGATGTGTCCGTTACAGGCCTCCGTAGTTTACAGCGAAACGCACGTTGACGACAATGGCGTGAACTCAACGTGCAATGTATACGTACATGTACAGTCTATCGTTCACAGTGTAATACGCACGTGTTCAATGGCGGGAACTCCGCGTGAAAATTGTACAGTTTATTGTTCTCTTGCACAGCCTACCATGTGTGACAGGCTCTCTCTGTGCTGCCGACGGATGCCTTGTGATCCGTTCACCAAGATTGCCGAAGATTTTGCCGGTTATTTTGCGGTAATGGCGCTGGATTCAGCTAATTTCTGACACCATGTTCTAACGACGGCAGGACTCAAGTGTAGCATTCACTTAGAGACGTTGATTAGCACAGACTATACGATGGTCGGAGCCAATTGGGTCAGATGTTGAATACGCTTGAGAATCTAGGATGCTGTTTCTCCAACGTTTACGGCACAGGATGAAGTCAATCTGTGACAGGTACTTGTTAGGTGAACGGTGAGTCCAGAGCTTTTTGGAGGACTTCTGAAATAGTGTGTTGGTAATCAGAAGGTTGTTACGATTGACAAAGTCACTGAGGAGCTGACCATTACGGTTGGTAGTAGAGTGGTAGGAGAACTGCCTTGCAACATGAGCGTTGAAGTCCCCTCCGATGACAAGGAGGGCATGTAGGGGAATGGAGGCAATGGTGTCATTGAGAAATTTGTAGAACCCAGTAGTAGACGCCTCATCACTGGTGTTAGTGGGAGAGTAACAGGAGACAACGTATGTCTTGGGATTGCCTTTGAAGATGGCGAGCATAATTCTGTCGTTGATCTTAAAGATAGAAGTCAGCAGCGGGAGCAGTGATGTTTGAACAGTTATTGCTACACCACCAACGGCTGCACCTTGTCGATTCCGAGTTGCAGAAGAGGTGAAGATGGTTGATGATCCTAAACTAGAGATTCGGATATCAGGGTCTTCAGGTCGATGCACTTGACGGTGATCTTGGATGCAGGTAACAGATAGGTTGTAGTCACATATGTGTTTATTAAGTTCCTCTCTTGATGACAGCGAAGAGAGACTTCGACAATTAAGCTGACCAAAAAGGATGGTTTTCCTAGGTCGAGCAAGACCCTTCCGGAGACTATTTTTATCAGACGATGCCCTCCCAAGAGGGTTTCGGACGCCGTCGTCATAAGATAGAGTGTCAATAGTTCAGTGAGAGGGCAGATTTTAAGCAGGGGCTTGAACTCATCATGTTTTCTATTATTATAGTATTAGTTTTCTTTGGTAAACAAATACGGAAGCCAGTTCGTGCCTGGTTTTAAAAGCGAAATAACCCCTAGTATAGTTTTGCAAAATAATAAAATAAATTGGCGAAATAACGTAATATAATATTGTGAAGTAACGCAATAGTTTTTCAATCCTCAGAGTGCAGTATTTCGCAATACTATTGCGTTATTTCACAATACTATCGTTTTATATTGCAATGCTATTACATTAAAGCCCGGTTCACACTCGGCGCGAAAGCGAAAGCAAACGCGAATTTGTGACGTCATGGCAAGTATTCGCGCTGCGAATTCGCAAAAGTTGAACAGATTTCAAATCGGCGAATATCGCAGCGAATGTTTCATGACGTCAAATTCGCTTCGCATTCGCATTTGCATGAAGTATGAACAGGTCTTTAAAGGCTTGGCGCGAAAGCGAACGCGAATTTGTGACGCCAGGGCAAGTGATGCCAGGGCAAGTTTCGCAGCGAACGCTTTATTTCTCCATACTATTAATAAATGTTATTGCATTTTTGCAATGGTAGGTATTGCATAATAAACTTTTGTAGTGCTTTGCAAAACTATTGCATTATTTCGCAAAACTACAGGGTGAGTACAAAAAAAAACACCCGAAACCCAAATGTCGGGACCATTGTTTTTGGTGAAGTTCTGCATGTAGCATTTTCAAAATCTAGGATATGAGAGCCCGATTTATAAGCTTTCTTTAGTACAAAAGGCTGCCGTACCACATCCCAAATGTCGGGACCATTGTTTTTGGTGAAGTTCTGCATGTAGCATTTTCAAAATCTAGGATATGAGAGCCCGATTCATAAGCTTTCTTTAGTACAAAAGGCTGCCGTACCACATCCCAGGTTTAGCAGACATAGCGCCAAGCTCTATGAGGAATACACCGCCATGTTTGAAAGAGACCCCATTGCGGAGGAAACTACTGCAAGAGGCAAAGAGCTAAATTGCCAACATCTCCGATGAACGGCGGCAATGTTGGATTTCTCTCATTGAAACCACAGACATGTCTAAGAACAGTAAGAAAGCCTGGGCACTCGTCTAAAAGCTAGGCAACGACCCAAAGAAGCCTAACCAACATCACAACTTAACAGCCAATCAAGTGGCACATCAACTACTTCTCAATGGCAAGGCACCTAAAGCAAAGAGTAAACCCAAACTAAAACCCAATAGGACAAAATACAAGGATGACCCAAGTTTCACGAAACCTTTCTCCATGTCAAACTTGAAACTGGCATATCCAGCCTCTAACCAGGGAAGGCTATTGGATTGGACAACACTGCCACAGAAAAAAATCAAGCATTTTGGAACTAAAGCTCCTGCAACTATTCAACAATTGTATGGAAGGCCTGAAAATCCCCAAAATTTGGCGGAAAGCACACGTAATGGCGCTTCTGAAACCGGGCAAAGACCCATCCGACCCAAAAAGCTTCCGGCCGATCTCTCTCCTGTGCCACCCCTACAAGCTTTTTGAAAGACTCATCCTGAACAGAATCGCTCCACATATAGATGAACAACTTATCCCTGAACAGGCAGGCTTCTGACTACGGAAGTCCACCACTAGTCAACTCCTCAGCCTTACGCAACACATAGAAGATGGCTTTGAGCAAGGAATGATAACCGGATCAGTTTTTGTAGACCTATCAGCTGCCTACGACACTGTAAATCACAGACTCCTCCTATGTAAAATACTCGATATTACCAAAGATGTCCATCTCACAGATCTCATAGAAGCAATGCTTTGTAACCGACGCTTCTTTGTTGAACTTGAAGGAAAACGCAATAGATGGGGGAGACAAAAGAACGGCCTTGTATAATATCTACACCAACGACCAACCGAGATATGGCCATACCAGGCGCGTCATCTATGCAGACGACCAGTGCGTTACCTCTCAAAGTAAGACTTCAAAGAGGTGGAGAACGTCCTTACCAATGCCCTCTCTGCACTATGTGGCTACTACGAAGAGAACATGCTAAGAACAAATCCATCAAAAACACAAGTGTCTTCTTTCCATCTTAAGAACAAAGAAGCAAACAGACAACTCAAAGTCACACGGTCTAGTACAAAGCTACAGTACACAACTAATCCAGTTTACCTTGGATGAATATTGGACAGAAGCCTAACCTATAAGGCCCACGTTGAGCAAACCACAACGAAAATCAGCACCCGCAACAACATTCTCAGCAAACTCACCAGCTCCAGATGGGGAGCATGCCCTACTACACTGCGACCCAGAGCACTCGCCCTCTGCTTTTCAACAACAGAGTGTGCTTGTCCAGTGTGGGAACGATCTACACATGTCAAGAAGCTAGATTCCGCTTTAAACGCAAGTTGTAGATGTATAACAGGCTGTCTTAAGCCTACAAACTCTGAGAGCCTTACATACTCTCTGGCATCTCACCACCAAATGTCTTGATGGCAGTGGCCAGTGGAGCCGAACGACAGAAGCAAGTCATGGATGACATACACTCACTATACAGGCATATACCCCCACCGAGCCGACTCGAGTCACGCAACAGTTTTCAGTCAACTGTAGAACCCCTTCATACCTCTACAGCAGAGGCACGCCTCAAAACGTGGAATGGAAATCTCGCCAACCTCACACAACAATTGGACATGAAAATCCCTGCTGCTGAAAGTCTCCCTCGAGGTGCCGAGAATAACTGGCCTATTTAGAAGGCACTCAACCGCCTTCGCACCAGAGTTGGCCGATGTAGGGAATCACTCAATAAGAGGGGATACACTACATGTCCAACGACATGCGACTGTGGAACAGAATCTCACACAATGGACCATCTCATGAGATGTCCGCTGTTGTCAGAGCCTTGTACCTCCAAAGATTTAGCCAACAACACCATCACGACACAGGTCTGTGCTCAACACTGGTCGAGAACAATTTGAGTAGGACACGATAGAAGTACAAGAGTAATTGAAATCACTCATGTGACGTTCAAGTTACGGAATTTTAAACACAGCCACCGTTTTAAACGGATCACACAAAGGTAAATGTTGTTTAAGCAAAGCGAAAACAAATCACATAGGGATGTGTGTGAATTGTCTTCGTTTTGCTGAAAGAACGCACACTTCGCTTGTTCGGTTTTGGGCAGAGTCCTAAGACATAAGTCCTCAAGGCTCGGGGGAGTTTGGTGTGGTCTTTTGCGGGCACCACACTTGCTTCACTTTCAGATCCATCACGGACGGACTCCTTTAGCTTATACCAGTAGAGCTGGCGTTTTGTCTTTCTGATTGTCTTGTTTGACACCAAGATGAGCAGATGTTACGGCATTATGGGTAGCTCGTAAGTTGTAACACAGTATTTTTCAGCTAGTCGAGGACTACGAGCTGAAGATATGACTTTGTTCTGTCGGAAGTTACCGCCGTTCATACAGTATTCCGTTCTGCAAGGTCTTTGACGAGCCACTGTGTCTCTACAGGGACGTTGGGGTGATTGACCCAACCACTCAAGTACAACTTTCAGTTCTGAGTCTGCTCTTTGCATCGCAGCAATTTTCTCCGTGGTACATAAACGTTGACCCACGATGCGGTATGTCCGTCACTTGAAACGGTGTTAGTGACCATGGTGGCACGATCGCCTGGAAAATCTCTGTCTCTGTCATCCGGCTTTTCAGTCAGATTAGATTGTTCTGCACTTTGCAATCCGGTACTTACACCGGTACTGCATTCTTGCCGGGAACAGAGGGCGAGTCGCAGTTCTTTCCTTTCTTACTGAGTCAGTGGAGTTTTTCGCACGTTTTGGTCGCATGACCCGAATGGCGGCGGACAAGTAAGGGTGTCCGGGAGTTTCTCCAGTAGGCGAGTCTGTGTTTGTAAAATAGCAGATCGGAATTCTGTCCCTACTGCCGACGCTGAACTTCAATGCACGAGCGCCAAATACGCCCAACTAGGCTGCGCACACCACCAAGTAGGAGTGCTATACCACTGTTACCATCAGTATGAGAACTGTCACGAATGATACGGGCTTGATTATTTCGGAGGTGACGTCACTGCATGGGTGTGGCACTTAGTGATCATGTTCTGAGGGGATTGAGCTTCAGCAGAGTAAGTGTTGATGCTTCTGGTAGATGGATTAACGTTGTCGACTTTATTGAAATGAGACCACTGCTCACTTTTAGCGCCGTACTTGTCACAATCGTCAGGGTAGCACGGCACCCTGGAGATCTCGAGAGGGCGTCAGCATTGCCGTGTTTCTGCCCTGCGCGATGTTCAATTATAAAGTCAAACTTCATTCTTATAGGCTCTAACAATGTGCCAAAAACAAACTTTTTTTTTGCGTAATCAATATCTCAGGGAAATTTTCGTGAGTGGAGTAAATTTTACAATCGTTTTGAACGATGTCAAGTATCATTATTCGCCCCTGTTTTGAATTTTCAGTTGCTTCGGCATGTCTGCCGAAATAGCTCTTGTTTTCATTGAAATGTTTTTCCTCCCCCCTTCCCCGCCTTCTTTTTCAGACTCCTCTTCATAGGGTTTGTACACGTTTTTCTGCCACCAATACACTTTGGCCCTTTCGTCAATCTGATTGACTTTAGACTTGGCACACACGTATACTACCACCCACAGATGGTCTCTGACGATTTTCGTTGCGATTACGTCGTCGTGTGCCGTGTGAAAATTGAAGTGAGATCATGTTGACGTCATCACATGTCTAAGGCCCAGGCGCGGTTCTACGGGGAGGCTGGGGGGGGGGGGGGCTTTAGCCCCCCCCCCAAAAAAAAACAACAACATTTTTTGTCTAGCCCCCCCCCCAAATAAATTGCGTAAAAAAATGCATTAGCAAAAAGAAGGATTGTGATGTACATGCGAGTGGTCTCCACCTAAAGAAATAGTCGTGACAAGGGTGCATTTGTAGTTAATATAATGTGAATGATTTTAGGATTTTATTTGCGCTCCCCATTAAAAATATGGCATGAGCCCCCCCCCCTCAATTGATTTTCGGAGGCCTAAGTGTCTGAAGAAAATAACCGGTCTACATTTCAGCACGCCTCCCTGAAAAAAATTCTGGATCCACCCTGCTAGCCCCCCCTAAAAAATATTGGTTCTAGAACCGCGCCATCTAAAGAACAATAGTTGCGATTTGGTTGTAACTTGATTTTATGTACCTATATCGGGATATGTTATAGGTAAAACTTGAGTGGCGTCGTGATAACGTCATCACAAGTCATGTGACGTTACATTAAATGTGTATTTTCAATTGTCTATATCTACAGAACTGCATGTCCAATTTGGTTGTTATTTGGTAGGTACCTAGACCGAGATTAATTATGAGTGCAAGTGTGAAACAAACGGCAGTGTGCAACTTAAACCCAAATGTGGACCCAAATTCACCACTTAAGACAATCACTGGGAGTCATACATCCTATTTTCGGTTGTTACGTCAATTCTTTTTTTCTGTTTGTATTTCGCTCTCATGACGTTTTTGTCTCGGGTTACTTGGTTGTATTTTCTTTTCAATGGAAACAGGTACCTTTAACACCCCCCTAAAAAAAAGAACTGAAATCTGAAATGGATGGTTAACGTGTATCTCATCCAGTGTTATCGAAATCGAACGGAATTTTGATACAGCTCTTGCCCGTTTCATGATCGATGCATAAGAAACAAACTTGCATCAAATGCGTGCTCACCTCGACGTGTACGTTGCTGAAAGTGAAGCGGGTGGTGTTTTTGACGAAACATTCAGAGCCCACACGTTGAATACGTAAGGAAAACAGTATGTTAAACAGAATTCGTGATTATGTTCCCCGAAAGCAGCCTGTGTACACTTGTTGTCAGCTATAGTAATGCCAACTTTAGAGTACTGTGGTACTGTATGGGGAGAGTAACTTGAGAGTATTGTACTGTATAGTACTGTATGTCATAAGCGCCCTTTTTCATGTGCGCCTTTGTTTTCACGAGTGTCCCTTTTTAACGAATGGTCGAATGTTCATTCGTCCGAAAGTTCAAAAGTCGGAATTTGGCATAAGTTTGAAATGAATAAAAGACTCAACAGGTCGAAGGCTCAATCCGAAAAGCACGCAAGGACTATCGTCTATTCGGACTATCGAACCTCCGGACTAACGGAAAGGGCGGATCCAGAACCAAATTTTCGTGGGGGGGGGGGCGCAAGATGTTGAGTTTTTTTTCTAAACGGGGAAGGGGATTAAGTACCTAGTATTGTGTGCTATTTCTACATCGTATATTAAAACTAAAAGGTATGTGTAGCTAATTTAGTTTGGGAGGGAGATACGCAACGCTTTGATTAATTTCCTTTAAAAAATAAAAAAGGTGTCTTCACTCCTTCGATTTTTTTGTATTGACAAGTTCGTGTTTTTTTTTGTGGTAACTCTACTTAATAAAAATGTTAGTAACTATACTTAACTATTAAAAATATCACTGAATCATATCGATAAAAAGCTGTCGAAAAATATTTGCATCAGAGTAACCTCTGGATAAATAGTGGCATCAGAACTTATAGGATTCAGACGGAGGCAAATATTCTCACGCTTCTAAACAGGGCAATAAATGGCTCGGTTGTCTTACACGTTTGCTGCGGCCACTATGAATTACACCAGGACTAGTTTTTCTCAGAGCTGGGTGATACCATTCACTTATAGATATCTTTTACATCTTGGCATCGATCTTTCAGATGGCTTGTTAATGCCTGCCACAGTTTAACAAGCTTAAACGATTTCGTCAAAAGAGGTTTTGTTTTTGTTCCAACGATCAGTCAATTGGCTGATCGGTTGAACACCACCTACATTTCTTGTACGGGACGTCCAAGTAAGCTTTTGGGTAATAATTGGTTAGGTTCCTTTTAGGATAAATGCAAATGATCCTATGGCGAATTAGGGTCCTGCAGGGCCTAAGATGCACACTGACACCCTTTACACTTGCGGCAGACGAGCACGATGGAAAACTCGGTCAATGTGGTTGTTTATTTACAACAAAGCGCACAACAGAAAAGGCGTTACTCGCTGGTTAAACAAGAAACGTTTCAGCTAAAACCGTTCAGACATCGTACTATAGAAGATGAAACCGTTCTGGGTTAGTGCTTAACCCTTCCCCTCCGAGGCGTTTTTACTTTTTAGCTGCGAGATAAACCCGATTCGATGTAACTTTAAAACCGTTCACCGACACCGTTTTGGCACAAACGTTACAGTAAATCGACTTCAACTGGTGTTTTGGAGCGTTTTTAAAACGGTGTCTGAACGCCCCCTGATTCGAACATGAGAAATCTTAGCTCCCAGTGAGATCATAAATGGACTGTCATTAAGCGTTCACTTGATTAATTTACAATTGATTTGCAACACCCCTATTCAGCCAAGTTGATGTGTTCAGTGTAAAAGGTCGTATTTGAAGGAAATTAAATCTTTTACTTTCAGTGATTATTGACGACTCAGATTCATCACGATGGCTTGGGGTTGTTCATCGTTTGCCCTGCTGGCTACCATCGCTTTAATGCTGTGTGCCATCACTTCTGCTCAGTCTTCATCAAGTAAGTGGGAATCCTCCATTGATGGTAAGGATAGAATCTTACTTGTCTCAGCTTATAATAGATTTCCCAGAAGTTCACGTTTCATTTGCTCCAACTCGACGAAATGCAAAGGATATCCTTTAATCTTTTAACAATACACTATACCCCCATCAAGATCCAGTGTCATCGTAAACGCTTTCTGGATTCATATTACATCCCTATTAAAACGATAATAGCATTATCACATGTCTGCTCCTCTCTGATGGGCGTTTCATTTCATCAGAAACCGAGGGGGTACAAACACGAAGTTTGTTGATAGAGTGTTCGCTGTTGGATGGTAGGATGTAATGTGGGTAAATACATGCACTTCGATTCACTTGTTCGTTCTACGTATGATACAGTACACCGGTGTTGTAGTCGAGTCCTGGAGTCGAGTCCGTCTCGAATCATTTGGTTCCCAGTAGTCCGAGTCACGAGACTTTTGAGTCAAGTCCGAGTCCAGCTACATTTCTCTAGGCCCGAAGAATTACCCCAGCGATATGGAGAAGCGCCAACCTGCTCCAAACACAATCGGCAGTTTATACCACAATTTTGTATCATGAACATTGATATGAAGACTGATTTTATCAGTTTTCCTCTTATTGGATCCTTCATTGGTCTGTGCCTATGCTTTCCCCTCGAATTATAGTTTGCATGGATACTCGGTGGCGTACGTAAGGTGAGGCCTCTCATCTTGTGCCACCCTTGCCCTCAGAATGTGCGGGAAGGCAAACATGAGTTTTTAATCGTTAAAACACATTCGGGTACCTCCTCCAGAAAATGACGCCCTCTAACTCCCCCCCCCCCTCTCCCGCCCTACGGCAAATTGGATAAGCTATTCATGATGAGCTGGAAATAACAGTGTTCAAATTATGCTTGCATTTTCGACTAAAACAAATCAACAATTTACGCTATAGGAACTATTTGGCCTATTTGCATGTTTTAACACAATCTTAAAGATATAATGTCCGGACTCTTTAAGAAATTCGATTTTTTTTCCTTAACGTATAGTCATCTTGAATCTTTTATTCGGACGATAAAGCCTTTTCTCTTATTTTTGACAACTGCAAACCTCTTGAGGAAAAGGCCTTTGCATTGCTTTTGTGCACAAACAGATCCGCCTTGCGAGCAAACAGGTGACCTGTCCCTATATCATCTTTACTGATAGATACGGGTACCATTCTACGAGAGCTGGGTTATTGTTGGGCCGCAAATTATTCTAATTTGTGAAGTCATTCAAGTCAATATGCCAAAACGTACCGTGGGTCTGACGTCTCATTCAAAATGATTTTTTGGGTAGAGCCAGCTAAAATAATTCTTTCTTCTTGGTGAAACTCCAAAACAGCCCGGACAGAACATCAGGTAGATAACATATTTAGGCTACATCCTGGGTGCAATGAGAGTTCGTGCATATGAGGTCACATCAATCATCAACTCACAAGAAGAAGAATACTTCAGTCATTCAAAGGTTTACCACTGAGGAAATTTTACTTTGTGCGACGAGTGGAAACTAATTCTCGACTTTTGATTCTTCTATCAAACAACATTCATATTGCTTATTGTGTTAATTCTCTTTCAATTTTGTGCGGTAACAGAGCGTTGCCCGCCCGAGTGTACGTGCGGCACTTGGTGCGTTGAGTGTTCTCGCGGTTGGAATCTTGAAACCATCCAAAGCATCGACAACAGTACAGACTGTCTGTAAGAAACACGCTTAGTTTGTTTGATTATAAAAACATTTTGCACCTATAAACTTTACTGTTGCGGTGATTTGTTTTCATTCTGACATTGTTTTGTTTCTCATTAATAATAACAATAAGGAGAACTGATTTTATTTGAAGCATTACCTAGTTTCCCCTTTAGGACGCTAGTAAAAAAAAGTACGACACAATAACGGAAGACAATATATAGAATGAGGACTAGAAGAACAAACAACGTACACAATTTGACGGATTGACATAAACTGTTTGAAGGTATAAATTAAGCTTAAAGATCCTGGTCTGAAAGGTTGAAGATTGAATACTAAGTTTATTCAAAGCTTATGTCAAGAATTTAAAATGAGATTGTATCGTAAAACGCTTGTTTTGTTTTTACATTTTGTGCTATAAATTGCACTTGCAAATTATACGAGTCTAATAATGTGCACTGAAAGGGGACAGTATACTGCAGTAGGTCCTATCTAATCCAATTATCATAGTAGACTGTCCAACCCAGCAATGTAATTTCTTCATCTTTTCGTTTCATGATTGTCCACAGGATACTAAGAGAAGGCAATATCTCACATCTGGAGCCAGGCGTATTCCAAGGATTTTCTCGTCTCGAATGGCTGTAAGTGTTTAGTACCTATTTTTGGTGGCTGCGTTTGTTGCAAAGACCCGCCCTGTGAGTAGACTGGTTCCATGTCCTTACATTATCGATCTTGATAGGGGTAGGAACCAGTTTACACTACAGAAAGTGAATTACCGACGGGCGTATTTGTAAAAATTTAACGAAAACCTATTTTCCCTCATTCAATAGAAAACCCGAATGATTCACATTTCAAGCTGGCCCACTGTTTTACAGTTTTTTTTTCACCGGTTTATTTTTTTCTTTCTCTTTTGGTCTGTACTTTTTCTGATATTTGTATATACTCCGGTTGTTTTTCAAAACGTGTAACATAATTCGAGTATGTTCCTTTCATTCTGTTTTCATTAACTACATACCCATTAAAGACATACCCATTCAAGGGCGGATCCAAAACACAATTTTTTGGGGGTGGGGCAAAAAAACAATTGTCCCCCAAAAATTGTACCAAAACATTACGGCGTGGTGTTAGATTTTTTTTGTTTTTTGATTCTTGAATGATGTTGTGTGGTGCGATCTGATTGCAATGTCTGACCACTCGAACCATTTTTTTTGTTAGGAAAAGATGGTGTTGTGGGCAGTGCCTGCCTTTATTGCGACGTCACTTAAATAAACACCAATTGGGTTCGTTTTTTGCCCCCCCCCCCACTGGATCCGTCCTTGTACCCATTAAAGACGTCTGAACACGCAGAAACTATGCTCAGATTCACTGCCAACTCATTATAAATCGAAATGCTCAACACAGTTCCACCAGTGACGATTGGGAACAATCAATATCAGAACAGGAAGTGATGATTGGAGGATTGAGGAAGCTGTTAAACAAACGGCCAGAGCTAGAATCTCAGTGTGCGGCTTACAGGAGGTCCCGACACTCAAACAGGGTCACATAACTGGTGAAGCTGCTTGGGATGATTTTATTTGAAGCATTACCTAGTTTCCCCTTTAGGACGTTAGTAAAAAAAAATACGACACAATAACGGAAGACAATATATAGAATGAGGACTAGAAGAACAAACAACGTGCACAATTTGACGGATTGACATAAACTGTTTGAAGGTATAAATTAAGCTTAAAGATCCTGGTCTGAAAGGTTGAAGATTGAATACTAAGTTTATTCAAAGCTTATGTCAAGAATTTAAAATGAGATTGTATCGTAAAACGCTTGTTTTGTTTTTACATTTTGTGCTATAAATTGCACTTGCAAATTATACGAGTCTAATAATGTGCATTGAAAGGGGACAGTATACTGCAGTAGGTCCTATCTAATCCAATTATCATAGTAGATCTGTCCAACCCAGCAATGTAATTTCTTCATCTTTTCGTTTCATGATTGTCCACAGGATACTAAGAGAAGGCAATATCTCACATCTGGAGCCAGGCGTATTCAAAGGATTTTCTCGTCTCGAATGGCTGTAAGTGTTTAGTACCTATTTTGGGTGTCTGCGTTTGTTGCAAAGACCCGCCCTGTGAGTAGACTGGTTCCATGTCCTTACATTATCGATCTTGATAGGGGTAGGAACCAGTTTACACTACAGAAAGTGAATTACCGACGGGCGTATTTGTAAAAATTTAACGAAAACCTATTTTCCCTCATTCAATAGAAACCCGAATGATTCACATTTCAAGCTGGCCCACTGTTTTACAGTTTTTTTCACCGGTTTGTTTTTTTCTTTCTCTTTTGGTCTGTACTTTTTCTGATATTTGTATATACTCCGGTTGTTTTTCAAAACGTGCAACATAATTCGAGTATGTTCCTTTCATTCTGTTTTCATTAACTACACATCCATTAAAGACATACCCATTCAAGGGCGGATCCAAAACACAATTTTTTTGGGGGGTGGGGCAAATTGTCCCCCCAAAATTGTACCAAAGCATTACGGCGTGGTGTTAGATTTTTTTTTTTTTTTGATTCTTGAATGATGCTGTGTGGTGCGATCTGATGCAATGTCTGACCACTCGAACCATTTTTTTTGTTAGGAAAAGATGGTGTTGTGTGCAGTGCCTGCCTTTATTGCGACGTCACTTAAATAAACACCAATTGGGTTCGTTTTTTGCCCCCCCCCCCTCACTGGATCCGTCCTTGTACCCATTAAAGACGTCTGAACACGCAGAAACTATGCTCAGATTCACTGCCAACTCATTATAAATCGAAATGCTCAACACAGTTCCACCAGTGACGATTGGGAACAATCACTATCAGAACAGGAAGTGATGATTGGAGGATTGAGGAAGCTGTTAAACAAACGGCCAGAGCTAGGATCTCAGTGTGCGGCTTACTGGAGGTCCCGACACTCAAACAGGGTCACATAACTGGTGAGGCTGCTGGGGATGATGGTGTCTTGAAAATATGAGGTCCACTGGTCATGCTATGCCAGAACACGTCAATCTGGGGTTGGTTTCATTATTCGATTCGATGTCGACGTTGGTGAAGTCGCCTACATTAGTCCGCGTCTTCTGACAGCTAAACTCACCATCCACGGCTGCAACGTTAAGTAGTAGTTGGATCGCTCCAACGAAAGGCGAAGAAATTTCAAAGTCAACCTTCCACCGCCAATTTGCGGTGACTTCAACGCGACTTGCTCACTGGCCGAATCTCACTGCTATTTTCGACACAACACCACTGTTGAGGCCGGGACATTCTGTGAATAACAACGAAGATCGTTTGCTAGAATACGACCGGGATTTCAAACTGTCGCTATTGAATATATGTGGTATGATCAACATACGGCCCGCTACTGGACTTGATACAGCAATGACGGTGTTACCAAGAAAGTCCTCTACTACATCTTATGTGATAGCTGGATGAAACAAAAATGTGTTCACTTGTCGAGTGATGCGCTCATTTGACTTCTCGTCTGATCACGACTAGCTGCTGGTTGCATCGCTTGGAACACCAGTGAACCGGCAGGCGCGTTTTCGTCTACGTCGCTCCAAACCACCACGAACACTCGATCTAGATGAGCTAAAGACCTAGACACCAGAGCAGTCTATAGCGAGCTGGTCAAAGAGAAGCTTAACGTCTTGACATCACCACTGTCGACGATTTCAACGTGAAGGTTGTCGATGCCCTCCAGTCTCCACTACGCTGCTGTATTCGAAATCCCATCGCAAATCGATTTACATAAACGATCCCACGTTGCAGAACTTCTTTCGAAAGCGAGAGGAAGTCAGACGCTCGGGAGAATCAGAGGGATCTAAAGCAAAAAAATGTCCAGGCTGATCCTGATCAGAACCCGTCAGCTCACTAAATGAGCATTTCAAAGCAGAAACTCAGCTCATAAGCTCACTCAATACCCAGCGGAACATAGAAAAGTTGAACGCAACTGCCAAACTCCAAGTTTACTGAGAACCAAGACTGGCATTACCTGCCAAAACATGACCAAATTCTTGCCCACTTCAAGAACCGCTTCAATCCCATCCAACCCACCTTCCACCCAGCGGAACTCGATCATCCACTGTTGTTAACGACCTTCCTCCAAGAAAATACATCTTAGCCGATATCAACCATGACCCCCCTTCCAAACAGGAAATTGAGGAATGCCTCAAACGCCTCAAGAATCGTAAGGAAAGTAAAGATAGTCTTCCCGAATTCCTTAAATCCATCTACATCAACCCATCCCTTATTGACGCGATCTACAATCTGACGACGCAAATCTGGGCCACCAGGCAAATTGCAAAATGTTCATCCCTTCCACTTAGTTTGTGCGCATGCGCCAACATCTCAGCTAATGCCGGTGACTGTCGACATGGCAGCGCTGCGGAGAGGAAAGACACACCGATTTTAATCTGAAAACGTCCTGTTCATTTTGCTATTATGTGAAATACAATGCAACCGGATGAAATGAAATGAGTTAATTTTTATTTTATTTGCCATATTTTTGTGATAGAAATTCGATATTTCAAGAAAATGTCGTTTTAGATCGTTGTTTGCTTTACATTTCCATGCAATCATCAGCAAAAGGGCCAACTTAAGTTGTTGTTTTTAGTTTTCTCCAGTTTCCCCAAACATGCCATTATCACAGCATTTGAATGAGATATTAAAAAATATTATTGCAGGATTTACGAGTTATTGCGAATAGGTTTGCGTTTCTTAGGTGTGTATTGTTTTTGAAGTTTCCGTCCGTACGTTATACATGAACAAACTGCGTGCCGTCAAAAACGATGTCACCGTGCACAGAAGGCCATGTTGGACCGTCCACATGGAGCACTGGACCAGCTTGCGCCATGCGGAAAATCACGCTGTCCTATGGGTCAGCAGAAAAAACCCGTATTTTCGGCGGATACGTCCTTCTTTCTTGAACTGTCCTATTCGAAATAACTCGGAAATAGGATCATTATTTTTATCTATTCTTTGCCTAAATGGCAATGTCTTTAACTTGTCCAGGAAAACCGGAGAAATATTTTTAAAATTCGATTGATTCACGCAGGGTTGAAGAATTTGCAGGGAAATTCTTTTTCTCATAAAATCTCTTTTATTAAGAGTAATTTTTACATTTGGACAATTTCAGCTCATAACATGATTGTAAAAATCGTGTTCTCAGTAATTTTCATGAGTTTAGGTCGTCTGTAACTTGTGGATGATTACCTGGTATGTGATATTGTTTTCGGCTGATCAACGAGTGCGAAATGGCGCCATCTGTCGTCTGATCTATTTCAGAATCTTTTGGTCCCTTACGCATGCGAGAAAAAAACTAAGTGGTGCACAAAGGTCTGGGCATGAACATACGTGAAAAGACCGCCTAAAAGCTCCATCTACGACATGCGAACTCTCCTGGTCCGGATATGCCGATGATTTCATCCATTTCCTCAACACTGCACCTGCACGCCATACCTCCAAACCGCTGCCGCCCTCCTCAACGACGTGTTCGTCAATGTCGATCTCAAGATCAACCTTAAAGACAGAGCCGATGATATCAAACTTTACAACTATTAACCCCAACATCCTCTACCCCTCCTAGGTTATCCAAATCAACAACATGGACATCAAAAACACCGAGACATTCAAGCACCTGGGCACAGTATATCACATGCCCAACCCAACACCAGGGACATCGAAATCAGCTACCGGGTCAACAGCGCACGCTCAAATTGCACCCCTAACAAGGCACTGTTAGTAAATCATTGGATAAAATAATGTGACATTGCGAGTTCCATACCTTGGTAGTCTGATTAAAAGTACACTGACCTATTCCAGCCAAAACTGGAACCCACTGAGGAGGTAAAGACGACATTTGGATGCTGTGTATAGGGACTTTCTACACAGAGTGGTCCGAGGTGGATTTCGCTAAGTCAGCGCAGTTTGGCGAGGAACACAAGTTTCTCTACACCAATGCAAGAATTCACCAAATCTGCGGCACCTCTAACGTCACGACCTTTATCAAAAATCAGCAAAACAGCTACTGTTGTCATATCATCCGCGGAGTTTCAGACCTCACCACAAATAAGCTGCTCTTCAATTCCGACTAATATCAGAAACGAGGCCGCCCCACCCCAACTACCCTCCAACAAGTGAGTGCAAACCGACAATGTACAGAAGCCGAACTTGTCCATGAGCATTAAAGTTCCCGATACACAAGTACCGGTATCCTGCCAATCGTTAGAATAACGAAGCAGTAAACCAAATGAATGAAATGTAGGCCTATGGCAAAAAAATTGATTATCTTTTTCTTCTGAGCAAACTGATATAACTTCAATCGGGAAGTTACAATGTTAATTTTGTCTTTAAGAAAAAGAATATAATGTAACAGATCATAATAACTGTTACATTCACCACAAGGGGGGTTCAGATGATTATGTTGCAATGTTCAGATGTTATGTCTTTGGAATATTTTGTTATACAGGATGTATATAAGAAAGACAAAAAAAGGTATCATATCAACAGGATATGAACTTAACGACCATTATAATGGTTTTATCATCAACTACGGATTTAGTGCTTCATGCAAGGCAACGCCTCCAAGATATTGGAAATAAGCTTACTGCTCCCTAGTCGATGATAAAACCATAATAATGGTCATTAGTAGTACATATTTTGGTTACATTTTCCCAATGTTTAAGTGTTATCTTTTTTGGAGGGCACCATACATTTACATTTCTGTTTATTTTTGACTTGACAGTACGATGGACAGTCTTCCTCTTCAAAGGATTCCCAACGGTATATTTAGCGGGCTGATCAATCTCCGCACGCTGTAAGTTTGATACGGTTCATGTTTGTTTCCGATGTCACAGCTGACAGTGCAATCTGTATTGCATCATGATATTTGGCATCAATCCGACTCTCTCCAAAGTTACCGTTAAGCGTTTTCTTTGGAGTTAGAGTAACATTCCTTAAAGTAGCTGTTAAGCCCAGAAAATTTTAATCAGGATGTAATCAGTCATTTTTCTATATTTTGATTTAACAGATAATGTTATTGTCACAATTGGGCGGTCTTAATAGAAATACATGTGATCAAAATAGCCGTCTTTGGACTGATCTCTGTTGTTTGCAAATCGCTGCTAGTGTACGCTCATATTCTATCGCATAACTAACTTCAGCTTGATGAGACAGTAATTTTGGCTGTATGACATTCTTCGAGATCATCTGTTAGGTTCGTTTCGTGTTTGGTAGTTATACAAGAGTATGAAGTCGCTGCAAGCTGTATCCAATATCAGACTCTTTGTTGTCGTTGATGAATAGCTGCAGTAACGAATATGCAAGTAAACTGATTTTTTTTTTAAAGCTCTTTAATGTAAGTCATAACAAAAATCGTTCAGGTGGGACTCGAACCCACGACCTCCTGCTTTCTAGTGCAGTCGTGCTACCACTCGACCACCGGGCTTAGAGGATCGGTTGGCTGGTTTGAATATGATGTACATAGCAGCGGGTACCGCATTTGAATATTAATATTAAGATGGAAGAATATTTGCGCCGGGGTAGTGTAAATCAGTATTAGGTTTTGCCCTTCACCGATATATAAACACTGTATACTCAGTGTAACCTCCCGAGTGAAAGTTGGAAACAATCACTCGGTGGGACTCGAACCCACGCCCTCCTGCTCGTGGGTTCGAGTCCCACCCGAGTGATTATTTCAAAAATGGTCTTAATCTGCCCAATGGTTAAATTAAAATGTAATGGCAAATTTACGTTCATGCCTGATAGGCCGTTTAATTGGATAAAGATTAAAAACTGAAAGGAAAATAATTCTTCAGTAGTACCATTGGCTGTAAGTTTGATATGCTTTGAATTTTGTTTGTGTTCATTTTACAGAAGCTCGTTCGTGCCAGGTTTTAAAAGTGAAACACATTATTTTTGCAAAATAACGCAATAATTTTGGGAAAGAACGCAATACTTATGCGAAATAGTGCAATAGTATTGCAAAATAACGCAATAGTATTTACAAATAATGCAATTTATGGAGAAATTACGCAACGTTGTATGGTGAAATAATCCAATACATTGCGAAATAACGAGATAGCATTACGAAATTACACAATTAGTTTTTGTGACATGAAACGCAATGGTTTTTGCAAATAAGTAGAGTATATAATGCAAAGGGTCCGAATGATAAACCTTTATTATAGGCATACTTCGGAAAATTCTCACGCCATATTTTATGAAAGATAAAATTTGTGTGGGGATAAAAGCCTACCCGAGTGCGTGGCGGATCATGTGCTTTTAAAGGGGGTTGAAGGAGGGTGTTGAAGTTAACACAGAGACAATTAATAAGAGGGACCAAAGGCCTGAAGCAAATGAATCAAGATCTTACGGCGAGTGTTACTAAACGATTTTTTCGGGAACATTGTGATTTTCTCTCCATGTAGCATATTTAAGCCTAACATAAAATGAACAAAAATGACTTTGGCCGGACGGAAGATGATGGTTAACAACCTTAGCAATCCCCACAATCCACCACTGCCTAATGCCCCCATATAAGCATGTCTTATAAAACAAATGAAGGGCTAAAGGTACAATTATATGGCCGAATTTTCAAAAATTCGTTGAATTTTCTTCACGACACTTTAAAAACAAAGCCCCTATTGACGCGATCTACAACCTGGCGCCGCAAATCTAGGCCATCAAGCAAATTGCAGCATGTTCATCCCTTCCACTTAGTTTGTGCGCATGCGCCAACATCTCGGCTAATGCCGGTGACTGTCGAAATGGCAGCGCCGCGGAGAGGAAAGACACACCAATTTTCACCTGAAAAACATCCTGTTTATTTTGCTATTAAGTGAAATACAATGCAACCGGATGAAATGAAATTAGTTATTTTTATTTTATTTGCCATATTTTTGAGAAAAAAAATTCGATATTTCTAGAAAATGTCGTTTTAGATCGCTGTTTGCTTTACATTTCCATACTATCATCGGCAAAAGAGCCAACTTAAGTTGGGGATTTTTTTAATGTTCTCCAGTTTCCCCAAACATGTCACTTATCACAGCATTTGAATGAGATATGAAAAAAATATTATTACAGGATTTACGAGTTATTGAGAATAGGTTTGCGTTCCTTAGGTGGCTATTATTTTTGAAGTTTCCGACAGTACGTTTACATGTTTGAACCGCGCGCCGTCAAAAAAGATGTCACCGTGCACGAACGGCCAATGTTGGGCTGTCCACTGGAGCACTGGTCCAGCTTGCACTATGCGGAAAATCACGCTTCCCTATATAGGTCAGCGGAAAAAAAGTATAACTTCGGCGAATACGTCTTTCTTTCGTGAGCTGTCCTATTAGCAATAACTCGGAAATGGTATCATTATTTTATCTATTCTTTGCCTAAATGGCAATGTCTTTTATTTGTCCAGGAAAACTGGAGAAATATTTTTAAAATCCGATTGATTCTCGCAGGGTTTGAAGAATTATCGGGGAAATTTTTTTCTCTCTTAAAATCTCTTTTTTTTCTTCAGAGTAATTTTTTTGCATTTGGACAATGTTAGCTCATGACATGATTGTAAACTTCATATATAAAGTTCTGAAAATAGTTTAAAGGTCGTCTGTAACTTGTGGATGATTACCCGGTATGTGATAATGTTTTCGGCTGATCAACGAGTGCGAAATGGCGCCATCTGTCGTCTGATCGATTTCAGAATCTTTTGGTCCCTTACGCATGCGAGAAAAAAACTAAGTGGTGCACAAAGGTCTGGGCATGAACATACGTGAAAAGACCGCCTAAAAGCTCCATCGACGACATACGAACTCTCCTGGTCCGGATATGCCGATGATTTGATCCTTTTCTTCAACACTGCACCTGCACGCCATACCTCCAAACTGCTGCCGCCCTCCTCAACGACGTTTTCGTCAATATCGATCTCAAGATCATCTTTAAAGACAGAGACGATGATATCAAACTTCACAACCTTCAACCCCAACACCCTCTACCCCTCCTAGGTTATCCAAATCAACAACATGAACATCAAAAACACCGAGACATTCAAGCACCTGGGCACAGTATATCACATGCCCAACCCAACACCAGGGACATCGAAATCAGCTACCGGGTCAACAGCGCACGCTCAAATTGCACCCCTAACAAGGCACTGTTAGTATATCATTGGATAAAATAATGTGACATTGCGAGTTCCATACCTTGGTAGCCTGATTAAAAGGACACTGACCTATTCCAGCCAAAACTGGAACCCACTGAGGAGGAAAAGACAACATTTGGATGCTGTGTATAGGGACTTTCTACACAGAGTGGTCCGTGGTGGATTTCGCTAAGTCAGCGCAGTTTGGCGAGGGACACAATCTTTACACCAATGCAAGAATTCACCAAATCTGCGGCACCTCTAACGTCACGACCTTTATCGAAAATCAGCAAAACAGCTACTGTTGTCATATCATCCGCGGAGTTTCAGACCTCACCACGAATAAGCTGCTCTTCAATTCCGACTCATATCAGAAACGAGGTTGCTCCACCCCGACCCCCCTCCAACAAGTCTGTGCAAACCGACAATGTACAGAAGCCGAACTTGTCCATGAGCATTAAAGTTCCCGATACACAAGTATACCGGTATCCTGCCAATCGTTAAAATAATGAAGCAGTAAACCAAATGAATGAAATGTAGGCCTATGGCACAAAAATTGTTTTACTTTTTCTTCTGAGCAAACTGATATAACTTCAATCGGGAGGTTACAATGTTAATTTTGTCTTTGAGAAAAAGAATATAATGTAACAGATCATAATAACTGTTACATTCACCCCAATGTGGGTTCAGATGATTATGTTGCAATGTTATGTCTTTGGAATGTGAATTAGAAATATTTTGTTATACAGGATGTATAAGAAAGACAAAAAAAGGTATCATATCAACAGGATATGAACTTAACGACCATTATAATGGTTTTATCATCAACTACGGATTTAGTGCTTCATGCAAGGCAACGCCTCCAAGATATTGGAAATAAGCTTACTGCTCCCTAGTCGATGATAAAACCATAATAATGGTCATTAGTAGTACATATTTTGGTTACATTTTCCCAATGTTTAAGTGTTATCTTTTTTGGAGGGCACCATACATTTACATTTCTGTTTATTTTTGACTTGACAGTACGATGGACAGTCTTCCTCTTCAAAGGATTCCCAACGGTATATTTAGCGGGCTGATCAATCTCCGCACGCTGTAAGTTTGATACGGTTCATGTTTGTTTCCGATGTCACAGCTGACAGTGCAATCTGTATTGCATCATGATATTTGGCATCAATCCGACTCTCTCCAAAGTTACCGTTAAGCGTTTTCTTTGGAGTTAGAGTAACATTCCTTAAAGTAGCTGTTAAGCCCAGAAAATTTTAATCAGGATGTAATCAGTCATTTTTCTATATTTTGATTTAACAGATAATGTTATTGTCACAATTGGGCGGTCTTAATAGAAATACATGTGATCAAAATAGCCGTCTTTGGACTGATCTCTGTTGTTTGCAAATCGCTGCTAGTGTACGCTCATATTCTATCGCATAACTAACTTCAGCTTGATGAGACAGTAATTTTGGCTGTATGACATTCTTCGAGATCATCTGTTAGGTTCGTTTCGTGTTTGGTAGTTATACAAGAGTATGAAGTCGCTGCAAGCTGTATCCAATATCAGACTCTTTGTTGTCGTTGATGAATAGCTGCAGTAACGAATATGCAAGTAAACTGATTTTTTTTTAAAGCTCTTTAATGTAAGTCATAACAAAAATCGTTCAGGTGGGACTCGAACCCACGACCTCCTGCTTTCTAGTGCAGACCTGTTACCACTCGACCACCGAGCTTAGAGGATCGGTTGGCTGGTTTGAATATGATGTACATAGCAGCGGGTACCGCATTTAACTATTCATATTAAGATGGAAGAATATTTGCGCCGGGGTAATGTAAATCAATATTAGGTTTTGCCCTTCACCGATATATAAACACTGTATACTCAGTGTAACCTCCCGAGTGAAAGTTGGAAACAATCACTCGGTGGGACTCGAACCCACGCCCTCCTGCTCGTGGGTTCGAGTCCCACCCGAGTGATTATTTCAAAAATGGTCTTAATCTGCCCAATGGTTAAATTAAAATAAAATGGCAACTTGACGTTCATGCCTTATAGGCCGTTTAATTGGATAAAGATTAAAATCTGAAAGGAAAATAATTCTTCAATAGTACTATTAACACCAATCTAAAATGTGTATATTTTGCAGTGTATTTCAGTTTTGTTATATTCCCTCTTTGATTCGATAGTAAGATGGTAAATCTTTCGCTCGTGTCGATTCCAGCTGCTTCATTTAGCGGACTCTCCAATCTCCGATTCCTGTAAGTTTGATTTGCTTAGTATCTTGTTTGTGCTCAGGAGTTTATTTACTTCAGGCTGTATTTTACGGAAGCCCGTTCGTGCCAGGTTTTAAAAGTGAAACAAAATATTGTTGCAAAATAACGCAATAATTTTGGGAAAGAACGCAATACTTATGCGAAATAGCGCCGTAGTATTTCGAAATAACGCAATAGTATTGTAAATTAATGCAATATATGGAGAAATTACGCAACGTAGTATAGAGAAATAATCCAATACATTGCGAAATAACGAGACAGCATTACGCAATTACACAATTAGTTTTTGGGACATGAAACGCAATGGTTTTTGCAAATAAGTAGAGTATATCATGCAATGGGTCCGAATGATAAAACCTTTATAATAGGCATACTTCGGCAAATTCTCACGCCATATTTTATGAAAGATAAAACTTTTTTTAGTAATAAAAGCCCACCGGAGTGTGTGGCGGATCCTAGGCTTTTGAAGGGGGTTGACGGAGGGTATTGAATTCAACACAGAGACAATTACTAAGAGGGACCAAAGGCCTGGAGCAAATGAATCGTGATATTATGACGAGTGTTACTATTTTTCGGGAACATTGTGATTTTCTTTCCAGTTGGCATTTTCCAGCCTAACATAAAATGAACAAAAATGACTTTGGCTGGACGGAAGATGATGGTTAGCAACCTTAACAATCCCCACAATCCACCACTGCCTAATAACCCCATATTAGCATGTCTTATAAAACAAATGAAGGGCTAAAGGTACAGTTATATGGCCGAACTTTCAAAAATTCGTTGCATTTTCTTCACGACACTTTAAAAACAAAGTTTCAAGAGTGTTTCTTGATGGAAGGCATCAGTGAACTTGCAGGCGCGTTTTCGTCTACGTCACTCCAAACCAACACGAACCCCCGATCTAGATGAGCTAAAGACCCAGACACCAGAGCAGTCTTTTGCGAGCTGGTCAAGGAGAAGCTCGACGTCTTGGCATCACCACTGTCGACGATTTCAACGTGAACGTTGTTGATGCCCTCCAGCCTCCGCTACGCTGCCATACAAATCGAAATCCCATCGCAAATCGATTTACATAAACGATCCAACGTTGCAGAACTTGTTTCGCAAACGGGACGAAGTCAGACGTTCGGGAGAATCAGAGGGATCTAAAGCAAACAAATGTCCAGGCTGATCCTGATCAGAACCCGTCAGCTCACTAAATGAGCATTTCAAAGCAGAAACTCAGCTCATAAGCTCACTCAATACCCAGCGGAACATAGAAAAGTTGATTGCAACTGCCAAACTCCAAGTGACTCTACTTATAACCAAGACTGACATTACCTGCGTATACCAGACCAAATTCTTGCCCACTTCAAGAACCGCTTCAATCCCATCAAACCCACCTTCCACCCGGCGGAACTCGATCATCCACTGTTGTTAACGACCTTCCTTCAAGAAAATACAACATCGAAGCCGATATCAACCATGACCCCCCTTCCAAAATGGAAACTGAGGAATGCCTCAAACACTTCAAGAATCGTAAGGAAAGTAAAGATAGTCCTTCCAAATTTCTTAAATCCATCTACATCAACCCAGCCCATTTTGACGCGATCTACAACCTGACGACGCAAATCTGGACCATCAAGCAAATTGCAGAATGTTCATCCCTTCCACTTAGTTTGTGCGCATGCGCCAACATCTCGGCTAATGCCGGTGACTGTCGAAATGGCAGCGCCGCGGAGAGGAAAGACACACCGTTTTTCATCTGAAAACGTCCTTTTCATTTTGCTATTATGTGAAATACAATGCAACCGGATGAAATGAAATGAGTTAATTTTTATTTTATTTGCCATATTTTTGTGATAGAAATTCGATATTTCAAGAAAATGTCGTTTTAGATCGTTGTTTGCCTTCCATTTCCATGCAATCATCAGCAAAAGGGCCAACTTAAGTTTTTTTTTAGTGTTTTCCAGTTTCCCCAAACATGCCACTTATAACAGCATTTGAATGAGATATTAAAAAAATATTATTACAGGATTTACGAGTTATTGCGAATAGGTTTGCGTTTCTTAGGTGGGTATTGTTTTTGAAGTTTCCGTCCGTACGTTATACATGAACGAACTGCGTGCCGTCAAAAATTCTTTTTCTCATAAAATCCCTTTTATTAAGAGTAATTTTTACATTTGGACAATTTCAGCTCATAACATGATTGTAAAAATCATGTTCTCAGTAATGTTCATGAGTTTAGGTCGTATGTAACTTGTGGATGATTACCTGGTATGTGATATTGTTTTCGGCTGATCGACGGGTGCGGATTAATGGCGTCATCTGTCGTCTGTACGATTTCAGAATCTTTTGGTCCCTTACGCTTGCGGGAAAAAAACTAATCGGTGCACAAAGGCATGGACATAAACATACGTGAAAAGACCGCCTAAAAGCTCCATCGACGACATGCGAACTCTCCTGGTCCGGATATGCCGATGATTTCATCCTTTTCCTCAACACTGCACCTGCACGCCATACCTCCAAAACGCTGCCGCCCTCCTCAACGACGTTTTCGTCAATATCGATCTCAAGATCAACCTTAAAGACAGAGACGATGATATCAAACTTTAAAACCAAAACCCTCTTCCCCTCCTAGGTTATCCAAATCAACAACATGAACATCAAAAACACCGAGACATTCAAGCACCTGGGCACATTATATCACATGCCCAACCCAACACCAGGGACATCGAAATCAGCTACCGGGTCAACATCGCACGCTCAAATTGCGCCCCTAACTTTGTTAGTAAATCATTGGATAAAATAATGTGACATTGCGAGTTCCATATTATCCTGATTAAAAGTACACTGACCTATTCTAGCCAAAACTGGAACCCACTGAGGAGGAAAAGACAACATTTAGATGCTGTGTATAGGGACTTTCTACGCAGAGTGGTCCGTGGTGGATTTCGCTAAGACAGCGCAGTTTGGCGAGGAACACAAGTTTCACTACACCAATGCGAGAATTCACCAAATCTGCGGCACCTCTGACGTCACGACCTTTATCGGAGATCAGGAAAACAGTTACTGTTGTCATATCATCCGTGGAGTTTCAGACCTCACTACGAAAAAGCTGCTCTTCAATTCCGACAAATATCAGAAACGAGGCTGCCCCACCCCGACTCTCCTCCAACAAGCCTGTGCAAACCGACAATGTACAGAAGCCGAACTTTCTCATGAGCATTGAAGTTTCTCGATACACAAGTACCGGTATCCTACCTATCGTTGGATTAACGAAGCAGTAAACCAAATGAATAAAATGTAGGCCTATGGCAGAAAATTTGTTTTATTTTTTTCTTCTGAGCAAACTGATATAACGTCAATCGGGAAGTAACATTATTCTTCTGAGCAAATTGATATAACGGGTTCAATCTGGAAGTTTAATACAATATTAATTTTCTTTTTGTTTTTAAGCAAAAGAATGTATGTAACAGATCATAATAACTGTTACATTCACCACAATGTGGGTTCAGATGATTATGTTGCAATGTTATGTCCTTGGAATGTAAATTAGAAATATTTTGTTGTACAGGGTGTATATAAGAAAGACAAACAAAGTTATCATATCAACAGGATATGAACTTAAAGATCATTATTATGGTTTTATCATAAACTACAGATTAAGTGCTTCATGCAGGGCAACGCCTCCAAGATAATTGGAAATAAACTTACTGCTCCCAAGTCTATGATAAAAACCATAATAATTGGTCATTAGTAGTACATATTTTGGTCACATTATCCCAATGATTTAGTGCTATCTTTTTGGCGGGGCACCATACATTTACATTTCATCTCTGTTTATTCTTGACTTGACAGTAAGATGGAAAGTCTTCCTCTACAGTGGATTCCCAACGGTTTATTTAGCGGGCTGTTCAATCTCGTCGAGCTGTAAGTTTGATACGTTTCCTGTTTGTTTCCGATGTCACAGCAGACAGTGCAAACTCTAATTGCATCATAAGCATTATCATCAATCCGACTCTCTCCAAAGTTACCGTCAAGCGTTTTCTTTCGAGTTAAGAGTAACATTCCTTAAAGTAGCTGTTAAGCCCAGAAAATTTTAATCAGGAAGTAATCAGTCATTTTTTATATTTTGATTTAACAGATAATACAAATGTTATTGTCACAATTTTGTGGGCTAATAGAAATACATGTGATCAAAATAACTGTCTTTGGATTGATCTCTGTTGTTTGCAAATCGCTGAAAAACTTTTGTCTCATAAATAAGGTTTATGTTTGATTTGACAGCAATATTCGTGATGTAAGCCTCGGGTTGATCCCACCTGGAATCACACAAAGATGACCCTGTCCGATGGGTTTTCATTCCCTGTACAAAGTAGTCGTAAAGAATCTTCCCTGTGCTAGCCCCACAACACGATTTCAGAGTCGCGGAAGATACTACGCATCTGCAACAAAACTCTCTTGGAAAAAAACCCAGCTCATTGCAATTTCTTATCGATTTTGTTTTTAATCATCAGGTATTCTCTTTATGTGTCCTATTTTTTTCTTCCATGTGTTTTCTTTAATGCCAGCACTGTCGTGCTACGTAATTTTTGTTTATGTTTATTTCTTTTTGATTTAGCAATGCATGTTATTTCTAATATTCTCATTCAACTGTTGATTTTTCTTTGAGTTAACCTTATGGACTCTCTTCATGGAGCACACATTTAATATGCCTCAATGGCAGAAAAAAATCAGTCTTAATCTGTCCAATGATTGAATAAAAATGGAATGGGAAATTTATGTCTATGCCTTTAAGTAAAACAACATATTTGTGTATCGCGAAATAACTCAATATTGCGAAATAACGCATTAGTTTTTGCAAAATAAAACGCAATGGTTTTTGCGAAAAAATGAAGTAATGCAATGGGTCCGAATTATTGGACCTTTATTATAGGCCTACTTAGGCAAATTCTCAGGCCATATATTACGAGAGATATAACGTTTTGTGGTGATAAAAGCCTACCCGGCCGAGTGAATGGCGGATCCTGGATATTTTTAAGCGGGTTGACGGAGGGTGTTGACTTTAAAACAGAGACAATTAATAAGAGGGACCAAATGTCCAAAGCAAACAAATCGAGATCTTATGACGAGTGTTATTCAACGAATGTTTTATATTCTTGGGATTTTTTTCTCCAGTTGGCATTTTCCAGCCTAACATCTGAACACAAATGACTTTGGCCGGACAGAAGATGATGGTTAACCACCCTAACAATCCCCACAATCCACCACTGCCTAATGCCCCCATAAAAGCATGTCTAACATAATATATGAAGAGTGCAAAGTACAGTTTTTGGCCAAAGTTTCAACAATTCGTTCATTTCTTCAGCACGCATTAAAAACAAAACACTTTGTAATGCATATCAATATACGGTTTTAAGTTGCCTGATGAGGGGTACCCTTGTGATCTGTCGATCACTGGACTAGAGTCCTGCAGTACAACAGCCTTGACTGGAGACTAGACAGCCAGCCCGTCACCCACAGTAGAACCCTGAATATAAAAGCACACGTTTTCCCATTCTAAATACCAAATCTAAAGGTGAAATATTTGATATATACTTTATATACTAACAATTCTCAAATCATGCAAACTCAGGCTACTCAACGGAGTCTATTTCTGCCTCGATGGCAGAAATGAATCAATTTTAATCCGTCCAATGTTTGAATGAAAATGGAATGGGAAATTTACGTCCATGCCGTACAGGCAGTTTAATTGAATAAAGATTAAAAATTTACATATTTTGCAGTGTATTTCAGCTTTGTTATATTGCCCATTTGATTCGATAGTGAGATGACACATCTTCCGCTCGTGTCGATTCCACCTGGTACATTTAGCGGACTCTCCAATCTCGAATGGCTGTAAGTTTGACATGCTTCGTAACTAGTTTGTGTTAAAGAGTTTATATACTGCAAGCTGTGTTTTATGGAAGCCTGTTCGTGCCAGGCTTTAAGTGAAACAAAATATGTTTTATCGCGAAATATCTCAATAATATTGCGAAATAACGCATTAGTTTTTTATAGCGAAATGAAACGCAATGGTTTTTGCGGAAAAAAATGAAGTAATGCAATGGGTCCGAATTATTGGACCTTCATTATAGGCCTACTTCGGCAAATTCTCACGCCATATTTTATGAGAGAAACAACGTTTGGTGGTGATAAAAGCCTACCCGAGTGAATGGCGGATCCTTGATTTTTTTTAAGCGGCTTGACGGAGGGTGTTAAATTCAAAACAGAGACAATTAATAAGAGGGACCAAATGTCTATAAAGCAAATGAATCGAGATCTAATGACGAGTGTTATTCAACGAATGTTTTGGATTCTTGGGATTTTTTCTCCAGTTGGCATTTTCCAGCCTAACATCTGAACACAAATGACTTTGGCCGGACGGAAGATGATGGTTAACCACCCTAACAATCTCCACAATCCACCACTGCCTAATGCCCCCATAAAAGCATGTCTAACATAATATATGAAGAGTACAAAGTACAGTTTTTTTTGGCCAAACTTTCAACGATTTGTTCATTTGCACGCATTAAAAACATAACACTTTTCAAATGCATATCAATATACGGTTTCAAATTGCCTGATGAAGGGTATCCTTGTGATCCGTCGATCACTGGACTAGAGTCCTGCCCTACAATAGCCTTGACTGGAGACTAGACAGCCAGCCCGTCACCTACAGTAGAACCCTGAATATAAAAACACACGTTTTTCCATTCTAAATACCAAATCTAAATGCAAAATATTTGATATATACTTTATATATACTAACAATTCTCAAATCATGCAAACTCAGGTTACTCAAGGGAATCCATTTCTGCTTCGATGGCAGAAATAAATCAGTTTTAATCTGGCCAATGTTTGAATGAAAATGGAATGGGAAATTTACGTCCATGCCGTACAGGCAGTTTAATTGAATAGAGATTTAAAATTTACATATTTTGCAGTGTATTTCAGCCTTATTATATTCCCCATTTGATTTGATAGTGTGATGACAAATCGTCCGCTCGTGTCGATTCCAGCTGGTACATTTAGCGGACTCTCCAATCTCGAATACCTGTAAATTTGATATGCTTCGTATCTTCTTTGTGGCAGTGGCGTAGCCACCGGGGGGGCGTGGGGGGGGGGGCGACCGCCCCCATGAAACCTTGTCGCCCCCCCCCCCCAGTCGCCCCCCCACTGAGATTTTGAGTTTCTAAAAAAATTATCATTGATCTACATGACGCCATGGGCCTAATTATGTACTACAATGTATCTTTTGCGTAATAAAATATTGGTTAAAGTGGTCAGAAATTGCCTCAGATAGCACCACAGAGCATTTAGAACACCACAGAACATCTAGAATCCAATTTTTTTTCATGCCGTAAGGGCTTCGCGCCTCGCGCTTGCATCAGTTATGATCAAGGTATGTCCCCCCCCCACTTTTGAGAAGCGATTGACGCCCCTGCTTGACGCCCCCCCATGAAATGTTCCAGCCCCCCCAGCGCCCCCCCCCCCACTGAAAAATTCCTGGCTACGCCACTGCTTTGTGGTGAAGAGTATATATCCTGCAAGCCACATTTGGATCTAAATAGGAACCAATCTCACTCTCGCAAAGACTTTGAAAATATTTGTAGTGTTGTTCAGCTTTGTTATATTCTCTATGTGATTCGACAGGGAAATGGTAAGTCTTCCGCTCGTGTCGATCCAAGCTGGTGCTCTCGAAGGACTCTCCAGTCTTGAAACCCTGTAAGTTGGATATTGTTGCTGATGTCAAAAAGAGACACTAAAAGCTCCATTTGCATTTCAAGCTATTTAAACGAGAACCAATCTTACACTAAAAAATATATCAATCTCATGCTAAAAAAAGAGAGAGTTTTTTAAGCAATTTTTTAAATCATATTTTTAATTTGGACGTGGGCAATGTCTTTACGGCTCCTTTTTTAATTATAGTTTGCAAAATGTAGATATTGCACAAGCACAGCGAGTTTTAAAGGGTTTGGTAAAGACATTTCTGCCAAGGGACACGTTGTGCTAAACAAAAAAGGCCTGAATCAGTGAGTGTAATTGGAAATTGGGATTTTACGTACGTTTTATTATCAAGGTAAGTTAGTATGCTGGGTTGATATTCTACAAATATTTGTTAAAACTTCGTCATTAAGCCATTTAAACTTTGCAATTCCCATGAATGAGGATTTTTACAATGTATTGCTATCATACAAAAATAATATAAGTGATGGCAATTCCAGAAAACTGATAAAAGATGTCCAATAAGATTTCCCAAAACTTATATCTGCAACCTTATAAAAACAATGTCGATGTTTCCTATCGAGTCCAAACACTAGTTGTAAGGTAAATTTTAGGCTATTAAATATAAATTGGCCAACTTTACTATTTGTTTATAACGAGCCTGCGGATCAATGGTTGAACACATGAACATGTTTGAAAGACAGTTAACATGAAAGAAAATAGTATGCCAGTTGCTTAGAATATATGGGTTTCGAGAAGGCCAAGGCCTATATTGGCAAAATGTAAAGACAATATTTAACATCTGATCTTTTTCAGTCGCCTGCTTAATATATCAGGCACGTTGACTAAGCTTGATAAAGTCGCCTCTGATGGGTTACCAGCCTTGCAACACGCGTAAGTCATTTAGTTGCTCTTAAAGTAAAATCGATTGTAATAGTTTTATCATGCACAGATAGTGCTTGGGAAAGTGATGTTTTTCGGTAACCAATTCGTACCGATTCATGAGAGCATCAAACAGCGGCGGCGGAACGGTTTTCAAACTGGGGGGGGGGGGGGGGGGGGGTCAACAAAAAGGGGCACTTGCTAAGTAAAAGGCATCTTCCGTCGGAGCAGCAGCGTATCCAGCATTTAAATTGTTTGGCACATCCGTGCTGAAATGTTGACACGTTTTTTGACCGGACACTTTGCCTCCGTGAAATCAAATATTGTGTGTGTTTGTACAAGCATTGCATTCACTGTGTGGACTTCCGAACAAAAGATGTCCACATAAACCAGGTAGCAGCGACGTTGTGTGGACTTGCCCACGTCCACACACGTTTTTCCCTCTCTGGAAAACAGGTTTAGAGGCATTTTTGAGTTACGTTTATTTGTGGCAAAATGAAGAGAAACACTAAAGGGAATCATAGAAAACAATTTGGGTTGAAAGAGGTTTCACAGTTTGAGTAAAATGATTTTTTTCACTGGTTTTTCTTAACTACACGAAAACAAAGGAATGTCCACTCCACACTAGGTATGCAAAACAAACATGCCTGTGTGTGTGCGTGTTTATGGTGTAAATCGAGCACACACACGTGCAACATCATCGATGAATTGATGACAGGAACCAAATCGAGGACGACCCCAATTAAAAAACGTGTACAAAACCAATAAGAGCTGTTGCAAACAAATTAGAGTATAAACAAAGGAAAAGGGAAGAGGAAAAATAGGAAAATCCTCGATTTACACATTAAACAAACGTGGGTGTGTGTGTGTGTGTGTGTGGGGGGGGGGGGGGGGGGGGCTGGTACTATCTTCCGAAATAGGGGGCGCTCTTCAAAACCGGCCATTATGCAAACTACGCATGATGTGCCCATTTTCAGGGCGCATTGTAAGGGTTTGGGGGCTTGGTTTTCATATTCCTCGTTCATATCAGAACTCTTTATACCATTTTGGGAAATGGTAACTGAAAACAAATTATCCCAAATGTTATCAGATATCAGATATCAGATAGGTGATTGAGAAGTGTCACGTGACAAAATATAGAGGGGGGGGGCACTATGTCCCCGTAGGTTCAAAAAAGCCCGGTCCTGATTAATTCACTGCACGTATAATGTTCATTATAAACATTCATTTCAATTTCAGATTAGTTGATGACTACCGTCTTTGCTGTGCCTTATCCAAGTTGCATCACTTTTCTATCGAGCACAATTGTTCAACCACCAAGCCTCAACCAGATTTGATTCTGTGCGATAGCCTTATGCCAAATAACATACTACGAGCGGTGCTGTGGGTATTGGGAATAAGCGCCCTCATTGGTAATTTGGCTGTCCTGTTTTGGAGGCTTAGGCAGAAAGGGGTCGGAGGGGGTAAAAAGACGCTATCACTTATGGTTGGAAATCTGGCCCTCGCAGACGTCATGATGGGTGTGTACATGTTAATCATAGCTGGTGCAGATCTTACATTTGGCGAGGACTACTTTCTTGTGGCCCCTGAGTGGCGCTCCAGCATAATGTGTAAACTTGCTGGAGTTCTGTCGGTTTTGTCCAGCGAGGCTTCGGTGTTTTTTGTGACACTCATCAGCGTGGACTGTTTCCTAGGCATTGTGTTTCCGTTGAAAAACTTCTCTCTCGGGAAAAAATCAACAACAGTCATCATTGTTGTCCTATGGTTTCTGGCACTTTGTCTGAGTATCGTGCCAACACTTTCATTTGGGTCTGATTCTGATGTTTATGGACTCTCTGATGTTTGTATCGGCCTTCCTCTTACCACTAAGTCATCTGGTGTGAGAAGCAAACGGATGGAAGTGAACATTTACCTCGCAGAATCTGTCATTCCCACAGGTAAGAAGCCGTCTTGGATCCTGTCAATCATTCTGTTCCTTGGCGTCAATCTGGTTTCGTTTTTTCTTGTCCTGTGTTGCTACGTCGCCATCTTCATCAGTGTCAAGCGGACGGCCAGTGCCGTCCGAGTGAATGCCCACAGGGAGCGTGAAGTCAGAATGGCGATCAAGATGGCGCTGATCGTGATGACGGATTTCTGCTGTTGGATGCCAATAATCATCCTGGGGATTCTGTCTCAGACGGGAACAGTCACTCTATCCACCGAGGTGTATGCATGGGTTGTGGTTCTGGTTCTTCCAATCAACTCGTCCCTCAATCCTTTCCTTTACACTTTCTTCACAGTTTGTTGCGCGACTAAACCGAAGGCCAAACCGCAGAAAAGGAATCAAACAAACCAAAATTAGAACAAAGTGCAACAAACACAAAGGCTGAGGCGGGTAGTCTATATGCCCCCAGCAAATAGGTAGCACATGCCTGCTTCGCCCCCTCCTTGACAGCTATATACTCCTCCCCCTTGAGCCAACACTGGATCCGTACCTGCAAACGTACACAATGCAGTGGTTCGGCTCACAACATAATAATAAAGATGTTTGTTTAAATTTCAAAGTGATTCCTAGTAGCTGTGCGAAAGCCAAGGCGAAAACAGCATCAGACAAGTTGAAATGCTGATTCAACTGTAACACTGTAAATATACATTATACGATTAGTTATTTGCATAATAATATAAATATTTGCATACGGCAAAAAGAAAAGAATATTCACATACTAAAAAAACACAGTAGATTCATAATTTTAAACTCTTGTGAGAATTGTTTGTGAGAATTTTTTCCTTCTAAATTTTGCATGATTATTGGATTTTGAAGTACAGGCCGCATGTTATGTTGTATTAAATGTAATTTCATGTCGATTAGTTAATTTAGCATCAGTGTCATATATACGTAAGTCTTTTGCTGTATCAAATGCTATTGTTAAGAAGTCGATATTAATAATTTGTTAATGTACCGTGGCTTAAAAGTACCGTAAACGGACAATATTAACTGTACAGTATTCTATACAGTTTTTGATTGAGACATTATAATCAGTGTTAGTATCGACTCATTTGAGCATTAAAGTGGAAAAGGAAAAGGAAAAGACCGCAGGTGATTTCATGGTTCAAGAAAGGCCTAATTTATAACATGTACTTGTGATGTACTTTTCAGAAATTGATGAATTTAGGGGTTAATATTTTAGAGCAAATATTTTTACACTGACCTATTTAAAGTTTTGTGTTCACAGATGCTGTAAAAAAAATGCTGTTCTTGTACAGTCTGGTTTCCTGACCTTACTTCAGACGAAACGGAACAATTTATCGGGAAACTGTTAGGTCAGGGAACCAGACTAACTGGCTTGCACCTAACGGATGTGAAACCGATTGCAAACAAAATGTGGACTACCTAAATTTGGTTAAATGGGGGGGGGGCAGTATCTGAAAAGGGGTCAGTTTTCACAACGATGGTCGGCTGACCATCTTTGAAAACTGATATGAAAATTCCACTTTTCTTGCAATGACAGCACACAAGGTGCCATGATTGCACAGGATGCTTGAGACTATTATTCACTTCAGTCAAGGAAGGTATTTCAGAATAATTTTGGTAGTTTTCTTGTTTGAGGTTTGCAATGTTGTACACTACCGTTAAAGATGCGTCGAAACATTTGGTACCGTAGTAGCTTTTATTCCTTTTTTTTTTATTGTGAGAGCATAATCAACACCAATGATGAGAAAACATTCGAAAACAAACTTGGCTGATTAAGGAACACGTTTATTTACTAGGTCAGGCTGATGTACATAAATTGTGGCTCTCAAAATAAAAGCTGTATGTAAAATGAAACTCTCGTATCATTACTGACCAGACCGGCATATTTTTCAATCCACGGACTAAATTATGTAACATTTCCATTTCGTTCATTGACTGAGGATAAAGCAAACTGCTCATTACATACTGTGAATAACAAATTAAAGACGAATAACTTATTAAAGACGATAACTTCACAATGATTTTTTTTCGATTGATTTGCATCAAAGCCTTACAGATGTTATCATGATGTGTGTTGTTCACATGTTGTGACAATCTTCGCATTCTGCACTACACGCGTGATTGTTGGCCGGTCGTGTTTGTTGAGTTTTTGAGGATTGTTCTTAAATTTTTGGTTATAATAAAGCGAGGGGGGCGTTCAAAGGTGTCTTCAGGAAACATTCAATGAGGGCGCTCTGCAAAATAGTCTTAGGGCTACCCATAACACCGCAGTTGTATATCTCTCGATGATGTAAGTTCATATGTTTGAATAAAAGCCTTCAAATTTTACAAATGGCAGACATTTACTAAAGGAGCCATGCGATGAATTTTACGCTGAATCATTTTTTGAATATCCTTCTACTCTTAATTAATGTACGATAATAATGTTACTTGTTATAATTTTAAGAAGGCCATGGTGTGTCCTAACAACTGAGGGCGCTGCTTCTGTACTTTCACTTTGGGCCGACACTGTACAGTTTTAAGGACTATGAATCCAAAATGTAGCCCATAAATTTAAAAAGAAATGCAGTACATAAAGAAAGCTCATTGACTTGCTATCGGATACTAAATCAACAAATAAATTAATACAGAGGATTGATGCAACACTAAACCAAAGCATCAGACAAGTTGAAATGCTGATCCAACTGTAACACTGTAAATATACATTCTACGATTAGTTATTTGCATAATAATATAAATATTTGCATACGGCAAAAAGAAAAGAATATTCACATACTAAAAAAACACAGTAGATTCATAATTTTAAACTCTTGTGAGAATTGTTTGTGAGAATTTTTTCCTTCTAAATTTTGCATGATTATTGGATTTTGAAGTACAGGCCGCATGTTATGTTGTATCAAATGTAATTTCATGTCGATTAGTTAATTTAGAATCAGTGTCATGTATACGTAAGTCTTTTGCTGTATCAAATGCTATTGTTAAGATGTCGATATTAATAATTTGTTAATGTGCGTGGCTTAAAAGTACCGAAAACGGACAATATTAACTGTACAGTATTCTATACAGTTTTTGATTGAGACATTATAATCAGTGTTAGTATCGACTCATTTGAGCATTATAGTGGAAAAGGAAAAGACCGCAGGTGATTGCATGGTTCAAGAAAGGCCTAATTTATAACGTTTACTTGTGATGTACTTTTCAGAGATTGATGAATTTAGGGGTTAATATTTTAGAGCAAATATTTTTACACTGACCTAATTAAAGTTTTGTGTTCACAGATGCTGTAAAAAAATATGCTGTTCTTGTACAGTCTGGTTTCCTGACCTTACTTCAGACGAAACGGAACAATTTATCGGGAAACTGTCAGGTCAGGGAACCAGACTAGCTGGCTTGCACCTATCGGATGTGTAACCGATTGCAAACAAAATGTGGACTACCTAAATTTGGTTAAATGGGGGGGGGGGGGGGGCAGTATCTGAAAAGGGGTCAGTTTTCACAACGATGGTCGGCTGACCATCTTTGAAAACTGATATGAAAATTCCACTTTTCTTGCAATGACAGCACACAAGGTGCCATGATTGCACAGGATGCTTGAGACTATTATTCACTTCAGTCAAGGAAGGTATTTCAGAATAATTTTGGTAGTTTTCTTGTTTGAAGTTTGCAATGTTGTACACTACCGTTAAAGATGCGTTGAAACATTTGGTACCGTAGTAGCTTTTATTCCTTCTTTTTTTTTTTTTTTACTGTGAGAGCATAATCAATACCAACGATGAGAAAACATTCGAAAACAAACTTGGCTGATTAAGGAACACGTTTATTTACTAGGTCAGGCTGATGTACATAAATTGTGGCTCTCAAAATAAACGCTGTATGTAAAATGTAAAAAAAAATTGTAAGATTCATAAATGAAGTGTGCCTTCACATGTCTGTCTCAGCTCGTTTAGATGAAGGAAATGAGGACTATATCGCATGAAATACAATGGAAGCTTTCACCCCAAATGAAATCGACGACACAACACGATGAGGTTATTAAATAGAATTAACAAATGAATGGAGAATGAATGATTGGAAAATGATGTAGCCGATAGATCAAAACTGTCTTCATAATATAACAATAACATAATAGAAAAAGAAAAAATGATATTTGAATTCTCCAATAACTGGCAGTAAATATGATTTGAACCGCTCTCAATCCTAAGGGGAGAAAATTGAATAAGTGATGGGTGAGGGGCGGGGCATCTCAGACCAATTTGTTTGAAGAGGGGGAGGGGTGGGCTTGCGGGTTTCACCTGGACAACTGGACGCTAGGATACTGGACAGGTTCTGGGCATGGAGCGCTGTTCAAAGTGGACCACAATGCAGACCCAGTGGCATCATATATAAGGGGTGTGGGTGTGGAAACCTTACCCCCAATCTCCCCCACCCCACCCCACCCCACCCCACCCCTCACGCCCCCACCCCCACCCCGTCCGCTGCTTACTAATGTTATGATTCTAGTACATTGGGTCCAAAAATCATAAATAAAGTGCTAAAGCTATTGCACAGCAAGCATCTGTCATCTATGACATGCGTGAAGGATCGGTGATTAATTATGTAAAACAAGACTGCGTCTTGACCTCCAAACACGACCTCTCGAAATATCGAGTTAACAACTGGTTCTTCTCAGAACCACACAACTCAAAAGAGATGATATTCAAATGGTGTACGTTACTGCATACATTTTGTCTATTCCCAAGACAGTTTCGGGATAATATTTCGGTAAACTCAATGAAGTTTTGCGCAGTTTGTGTTCCACAGTCTTGCCGACTAGAAGTTTTGGCTTGTCTTTTAGACAAGCAAGGCACCGTTTCGATGTAAATACAGCCTTCTTCAACTGATCATCTTCAGTCTTCTGGATAAGCTTCTCCTACTTTTTGTAGGACGTATCTTCAGGAAAGTACCTGAGGCTAAATGAGGATAAATCATTTGGTTCTGTGAGTGCTCATGATGACTTGACTAGTTGGTTATGTTTAAGAACTTCAACGAGCTTCCATTTTTCATTTCAATTCTACTTAAAATTCTCAGCATTTTTCCTCCTAAGTTCAATAAGTTCCTAAGTTCAATGCAAGTTCAACTGATGAGTCATGAATTTGACGAAAGGGCAATTAGCAGCATCTGACATGAAAATTTAAATGGGATAACATTTTGTTCACTTTGATGATAAAAATGTTGGTACATTCCAATGACAAAAATTGACCACTGAATTTTGCCCCAAGAATTTGTGAGAGGGCCTTAAGCTGCTGATTGGCCTCTTGAACAGAGCATTATGTACATGGACGGTGTACTCAAGTATCCCCTCAACGGTAACAAAGAGAGAAAGAGAGAGAGAGAGAGAGCTGGGAGGGAATCAGGAATGCACTGTCTCAAACCCGGAGGCTTTTGTGCCCATCAGGAGACATTTACATGTAATCCTGAACGTATAAACACTGCCTTATGGGGTACCGGAACAATGGGAGGTACCCCACAAGGAATGCCCACTGACTTGCGTGGTACCGTTTTGGTACCCCACAAGTTTTTCACGAAATAGATAATGGATTTTACTCAAAAACTATACAGGAGTTTCCAAGGTGGGTTGATCCGTCGCAAATGGAGGAGTTTTATAAAAGGGATATTAAGTCCGAATTTCAGCCCAGGAAATTAATTCTGGTTAAAATAAGAGCATTTTGAAATTAGTGTGCGACATTGCAAAATTTTAGTACACGAGAACAAAGAAAGTACGCCACTTCTATGTCTGTGTAAGCGAGTCCTGAATCGGGCCAGTGTTGGTCCTTTTACGGCAAACCATATGGCCGCCGTTTAAGTAGCCTATCTGGACAAACTGGACAAACCAAGATTAAGATACCGTGACTTATTGGCTTAAAGATGCAATACACGCATTCGGAGATTAAGGTTTTAAATGGCGGCCATGTTTTAAATACAAGATGGACACAATACTGTATTAGGATAATCTAACCATTTGACACTATCCCTAATGGTACAGTTGTATTCCTTGACCCTGAAAATATATGTTTAGACACCAAGATTAAGATACCGTGACTTAGTGGCTTAAAGATGCAATACACGCATTCGGAGATTTAGGTTTTAAATGGCGGCCATGTTTTAAATACAAAATGGCCACAATACTGTATTTGGACAATCTAAACATTTGACACTATCCCAAATATGGTACAGTTGTATTCCTTGACCCTGAAAATTTATGTTTAGACACCAAAACATTAATCCTAAGTGGCTTCGAAGATGAGATATTGGTAGATATAGGTTTCTAATGGCCGCCATCTTTAGATCCAAGATATCCGCCATAATGTTATTGGATAAGTTGGTTCCTATCAAAAATTGAAAGCTAAGGCATTGAGGAGCATGTATGGAAAACTTGGCGCTTTTGTCCGGAATGTCCACATCCATTCACTAAGCTGCCTGACTAACTGGGCATGGACCCGAAGAGATGAATCGGAACGTGCATCCGTGTGGTTGCGAAGGCCTAAGCGTCGCCGTTGTTTAACAAAGTTAATCCGATTACGTACAGAAGAAAATCTAAATTCTACACTGCTACACTGCATGTCAGTGAAAAAAATCGCCGCCATCCATGCTGAAACGACAATTCGGGTTACTGGTAAAGCTGACCTTGGCTTTACGTCAATTTCTAGAAATCTCCTCAAGTTGTTATTTCACGAGTAGTTGAACACTTATATCATCTAAGTGTATTTCAGTTTAATTTGTTGTTGCAAACGCTTGTGTTACACCTTGGCCCTAAGAACCGCGCCTGAAGATATGGTCTTCCAAACGGGAGAAATGAATTGTCAAAGATTTCGCCAGCCGGGGTGAACGTGTTTGTTGTTTCATTAAAAAAAAAAGTATTACGCCACGTAACCTTTAGAAATCTGCCTTCGCAACCACACGTTCGGCTGAAAAATCCAGACTTTCGTCATTGAGCACGTGGGCCCGCCATGCCCGGGCGGGCAGTGTTTTGTTTAGCCACAAAATCTGCGCAGAAAAAGACAAATCAACTATTTATACAGTGTTTTGTTTAGCCACAAACTCTTACGGTTGGTCAAGTGGTGGCGCTGTTGCAAGTTACAGCTGCGCACGTGTGGAAAGTTTGTGGATGGAGCGTCGCGGTACGTCATCTATATTTTTCGCGTTCCTAAATTAAAGGGAATATACAACATTTGCAAACATCGAAAAATAAAACTACCAAGTTTTTGCGAAATACCTTAATAGGATGTTGGTAAATGACAGTCTAAAGCATCCTGTAAAATTATGGCACCTGGTATACTGTCATTTTCAAGAAAAGTGGTATTTTTGTATCAATTTCCAACGCTGATCGGCCGATCAGCGTTGGAAACAACTGGCTTTTTTTCAAATACTGGCCCCAATTGACCATTGCACTTGTTTGCAATCGATTACAAACCTATGAACGGGTACGAGCCAGCTAGACTGGTTCCCTGACCTTACAATTCCCTAATGTATGTTAACTGCTCTGTTTCTTCTTTTATGGAGTCAGGGAACCAGACTACAGGAAAATGATCGTTTTTCTTGGTTTTTATAGCATTTTCGAACCCAAAACCTCCAAAAAGTCAGTGTAACTATATTTGCTTAATATTTCCAACCCCCAATTCCATCCATTTCTGAAAATTACAGCAAAAGCAAATGATGTATATTCCCTTTAACGTTAGAGCTAGAAGATACGGAAAGAATGAGATTTGCTGATGTGTTTACATGCCTGTTGATGTTTCTGTCCAACTAACTGGTAGTGTCAGTTTCGTAAATGTCGTGAAAACAATTGGCATTCATTGCACCATGGAGCTGTCGGTGTCAAGTGACACTCGCCCGAATCGGGTCCGAGACGCGTACGGGCCCACGTGTTCAAGACGATATGCTGACCTGCTTGTGCTGCTGGTAAGAGAGGCCGGGAGTATTCGACTGGATAAGGGAAATTTGGTCCATTTGATTTTAAAATAGGGGGAAGAAACTCAAACTCCGAATGGATAACAATTTTTTTTAGCATAAGATTAAGGCTAAGCACTTGCCTTTATGTCACCTGGTTGACTACATGTAGCTTGAGTAACTCCAGCTGACATGTTCATGATTCCATGTATTCATTCACATGTAGCGCTGGAGACATAACTAGGGAGTTACAGTGTGGTAGCAAGGGACCCTTCCGGAATGGCCTCCCAAAAATTGTCATTTTTCACCTCTAATATCATCCCAGATTTCATTTACATACCTCATACATTCAGCAGTCTGCAAGAAGCTACTGATCGACTTGAAACAGACCACAAAAAAAAATCGTCCATTTTGTTTGGTTAATTATGTAAATGCATGCATCACATGATGACATTGTCTTGGGGAAAAAAAATGTAAAAACAGTGTAGAGAAATACACAATAAACACTGTAGAATCAAAGCTGTAGACTGTCATTTTTGCATTATTATTGCACTGTTCCAAAGATTTATGAACAGTTTCGCAATTGCAATTTTTTTTCGCTCCTTGAAGCCCACAGGTTGGAGTTGTCAGAAATTAAGGGAAAAAACCTAGGATTTGCAAACATTAAAACAAAATACCATGTGGAATCTACTTATTACTCCTTCAAAACTCTTTAAATTTTACTGGCACAGACTGTCATGTGACCACTAAACACCTTGACAATAGATGGCAATAAACTGTGAAATAACTGAATTATGAAACATGAAAACCTACTCCAACAGCAGCCTATAATTATGGTCAATCGAGGGAGGCTTTTCAACCAAGTGGCATCAAGACCATCACGCTAAGAGTCCATCCATCTCGCAGACCACTGGCAACTAGCATTCTTGCAGTCTTATATGTTCTTCATCTGGCTTCAACAGGTCCAAAAGTCAAAGGTCCATTACCAGTCTGATTGGACTGCGAAGACAGATCTGGACTATAACAGGACTTCAAATAAGAAGTCTGGCCATATCCGATCCAAAATTGTAGTCGAAGTAAACAGGAAGCAATGATGTCCCCAAATCTAAGTCCAGCCCCATTAACTCTTCCAACACCCACAAACCCCAAGTCCTATCAATTTGAAGACCTATCGGCCTTTGAAACCCTTCATTTTATAGTCTATTTCTCACTCAACCATCAACAAGCCAGCTAAGAGTCCCGAAGCCTACCCTTCCGCTCTCAACCCAACAGCTCCTAACTCCTCAATCTCCCAGCCTCAGACCTTCAGATCCAAGTAAATTTGTCAGGGTACCCCTTGCAATTTGAAAATCTGGCCAGAGCTGAAAATTGTCCAAGTATAAACAACCTAAGGGTTTTAATTACAAAAACGAGGAGAAAGTGCTAAATCTTAGTGGAAAAGGAGATTGGCTGCTATGCAAGAGGTGCAGGGTTCAACCCCACCCTATGCTACTATTTTCTTTATTTTTTAAAAATTTACCACTGCCGTAAGAAACAATTCTACTACCTGGTCCACGACTGGGATTGAACCAGGGACCCGGTTGCTGGTGGTCAGTAAGCTAGACCACCAGGCCACAGGCTTCTTTACACAAAATTCGTGCTTGGAACTAATACTTAAGGTTAGATTGCGAAATACTGAAAAAAGGAAAAATGACCCTTGCCCTCATTGGAATATAAACCAGAAAAAAAGAAGAATATTCAGAAGGAAACCACTACAGATCCAAATTGTTTTGTTCTCAAATTTAGACATTTATTCAATATACCTTCTGTTGCTGTAACCCAATTCACAATTTGGTAAAGTTAAAATAAAGTTGTTTTAAAACTATTTTAACAAAAACCACATGTATTTTTAACGTAATAAATGTAGAAATTAATTTATTTCCCTTTACAAAAATCTAAATTTTGTCCATTTAATGTATAAAATATTAGTGGCAAGCTCTTCTTGTGAAATTTTCACAGATTTTTTTTCATGGGAGTTGGGGACAAATTGGCAATAATTGTTTAATCATAAACATTTGTTTGAATGCGAAAAAGAGACAATTTTTGCAATCTGGCTTTTACCCCAGGGCCGTACCTTGTCAGTGATTTTTGCCAACAGCATCTCATTCATTTCTTCCCTTTAAATTCAGAAAATTAATTTTTTTATTTATTTATTTCATTTTCCGGGATATTACAAACAGTGAGTCATAGACAAAACAATGACATGTACAAATAACACTGAGTAGTAAACATAATAGAAAACATAACAGAAAATTGTAACCACTTCACAAAGAAAAACATACCGATTCAAATAAAGAGTGACACCTTATTTCAGAAATAATTTCTAGTACTATTAAGTTAAAAAAGTTAAACACCGATCACAAATGCATGTACTACACTCAACTAAAAAAGAAAGTCCCCCTTAATACTTTTTTCGTCTAACTCAAAAACTACTGGGCACATCTTGTTCAAATTACGACTGATCAGTTCAGAAATTCCTTATTTCCAGCCATACTCTTTGTTTGGCCCGAAACAGTGATGATGTGTACAAGATTACGAAATTTATGACATGGTAACGAAAAAGTTGCACTTTTGCATGCATGCAAGGTGAGTGTGAACCACAACTTGCCCATATATATGTTTTCGGTACCATTTGTCATAAATTGCATAAATTTGTATACGTTATCAGTGTTTTGGGCCAAATAAAGAGTATGGCTGGATTGCTAAGGAATTTCTGTACTGATTAGTCGTTATTTGAGCAAGAGGTTCTCAGTAGTTTGAGTTAGAAAAAAAATATTGGGGGGGGGCCTTTCTTTTTTGGTTTGAGTGTAGTAGGTTAAAAAAAAAAGCATATGAATACTGCCCTCTATAGACAGTCCAATATTGTACTTATGCCATTTGGCTTGATTCGATGCCATCAAATTTCAAATTTATTTCATAAAAAATTGAATCTCCTCCCAGAACCTAAACAGGAATTTAGTTTCACAAACTGCACTTTACAAAAAGACAAACTTTCCTGTGATATATTTGGACTATTTACTGATGTTGAACTTTCTTGCTTGATGACTTAAACAAATTTGGTTTCATGACTGCATTTCATTTACATTTCAAAGCACTCTTACCGTTTGCATTATGTGTAAACTAATTGCTATTGTGGACCATGCATTAATTCATTAATTAAACAGTCATGAGCTATATGTGGGCAAAGGAGGGCGCTCCCATTTAATTTTTTATTTTGTTTTACCAAAAGAGGAGCAACCAACAAAATTTGTTTCTGGATTTCATTAGATTTTTAGGAGCAAGGTTTTAAAAAAAGGGAATAAATGTGTGCTTGGGAGGTGTTAGACACTATGCTTAAGACTGGAGTCTGGATGCTGAAAATTACCTGAGCCAAAGGTAATTATCAGCATCCAGACTCCAACCGGTCCTATATAAAAGCATAGTGTTTAATACCAACCAAGCACATGTTTATTCCCATTCATATATATCTCTTCCGTCATAAAACCAACATTTTTAGTCCAAAAGTCAAAACAGGTCAAAATGTAACAAATTCCAAAGATATTGTTCCACAGTTTCACTTCATGTTTTTCCAAACACCCCTCTAGCTATATAATGGAGTGTCCAGCTCGCGAGTCAGACATAAACAATTCATTTTATGATGACTGGCGCGCCCGTTCTGCACGATGTTGCGCAATTGCAGCTGTGCAAGTGCTTTGTGAATTTAGGACTTGAAATACTTACTTTTGCACATGCCTACGTGTGAGGATTGTGAACGTTCACCCAATGAAATGGTAAAGGTACTGGATTTGACAGGAGTCAAAATTGTTCATGTGACACTTGAAAGTGTCTAACACCAGCCAGCCATGTCTTTTTCAGCCGTTTCAGACCAGCAAATGTGACAAGCTCTCGACCAATGGCAATGGGTAAACTGTCTTAGATATTTATGAATATTCATTAAAATGTACAACCACAACCGTTTCAGACCAGCAATGTGACAATCTCTCGACCAATGGCAATGGGTAAACTGTCTTAGATATTTATGAATATTCATTAAAATGTACAACCACATCACTTAATAACATTAATAATAAATTCACAAATAATATTAAAATACACAAATAAACAGCAATACAATAGGGCCCAGTAACTAATTTGGAAACCCGAAACTGTACAATTTTACCAAGTAAATGGGCAATTCCATAATGACTGACATTAGTTAGAGAGCTTCATGCGTAAAAACAAAATACCCATATTCACAAAGACGCCCTCAAAACTTACACTGTAACAAAAATTGAGAGAAAAATAGTACTGAAAAAATACAACAAAAAACTTATTCAAAAGTCCATATAAGTCATCAGGACATTATATGCGAATACAGATAAGTGTAGGCGGGGCTACTATGTGGAGTGTCCAATCACACCTTGCTAAATCTTGATGTCATCAAATCATTTGCAGCTATTCGCCCTTTGCAGACGTTTCAGAAACAACACTTTTTTGTGCATTGGTGCTGTGTGTAATGTTAGACATCGACATACAACATGTGCATCGCTCGCGAACTATATGCGAGTTTCCACGCAACGATCAACCAATACAAAAACAACATTTAAGGTCATCTTAGGCTATTAGTATAATGAGCACCACCCCCAAAACCTGACATGGACGATTGGACTGAGGCGTTCTTCTCGGTCCAAAGATTTGCATACAACATGTGTATCGCTCACTAACTATATGCAAGTTTCCACACAGCGATCAACCAACATGAAAATGACTTTAGGTCATCTTAGGCTATTAGCATAATGAGCACCACCCCCAAAACCTGACATGGACGATTGGACTGAGGTATTCTTTTGGGTCCAAAGATTTGCATAAATAAAGTGGCCGCATGAGGTCGCTGTTGGGGCTGTATTTTTAACGCACTGCATAGCGAGGATATTCCACAGATCGTTTACTGCGCACGGACGAATAATGACGAACGCCTTGACCAAGGCTACTGCAGACTCTGATGCGATGGTGCCCCATAACTCACAAAACAGTGGACACACGCAACAGAACTATTTATGTTTTAAAAATGCTAAGTTATGTTTTGTCTTGTGTCTCCAACAGCATGGAATTGCCCATATAATATTTATTCCATTAATAGCCTTCGTGTAGTGCATTCTAAAAAGACTCAAGAAACTTTGGATGTACATGTAGTTTCTGTAATGTCCGATGTCATCACAAAGTGGTGCAGTTTCAGGGCATTCCAGCATCAAGTGCAAGGTCTCCTTGGTTAGAGCAGGAAAATCTGAAATAAAAATCATAAAATAAATCAAAAAAATTAATAAGTTTAACCTAAACAAAAGAATAAAATGCAACGTTGCCAAGTCCCTGTTAGCAAAATTAAATTCCATCATGACACTCGTCTTTGGGGCTCAGTATCTCTCGGAGCTTTCGCAGCTTTAGTGAAAGTGTCTGTGTCTTCGAACTGGCTGAAGACACGCTGGCCATCTCAAATGATTATCTCTGAGTAGAAGGCATTCTCCTGGTCCTGAGGATACCTAGACCTGAGAGAATTAATCACAGAATAGGAAGGGTTTGAATTTAGTGGTAGCCTGCTAGCCAAATAGTCTTGTTCACTAGCCCAGCTGGCTAGTGAAGAAAAAAGTTACTGATGAACCCTGATAATGTGTGCAAGATAGGTCCAGTGTGGATCAAGAAACCATGAAAGGATTGCATCCTTAGGATTGCGCACTCAGGAAGACAGTTTAGGATGATACTCTGAAAGCTCAGTGACTAAATCTTCACCAACTGTCACCTTACATGGTGTATATAAAGCTAAATTAGTATCTATCATGCTTCACCTACCGATATAGCTAGGCTGTCAGGTATCAGGACTGCTAACGCCTGATTGAATTGGACATAAGCTCCCCCCTCTGGCTACCTACCCCCTCAATGGGCACCTGCTCTGGCGTCCCAGGCTGATGGCAGACAGGATGGGAGAAGGTACTCTACCATAAGCACGGTTGATCCTTGAATGCCCATCCTAGGACCCCAGACATTAGAAATGCCGTGGACAACCAGGACAATTGGTGAAGAATGCTGGCCATCACCTGTCAGCAACCTTCCTGTGGATGACACAGAAAAATAACAGGAGACGATTAACAGAAACATGCCAATGACCAAAACAAGTTGCAAGAGATTATTTTCATTAATGAGCTTACAATTCAATGATTAATGAAAACTGAACGGAAATGGTAATCAATCTCCGAAAAAAACCTTAAAAAGTAAGTTAATCACCAGGTCGAACATTCCTTTTTTACTATGTACATTTACATGTAAGTTGCCTCCAAAGTATGGGAGAACATAAAACAAGTGAGATAACAAAAAATCACTGTTTTGTAAGGTGAAACTATAACAAGATAACATTGAGCTCCCTTTGCATTCATATTCACAGCAACATTTTCGCATGAATGTATAACCAACACATAATTCACATAAAGATTGTTACAATAGTATATATTGAAGTATATTGAACCTGTTTTAGCTCATCTGACAACAAATGGTCCTCTTCTTGCAGTTTTGATAACAGGCTCTCGATGAATTTCAAGAGGGAAAAAGTTACTCGGTCCTATCAAAGAACAAGAAAAAAATGCAAGACATATTAGTTTTGGTGGCTAAAATACTTGTGGGGCTACAGAAGCATAGCAACTGTATATCAATCCCACCTAGCTGATAGAATTGTCCAAGAGACAGTGGGTCAAGAGGAGAACATCTCCAGCAAGAAAGAGAACTGTATCAGGTTGTACTATCCTGTGCTAGATCGCCTTCTAAATGAAGTCCACTCAAGCTTCAGTAACGAGCCGGGCAGCCGTCCAAGTTGGGAGACTGTGTCAACCGCTTCCTCAGCGCACAGGACCCTCTGGTCCTTATGGAATCTGCAGGAGGTGCAGGATGGTGTACTGTATAGAAGTTGGGAGTCCGATGATGAAAAGATTAGATGGTGCTATGTACTGCCTGATAAATTGAGAGAGGTAGTACTTCACGAGCTACACGGTGGTCAGACAAGTGAACATCTGGGTGTTAACAAGACTTTGGCCAAATCAATGGTGCGATAGTATTGGCCGGGGAATGACTCTCTGATGTTACCTACCAAATGCAGATGAAGACTGGCAGTAGGGCTTCTGTAGTCCACGGAGATAGGCTCAAGACTTACACTGGTGACGACCTAGACCATGGAAGTATGAGCCTAGTGGTTGAGCAGCGAGTGTTGGCAGAATCAGTTGAAGTTTCTGATTCCGTTGATGACGATGAAAATAATAATGATGATAAATGAAGAACCTTTGGTTGGAGAACCAGTGTTTGAGGTTCCAGCGGCCATGCCTACTAGTCAAAAGGAACGACTGAGTGTTGAGCCTCCCGAGGCCCAAAAGATTGATACTAGCAGTAGCTGGGAAGGGGGAGTTGTTGTGGATAGCCCTTGGGGAACCCGAAAAATGTATCCCCAGAGGGAACGCAGACTTTCTGCCAGATGGCGGTAGTTAGCCACACACATTATCAGTTGACTATAACCTAACCAACATTTTTATTTGACAGAAATCAGACTAGTCTCGAGACCATTTTTTTCAGGTCTCAACGATTTTGAGGTCTCGGAATGTTGTGGTCTCGGTCTCGACTCCAAATATCTCGGTCTCTGACAAGGGTCTTGGATCAAGACCTTGACGAGACCCGTCAAATATTCTAGAGTGTTTGAAGACAATTATTGCTTATGGAGTCGACACTGTATCAACAGGGCAAATCATAATGCATAGTGCATGTCAAAAGAATTGCAGCAGGGAGAGCACCTTTATCGCTAGCATATCGCCGCTCAGTTAGTAGCATGGACTGTTTGTCATGTCATTGATCTCGAGCTGACTTCTGATTGCTTACAGTTTTGGACAAACAATCGTGTCAGATACCCGACATTGTTTAAACTTGCCCTGAGAACACTAAAAGTCCCTGCCTCCAGTGCTCCTGTGGAATGTATCTTCGGCAGATGTGGAATCATAGTGAGACCAAACAGGGCTACAGTCAGCAGATAACTTTACAAAGTTGTTGTTCTTGAAGTGCAATAAGGACATTCTGCAGAATTACTAGTCAGTTTACCTTCAGTACTACTACCAACTTGCTGAGTACAGTAAATCCTGATCAGAATAAGAGATAAACCTGTATTGGGCTAATTCAATCGGGCATGTCCCATTCATTGCATTTCAGTTCTGTCGCACTCTAGAAATATTCAAAGAGCGACAGAGGGCACATACCTGTATGAATTAGTCAAACCATTAGAACATCAAACAATTAAAAAAATCTTGCCAAAATGTACCTGGCTATTTTTAAAGGCATGGTATAGCATTATTTTTTTTTTTTTAAGTTTTGAAGAGTTTTGGCATCAAATTTACATTGATATGTGAACACGTATATACACAACTTGCTAGATATTGTGTGTGATTTTTTTTTAAAAAGGTCTCGGTCTCGGACTATGAGGTCTTGGTCTCAGACTATGAGGTCTCGGGCTCGGTCTCGGATGGGGAAGTCTCGGTCTTGGTCTTGGACTTTGAGGTCTTGACTCCAACACTGTTAACTGGGTCTTGTGTGGCAAACAGGATAGATGCAGAATTATTTGTGTGCGTCTAGAGCACTAAGATTTATGGTGTGTACGTAGACCAATCAGAAGAGCGTATTGCATAGAGTCTGGGCGCTTTACGTTCGTGTTGTGGCATCACTAAGTCATATCCAAAGATGGCGTCAATACTGTAAGGCTTGTTATTCGCAGGTACGTTGGCGATGAAGAAAATGATGCTGGCGCGAGTCGCAGAAGGAATGAATGGCAGCGATCAAAGTTGTAATATTTTGGTGGAATAATACGTGTTGGTTGCAGACTGGAATAAATCAGAGACCAGTCCCCGTGGGTTTCCCCCAACTGCCGAGTCCGCCACAGAACCATAACCTTTCAATCAATGATCAGTCAATCAGTCAAGCAGACCTTGACGCCCTCGGCCAGTGGAGCATGTCAAATGGGATGAAACTTAATTCAAACAAATCCAAGGTAATGCATATGACCAGATCAACAAAGACTCTAGCCCTCCCAAAGTTCTCCATTAACTGTTGCTACCACCTGCAAGTACCTTGGCATTACAATAAACAGTACACTGACCATGCTAAGAAGAATAAGGCATACCGCTGGAGGAACCTCTACAAAACCTCTACACTGATGATGTCTTTATACTGGTCACTTGTCATACCAGTTCCTGAGTACCAGTTGCCAGCCTGGTGTCCAAACACAGCAGCCTTATCATCTAAGCTTGAACGGGTCCGAAGGAGAGCAACAAGGATGTTTCTCAAACAGCAAAAACGAGCAATGCTGTATTAGGATAGACTACAGAAACTGCACTGGCAAAGTCTGGAATCTAGACGACAGAGACTAGTTATTCAATTTACTACTAAATGTTTATTTGGCATAATTGACTGAAGCAAAATCAACTCAAATACTTCCGTTAATATCCGTCACATGGATACACTTACTTTTAATCACCTTTGTGCAAGAACTCAGCATGAAGCACACCTCTATTCATCTATTCCCATGTTTTGTGACTCATTAAAAAAATGTTAACGTGTATTTCTGTAACCACTTCCTAGATGTCTAGATAACTTCCAGTACTTGTGTTTGCAAGGTTTTTTCCATTATTTATCCCATTGCCATTATTTTGATTTCATATTTTATGTCAGCTTGAGATCTATGGGTCCCAATATTTTTTTTTTCTGTTGCCAGTTAATCCGGTTTTGTTTGATTACATTTAGGTTCAACTGTTACTGATAATTTACATCACTAACACTCAGCCTTATTTGGGCAAGAAGAAGAACCGGCGGGAGACAAAACTGGGCAAACGTGTTGTTTTGGACATGGTTTGTCTGCTTTTCAAGAGTGAGTGGCGGCAACGTCACAGCAGATAACTACTTCACCTGTGCTGAACTCGCTGAAGACCTTCTCAAGGAGAGGCTAACTCTGCTAGGGACAATAAAGAGCCATCGTCAAGAAGTTTCCAAAATTTTCAAAACTAAAAAAAAAACAAAGGGAGAAAAACCAAGTCATCAGAGTTGTTTACCGCCCCCCTGATAGACCCTTGCTTTTTATGTACCTACAAAGAAAAAGAGTGTCACTGTTCAATGTTTTGATTAGTGTAAATATTGCAACCATTTGTATTATAATGATCTCTTTCTTTTACGGCTCCAGGAGAAGATCATCTACTGTAGTAGGGAAGGTTTGTGGTGATCCAAGTACATGTACGTGCAAGTTGTCAAGGACTTTTAAGTTTTACTAAAAAATGTGCACAGGTGTCGATAGGTTCCTACGATTATTTTAAAGTTTACAATATTTTGATTCTCTGAATCTTCTAGACGTGTTATTGAACTTGTTGGTGCTTTCATATTTTTTAACAATTTGCCGACGCTAAAGCACGACCGGTCTGGTCTACAATGTGTATGTTCAATTGGTGATGGTGCAGTCTAATATGCAGAACATATGAATGACGGTGCAATCTTTTACAAATTAAGTGAGATTGACGCGTGGTTCTTTTCCACCTCAGGTCCAAGACAAGGCAGGCACATGCAAAGTATCAGGGGGCCAAGGGACGAATTCTGCTCATACAACTGACGCGTCCCTAAAAACAAAGGTAGGTTGTTTTTCAGCTTTTGTCATATAGCAAACATTCATTAATGCCATAAACATTTCTGAGAAAAAAAATCCAGAAATTTTACAGCATAAATATTCCATATACCGACCCCAAAACGCCAAATGTCGGCCAAGCTTAAATTCACGCTACGCTGTATCGGCTAGCATAGCAAAAAAAAAGAAAAATGCGCACACTTCAGATCTGCTGCACACCTCAAATTTTCAAAGGTATTGGAAAACCTAATCTTCTAACATTACTACTACATCATACATGTACAAGGTGGTACTGGTGGGTACGACTTGACTGGTACGAGTTGTCTCAGGTACGAGTTGACTCGGGTACGATTTGCCCCGTTTCGCATACATCGCCAATAATAATGAATACTGTTTTTCCAGCCCAAGGTTCAAGTTCAACACCAGGCGAAAACCTCGAAGAGCTCAAATTACAAAAGTGCTGTGCAATCCAAAACAAAGGTTAGGTGTTATTTTATCCCACTACAAAAAAACTTGTGAATTAAAGTTGTTAATATTTGTATTAAAATATTTTTTTTGAAAGAGTGTTGCAAAGCAGTAACAAATTTCCAATGCAAAATATGTAACTTGGCTTGATTTTAATGTGTTTTCCTGTATAAGAGTGAATACATGTACATGTGCTTGCTTAAACCCAAATGAAAGCACTACTTTGTAATAAGTGGGTTGCTCATTCCCTTTTTTTTATAGAAACCAACGACGCAATCTAAGACGAAAACAATGACGCAACCTAAGAAGAAACCAACGACGCAACCTAAGAAGAAACCAACCAAGGATTGTTTTTTTTTATCATTCAAGTACATGTATGTTCGTTTTTGGAGTACTGCACATAAGGGTATTTCCCGCAGAAATAACTTTAAAACTCCAAGATACTTTGCTAGTGTCCACACTTACTAAAGTTTAAAAAGTACAGTTGTACATGTAACTGTGATGTGCATTTACTCTGTGGTTTCTAATGTTCGTGAATAATAAATCCACAGCTCTAGCCAAGCTAGCTATCTCTACTAAACTCAATGTACAATAATTTTTTTTTTTAATGGTTAAGCAATAAAAGGGGAAGCCGAAACTGTGATGTAAACGTTATGGAAATAGAATTGGGAAGTGGTCAGATAAACAACAATTTTTTATCTTGTTTGTCATTTCAGGAGAAGAAGAAAGCTACGGTGATTGCCCAATTCTGCGTTGATGAGGATGAAGATGAGGCCATTGATCAGGTGCAGTTGTTTGTAAGTAAATCGGAGAACGCTTGCATACAGTACATGTATTTATTACCCCTGATTGTATTGACTCTTCGAGTTTTTAAATAGAGGAAGCATTGGGCATTTCCTTTTAAAAAGAATATTTCCTGGAGTTCCTATTAGGCTTAGTTGGTATCAACAAAAATTATAGGGAGACATTTGTGTACAGGAACAATGCTCAAAAGTGCTTCTTCTTATCAGGGTTCGACTGTACATGAATTAAGAAACAATATCAGTTGTGCTTTTTCGTGCATCAAACTATCTGTGGCGTTTGGGATGTTTATTTTTAAATATTGAGATTTTCTCACAAATAAATATTCCACACTTTACAAATACTGTTCCACATTTTAAAGCTCAAAGTGACCCATTTTTTTCTCAACAATATTCCATTTTTGATAATTTCCATATCCTGCTGAAACAATTAGGAAGCAGCATTTTGGTTTGTTCTTTCATAAAAAGAGCAGATACGGGATATACTGAGAGAATGATTTCAAATTTGAGGCTAAAATGTAGACGTGAAATCATTTTTGCCTTGACATAATTTTTTTTTTTTCAGCAGAGACCAGACCCTCCAGCAGAGACTAACGGCAATAGCCCAGTCCGGGTATGTAGCAATGCTAATTCATTAGTTGTACTTTGAAATGCCATTAATGCAATGAAAACACGGAGTGGCATGATTTAATGTATGATACAATGTACAGTCAAACAAGGCCCTTGTGATTTTACAAATTACCTTGCTATAACAGATACATTGTAGTAACAGTAATGGGAAAAAAGTAAACAAAGACTTGGGACCTACAAGTTTGCTTGTACAGTCGAGTCTCGTTATAACAAACTCGTTCGGACCTAGCCAAATTGTTTGTTATATCAGAATTTTGTATTAAGAGGAACACAGTCGGGACAAAGGGTTTATGTTTGTTATAACCAGAATTTTGTATTAACAGAGTTTGTACTAACGAGAGTCGACTGTAATAAGAAGGTTGTTGTATTAACAGTGTTCTTCTTATCAGGGTTTGACAGTATTTCGTGTTCCTACCATGATGAAGCCCTTGATGTTAACAAAGATATTTGTAAACATTTAAATTGTGATTAATTTGGCTATATTACTTTTAACAATTATAACAGATTACATATTTCCCGGATGTCAGTTTTTTGTCGGATATCACACCGTTGGATGAAGTGGAGATGCACAGACCAAGCCCCACACGTGTAAGTACTGTGTATAGGAATGATATTTAGAATTTTTTTAAAGTGCACTCTCGCTTATGCAAACTCAGCCTGATAGAGCAAAAGTGTTTGTTATTCAAGAAATTGTTTTATAAAGTGTAGTGCCTCTGTGACATTGGTAGAGCAGTTTGTGCACGTAAAGGCACAGTGGAGATTAATTATCCGATTTGGATGTTTGATGTCTCATTATAAAGTGGAAAGGCGTATGTTTGAAACCGTACCTATTTATCTATGTTGGTTACACATTCTACGTCTGGCATTCCATTTTATATTTTTTTGCATCTTTTTTTTTGATACACACTGAATAATTAAAGGCACTTGGTAGGTGAATTATACACGTGTGCCAAATCTTATGCCCTTTTCCCCAAAAGTTGGTCCAATTATACAAATGTAATTGTTTACAGGTATACTTTAGTACGTGCGGTTACACATATTGTAAATACATGTACAGTGTACATGTGGTGCATTTGCTAAGCATGTAGAACACATGTACACGTAGACATGTATGTACTGCATGTCTAGAAACGTTAGCCCAGTGAAAAATGTCTTTGGTGTGAGTAATCATAATAATAATGACAATCACAACAATTTTTGTTTTTATAATACAGGATCCTTGGTCTCCACTCAAAAGCAGTTCCCCCATCAACACCAATCAAATGGTAGCAGTCCCATTACGGGATCTCCTGATGATGCGCCGAATGGCAAGTGATGTCCGGGAAATCAAGGAGTGCATCAGATATTGCGGCTTTCAGCCACCAACATCTTCGGCATCCCTAGATCCCCCATCAAGGTCACCAACTCGACTCATCGCAGGATCTCGCACCACTGCCCCTTCATCCCCTACAATGGACCTCAAGTCTCTGTCTTCGGATATAATATCGGACGTAAAGGACAATTCATCATCAGAGGCCAACTTTGCCCTCTCCTTAGTCCGATTATTATTTTCGAAGACAGAGATGAGAGAATCAAATTGTAGGGGTGTCAAGAGGAAGCGGCAACTAGATCCTGTGAGGATTAGAGCAATCAAAGATATCCTGAAGAGCAAGACTACTATTGCAAGACAAAGATTTGACAATTACTGGCATCGTGAATGCTTCAAAGCCATTGACGAAGGCTGCAGGCGCCTGAATAGGAGTAGTCTTTAAAACTAAAAACGTTTGACGTCATCAGTCAAAAAAGGGAAGGAATACTGATTTAATTAAAGGAGCGCATACCTGTTTATCATTAAGTAAAAATATTGCATGGAAATAAAAGGCGTATGTAGTAACACACCAGTTCCGATTTGATGACGTCACAGAATTTGGAAGCAAAAGGTCAACATTAAGATGTCATTATTTGTGCTACCTACAGTAACTTCGGGACTGATGACGTTATGATCATGAAACCGTGCAAATTCATTTGCGGTTGCTCACAGAAAACATGTCAATGTATCGGGGCAATTTGGTATAATTTCTATTCAGTGTTTTAAAATTTCAAAATGATCAACTCTTTGATGTTCTGCCAGAGGGCGTTCTTCTGGTGATGTCAAAATTAATTGTACCCTGAAATTACTTGTAATTTGATACCTGATGCATCATAATGACATTACAAAATTTATCTTCGTAACGTGGTACAAGTTCACAGTAGGTAATATGATCATCCGGTGAACCAATTTTATGATTTTTTGATTTTAGGCTAATGTCTTCATTTTGAATTCACCTAACTTTGACCTTCCTGTAGACCCGGAAGTAAAGGTCAAGCGAGTTCATGTACACGACAAAAAAAGATTATAGATTAATGGTCTAGCTGATAACAACATAAATGATGTAAGAATAAGACTTTTTTCACTGAATTTTCAGGCATAGGCCTCACAGGGGTGTGAGTGACCACCGACAAAAAAATAGCTGAAAACAGCTGGAAAAGGTGTAAAAAAACTGAGGTTTGGACATCTCCTATACTTTTATACACAGCAAGTGAAGGAAAAAGCTGAAATCAGCTTTAAAGCCGAGATTTTACACCCTTGGCCTTGTTTCTTTTTATTTTAAATTGCCTACTTTTTCATTTTTTGTGTCATCAACTGTTATTTATGTTATTACACTGTAATTGCATTTTAATAGTTTAAAACAGATACATGTAAGTCATGCAAAAGTTCTGTGTTCATCAAATAATTACCATTTATCTTATTGCTTCCTGACCTGACGTAGTTAACTGTCCATTGAATTAGAACATAGCATGTAGTGTCTTTCAATTTTAAGGTGCACATTCCCTTTTTGTCTTTTAACTGTACCTTATGTAAAACATTTACGCATGTCAGTGGTTTTAATGAATAGATTCTTCATGACCAAGATAAGATGTTTCATTTTGTTAAAGGATGACAAAATTAAATCAAGTCAAATACAATTGAACATTTTGAGTTTTGTTTTTGTTGAGTTTGTGTCGATCGTCAACTTGTAACTTGCATAACATGTACATATACATGTATTTTACAAATGTACATGTGTTTGAGACTTTTCAGGATGAGTATTAGATGAAATGGTTCCAACAAAATTCAATAAATGCATGTGTACACTGTAAATAATTCAATATAAAAAACCCACCAGAGCCTACAACTACGTGTACATGTACATCAGTTAGGTCATTCGTATTCACCATGGCATTGGGCAATACCATATGACGCCTGAAATATAAACCAACTGAACATTTATGTACGTACATACATGTATTCTATTTTGTGTGTGCACATCAATTAGATTTGTCATAACCCTGTCTTTATACTGTATTTTCATTGGCCCAGGACGATCACCTGACCAGGCGATAAATATACATGGCACACTCCCGTTGTAGATCACATTGTGATATCACATACATGTAGACTAGTCCCCGCCCCACAGTCCAAACCATTATGCGCAGACCGCGTTTAAACCAGACTATACTTGTACTCACTGGTACCCCGCAGTACTTTCACGTTCCACAATATAATGTATAGCAGTGAGGGAGCAGTGCATTTGCAGACGGTATTTACTTTTATACAACACCTGAATAAATCCCCGTCATCTGATTGGTGAATTGTAGATCACGTGACATATTATTATTCGGTATAATGCACGGTGCGACCATGCGTTATACCCATGCGTTATACCGTTTCACTTTGCGCTTGTTCCATGACGCGGTATTTGCGTGCAAAATGCATGCTGGTGTGCGTGTTCAGCGTAGCGCGTATTGTTCCAACGAGCCAGCGCTACAGCGTTGGGTTCAAACATTTTCGTGAAGGGGTAGTTAAACATCTTTAAAATCAAAATAAATTGTAGTTTATAATTTACCAATCAAATGACGAGAATTTATTCAGGTGTTGTATAAAACAAATAACAAATGTTTTAAGTTCGTGCGATGGAAAAAATAATTTCATTCGGTGACAGATTGAATGTTCTATTCCACTCGGCTTCGCCTCGTGGAATAGAACATTCAATCTGTCACCTCATGAAATTATTCTTACCATCACACTCACAAACATTCGTTATTTGTATATAATTTGGCGGCCAGCGACGAGCGGCATTAAGATTATGTTTACGTTTTGACTGACTAGTAGTAACGGTGCCTAGGCCTTCAGAACTTCGGAAATGCAGAGCTGACACAGTTAGTTTTTTCGTATACGATCCTCATCAGCCTCAACATGTCAGCTGAGCCCGGAGGCACAGATTCTCCGCCCCAAAAAACAAATAAAAGATTTAGCTTTTGAACAAGACTCATCGAACACCAAACGTTGTACCGACTACGCAGTCCGCGTTGTACGAGAATTCTGCGAAGAAACAGGCAGGGACACTCGTTTCGAGACACTTCCTGTGAAAGAACTGGACAGTCTTTTTGAAGACTTTTTTGGAAACGTTAACAAGAAGAATGGGACATCATACCACAGAAATGGCCTAAGTGGAATCCGTTATGAAATAAGCCGACACCTTAAAAAGCATCGGGGGATTGGCATTGTAGCAGATCCAAATTGTGTGGCATCGGAAACTGCCTACCGAGCAAGGCAAGTGGAACTGGAAAAAAACTGGATTCGGTCAAGTCAACCATTATCCCCCGATCGAAGAGGAAGATTTGGAAAAACTGTACAATTCTTTCGATGTTACTGATGCTCGTAGTCGTCGTAAGAAGGTGCAATTTGACATTATGTTTTACCTACATGTATGTCGCCGCGGTCGAGAAAACGTGAGAGAGTTGACCAAAGAGGACTTTGTTCTTGGAAAAACATCAAGTGGACTACGATGTGTTCGCCATGTCATATATGAGCAAGACAAAAATCACAACTCAAAGGATAATCCAGAGGAGGTAGTGACTGATGGCATCATGGTAGAACAACCAGGTTGGTTTTGCCGTTTGTAATGAATTCTGACCAATTTTCCTAGCCCTCAGCTTTGAGAATTATGAATTGATAGTCGTACCACTCCCTACCCATTCTAAAAAGTGCATTTCCATAATTTTATTAGGCCCTACCCCATGGAACAATTTTACTTTAATAGGGCCTACCTTCTCTTTTGACCCCATGCACAAACCCTGCGGATCTCGTCTAAAAAAAAAATGTTTTTCCTAAGAAGAAAAAAAATAATCCACTCCAAAATCATGCTTTCTTATCAGAATTTCATTTTTTTTATGGCTGATAAGCTGTAATAATGAAAGTATAGTAGGGGTATTGAAGTACAATCTTACCATGTTTATAACAATTTTAAGTTCAAAAAATAAATTTTTGCCCACCTTTGTTTCTAATTTTAGACCAGCCACTCTGTCCAGTCGCATCTTTTGAAAAGTACCTGAAGAAGCTGAGTCCTGTCAGTAAGTGTCTTTGGCAGTGTGAACGGTCAAGCATCATGGCAAGCGATACTACCTGGTACACTGGAGTTCCAGTTGGGAAGAACTCCTTAGCAGCACTGATGCCTTCCATCTCACGGGAATGTGAGCTATCCAAGACCTACACCAACCATTCGATACGCGCTACTTCTGTTACAAGTTTAGCCGAAGCAGGGTTCAGAGATCGCCACATAATGAAAGTAAGCTGCCACAAAAGCGAACAAAGCACCCAAACTTACTCTAGGCGTATACGCGATTCAAAGAGATGTGAGATGTCGCAGGCTTTAAGCAAGGCTCTGATGGAAACCCCACCGAAAGAACCCAACGCAACAGCCCCAGAACCAGAGCAAGATTCCCCAACAGCGCATAAGACTCCCCAGCCTACTACCAGCAGTATCCTTGAAGACTGTGATCCTGTGCCAGCAAAGACATCATCAGAGACATCAAATTCATCACTACTGATGTTAACTGATTCTCAGCTAGAAGCTATGTTAGCTGATGAAGACACTGAGCATTGCTCTATGGGACAGTCCATCGAGAGTCAGTCAGTAAATCTCCACCACTCAATGCAACAGTGGATGCCTGCTTTCACTCCAAATATCAGTCATTCCAGAGTGAACATCAATGTTAATTATAATTTCCCAAATTCAAAGTGAAATTGTTGCTGAAGCAACAGTTTTAAAGATCATTGAATTATCGATTTGTGTGCCAGTGGGTCAACATGGACAGTATTGCTGTTTGAAAAGTATTCTATCCATTGTGTATTTGCTGAAGTTTCACAGGTGCAAAATTTAAGAACTTTGAAAGGATATTAATGTGAAAAGGCAGAGAGTGTAACAAGTTTGTTAAATTCTTTTTTATTCATCAAATGTGTCATAGACATAATTTAATATGTACTTATCTCCAGAATTGACAAATATGATGATACTGGATTTTGGTGTTCTATCAGTTGGACTTTCCATTGAGAACTCGGCACCGAGCCTTTGCATTAATTGAAATTCACTGTATTTATTGTATTAATTCATAGTATTAATTGCTGAAGTTTCACAGGTGCAAAATTTAAGAACTTTTTAAGGATATTAATGTGAAAGAAAGAGAGTGTTACAAGTTTGTTAAATTCTTTTTTTTTTCATTAAATGTGTGATAGACAAAATTTAATATTTAGGCCCCTACTTATCTCCAGAATTGACAAATATGATGATACTGGATTTCGGTGTTCTATCAGCTGGACTTTCCATGGAGAACTCGGCACCGAGCTTTTTCATTATTTGTAATTCACTGTATTTATTGTATTAATTCATAGTATTTATTGTTATTAAATGGCTGTCAAGTTGTCATAAAAAATGGCCATCGCCGTTTGATATAAATTTCTTTCTTTTAAGGGTCTGCATCGTTGTCACTACAAACCAGGTTTTTATTCATTGTCCCTACCACTATAAAATATGCCAGGGGATAAGATTTGTTTTTATTAAACTTGTAAAACCTTTACCCCAAATTTCCCTGAACTTAAGCTTGTTTTAATGCCCCTACATCTATATATGTTGAAAGAAAATTTTTCAAAGATTCCTTCAGTTTGCCACCCTTAATTTCCCTTAGAAAAACAAGTAAAACACATCATCAAGACAGAGGTATGACAAAACAGTTGTTGACTGATGTGATGTGGGATATGACGTTTTGAACACCCTCGGGGACGCATAGCACCCTCGGCTTCGCCTCGGGCGCTATGCGTCCCTCGGGTGTTCAAAACGTCATATCCCACATCACATCAGTCAACAACTGTTAACTATCAAGCGTTACTAAAATGCAACACGCTTAACATCATACGATTTGAGAAAAATCTATGGAAAGGGAAACGAAAATTTTTGAGAGGGATTGTGTCTTCGTGTAGGCCTATCTACAGGCCCAGTTCTTTTACAATGTTTTAAGGGAACAAAATCCACCTTTAACATCATACATGTTTAAATTTTTTGACCTACCAAAGTAGTTCAGCTCTGATTATTTGGCATCAAATGTTTTACTCTACTATTGAGTACTATAAAGGGCAGGGTTTAAAATTTTTGAGGGAAATTTGGGAGTAAAACTAAAAGGACGATGACAACACAAAATGAACACGAAAATAAGGATGGCAATCACCATCCGATGTACATGTACCGTGAACGTGCAAGGCGAGATGAATTGCACGGCAACAACTGGAAACCGCGCAAGAAAAATCGTAATTTCTACCCCAAGAAACTGTTTACAAATTACATTAGGCAAAGTGAAAAAAAAACCAAAACATGTTTCTCATCCCTGCCCGCTTCCTTTTTGGAGGCCGCCTGGATTTTTGATATTTTTTATTTTTGAAAAATGCAGTAAAAATTACCGAAAAAGTCCACAAATTCATCGGAAAATTAATGCTTGCGAAATATGTGACCAGTACAACTCTAAATGACACTGTAAATATGTTCATTTCAAAAGTGTCGTTAAACAGTGACGACATCAAGGGTTGCAGGAAATTTTACATGGCGACCATCTTGAAAAAAATTAAAAGCTCCGCTTCCTCCTATTTTTTCAAAAACCCGGACGAGAAACATGCTTGTTTTTATTCAGCAGAAGAGGTGTCATCATTTTGTTGAGAGAAGTCTGCTAGAGGTTGAAAAAGTCATTTATGAGTAATGGAAAAACACCCCTCGATTCATATTTTATTGAAACCAAACAGAGGCCCCACACTACACAATCGCCCAAAAAAACCCAATGTACATGTTCAGTGCCTATCCGGCAAAATGCATTCCAGTGTACTTAAGGAAAGCCCGCGCCGTCTAAATATACACTGCCTTCTAATATATAAATATAACAATCACAATTATTTAATTATTTTCATAAAGTGATTAACAAGGGTAATTTTAATACACTGTTTAGTATTGGTTTGTCAATTACAATGTTGTATTGCCTATGGCTATAATTATGCCCATGTTATTGTAACATCATGTCTTAGGCCAAAAAAACCCAAATATTCAGTCTTTGGTCAGACCAAAGTTTCGGAATTGACGCAGCGACGCGCCATTTTTTTTTTTTTTTGGCTTTTTCTTTTTTCTTCAAGCTTCAATTGCACAGACAAGCTTGGGTACTATTTTGCTTTTTTGGTGTCCTCATGTACATTGGTGTCCTCCAAAATTTGCCTTGGTGCTCTCGATTATTTGCCTTGGTGCAATTTCCCATTCCTTGGTGTTCTTTGGAAAACTTAATTGAGGAGGTGCGGCAATAGAGGTCGCTGTTGGAGCTACCGCGAAACATTTTGAGGAAAAAAAAGATTGACGCGCATGATTTAAATCGACGCGCGCGCTGACCAGAGACCAACTTTTTTTTTGGCCTTATTGGTGTATTTTTGATGGTTTCTTTACAAAGACAGCAGTCAGTCCTCAACAAGAAGGAAGACACTTTTCTACAGAGTGTTGCATCAACTAGTTCAGCCAGTGTCACTCTCGATGACAAAAAACAGCTAGTGATGGATGCAGTGCAGAAGGTGCATGTTACTTGCACGCGTAGTCCCATGGGTGGGCGGGTGGGTTTACCCTCCTCACTAGCTGCTGCTCCATCTTCCCTTGAGACCGAGTTGTCGTTGCAAGACAGCCATCCTTGTGATGATTCAGCAACAACAAAAGTATGTTCTGAATATTGGTTTATGTTGATTATTGTACTTGTGGTTTATTTTTTTGTTTGGTATGCTGACACATTCCTGCCAATTGTACAACTGTTCATAATTTATAATTCAATTGGATCTTGAATATCAATAGACCATGAGTGGCACAGTTGAAACATTCTAAGGTGTTGATTTGAATGATTCAAGGATCACTAAGAAAAGTTAGTTTTTTTCTGTGACGTGAGTGACAGCATGACGCAATTAGATGCCAAGGTACATGCAGCTGAAGTGAATGTTGCTTTGGGGATAGTTTCAGTTGCTACGTACAGGCAGGTTCCCAGTATTAAATACATGTTGTATAAGTACAATGTACTGAATGATTGTTTTTTGGAGGGCAAAGGGAACCAGACTATTTGTCCTTCCAGCCTTGCTTTGGTTACATTTATTTGAATGGGAAAAAAACCAAGATGGCCACAACATGATAATAGTCTATTGCCAATGTAATTTTTGTGGGGCCCTTCAATTATTTTTACAGTCAAATTTTGTAACAATTACAAAATAGGCTGTGCGAGAAATGAAATGTGAAGTTTATAGTCATTTAAGTATTTTTGGAAACATCTTGACATTCAGGAATCAGGAAAGTTATTGAAAAACAAATCGAATTCCCAAATGTTTCAATTCTTTTTTATACTGGGTTCTGATTTAATATTTACTTCCAGTCAGAAGCAAGTCACTACGTGTCTCCAATGGTCCTGCAACAGATCGGTACAATGACTCGAGCAATCAACCTTTGGAAACTCGCTCTAAACAACCAAGATACAAGTCCCAGAACAGTAGAAGATTTCTCCTGGAAGGCGAACGATGCATTCAATGCAGTGGAGACAACTCATCATAACTTCACCGACGCGATTGAAGATGACGATGTGTACAAGAAAGAAGAATATAGTGGGTGGAGGGGGTCCAGGCCACCTTCCTCAATGTGAGGCTTCAAACAGAGAGTTTCCTGTGGGACGAGCAGTTTTGTCCCAGTAGTTGTAAGAGTGGAGGGCAGCCCCTGATGAGGCTACAGCCTCGAGTGATGGTGATGAAGATGAAGTAGTCCCAGACAATGCTACGGCCTCAGGTAATAATAGTTATAAAGATGAAGTAGCCCCTGGCAAAAAAAACCAATAACAACCTAACAATGTAGACAACAATGTGATGTTCCAGGTTTTGAGGCTTCTTCGGTGTAGTGGTGCGGTTAGTAGTAGTACGGCCAGTAAACAGTTAAACAGACTGCAGATAATAACGAGGCTGTGAACCAAGATGAAGTTGGCAGGAAGGCTATAGAGACAATCCGTAGTGGATTTTATGTCGATGACTGGTTAAGTTCGGCAAAATACAGATGTAGCTGTGAAATTAGTACACAGACGGAAGAAGATCATGTGTGAGGGTGGCTTCAAGTCGACAAAGTGGCTCAGCAATGAAAGAAAGGTAATCAATTGTCTCTTTCTGGCTTATCCTTGATGCTTCTGGGAAGGTAGTCTGGTGCGGATACCCCTGGTGATATGCGGAGAGGAAGGAGACCACTTTGGTATCTCGCCAGAAGACCATGGTCATCTTCCCCTACTGCCTTGAGTACATGGTACTTCGAGGTACCCTGGCCATGTTCTGTATGTGGTGGTGCTGGTTGGGATTCTTATCTGCTTGGTGGGATTCTTATTGGCTTGGTGCTGAAGCTATCTGGCACACCCTAGTACAACCACTTCACAGCACCATAAAGATATGTCTTGTTGTCCCGCAGCTTGGAGGTGAGGGCAACTAACATGTACAGCCTGTTTAAGTACAGCTGGTGGTACCTGCTAAGAAAGGGTTCATATAGAGATATCCTGTTAACCATCATGTGTACAGGGTATTCCGTGTTGGTTTCTCAGATATGGCGCAAACTTTCGAACCTATCACACAAGGCTTCAGAGGCATAAAAATGCAGTGCCTTGACCATTGGCCTTGGCACCCTTGTATTTCAATTATTGTAATTATACATTTTCCTTGTATACTATCACCGTGTCAAAAGAAACACACAAGCCTAAATTATCAAAGGGAAAATGAAGGTATATGAGGGGTTGTAATACTGCTGCTTAATACCCTGTGCTTGTCATATGGCATCAAGATTAAGGAACTAGATAGATGAGTTTAAAAAAGTTCAGACTTTTGACGAAAAAATGACAGAATTTGACGGGAGAGTTGAAGATATTCACACGATTGATGGCAAGGGTGAAAAGGCATGATGGAGGATCAGGGGACAAAAAGGCCAAGGAAAAGTCAGATGACATGGCACTAGCAAAGAAAAAGGAAGCATGTGGACGAAGAGTCTCAGGACCTATCGGTGGCACCGGCCAAGAAGAAGGAGGGTTGGAAGATGAGGAAAGGGATATTAATGAGCTTCTTTTATAATGACGTTGATGATGATGAAGCATAGGTACCACTTGGCCACATCAAAGATTCTTCATCAGAGGCCGAGCTCCCTTCTGATGACTAAATATCCAGCACCACCTAATTAGATATATCTGATAAGGTGATGAACCCCAAAGGCAACTCATAGACGAAGACAAGTGCGACTCAATCCAGGGTCGTAAAGCCAAGTCACCATCAGCCTGGCCAGTGCTGTAGGCCTACATGTACATATTAAGTTGCTGTCATTTGCCCATCAGTCTTCTTTAAACAAACCGTAAAATTTCAGGCGCACTTTTTGCTCTAATATCGAAGGGAAAAAATGCTCCAGAGCCACAGCAACACACATACAGAGAGTCAATAGATTATGATAATGAGTAGACTGGATCTCGTTTGTACAAGTGCATTTCGAACAATGATACCGAGTCGAGAACTACATGTAGCTTAAACTGGTTTCCGCTGATAGCTGCCCAAGTTCCCGACTCCGTATCACAGTTCGAATGCACTTGTGTGTACAAACGAGATCCAGTCTAACATTATCATAATTGATGCATCGCGCTCGGTAACGGAATCGCGCTGGGACCACTGAATGAACGCTGGGCACGTACGGTTACATTGTGTTGTTCAAACACGAATCTGGAAATTTAGCGTGTTCACGGTCGATCGCGAGGAGCTCTCGGAATTGAAAGGGAAATTTCACTTTTCATCTGACTTGTAAGCAAACTTTAGAACCTCGATTTTAACCATCGATCTCTCCTTGTACCTCAGGTGGCGTATCTAGTAATTTGGAGGCTGTTTGGAGGTAAATCTGATGTTTTTATTTGCCAATGTTGTTTTTTTTCTTGGTCAACGGCAGTCGGCAAAATAGTGGCGCACGACGTTTTCTCATGGTTTCTGGAGAATCGCCACCAAAATCATCGAAAAATTTCACAGTTTAGTGTTAGTTGTTCTGTTTGAAGTCGATTACTAGCTTCATGAATGTCTGCTGCATCGTATGAGGTATGAATTATGGAATCTGGGTCAGGATAATATAGGGAAAATTGACCGCTTTTGTAATAAACTGAGGATACAGAGTCCCGGATTTCGGGACTCTTACGACTCGATACTTTGAACGTAGTTGTGACTCCAGCTCTAATGCGATAGGCATTACAGCTGGAGTTACTCAAGCTATGTGAAGAGCACTTCGAGCCAGATTGCTTCGAGGAAAATCGGCAGGCAGTTCTCTTTTTCTTCAAAGCGAAGTCAAAGCGTCGAGAGTCTACAGAAAGAAGACTTGACTATGCTAAGAAGAGAGATGTACGATTGAATCTTTGAAAAATGTTGTTTTGTCATTATTTGATGTTGATCAGTTGGTAGCCTTGTAACCAGGTAATGTTACAGTGTTGCACGTGTAATGTTAGATTGCCATGTGAGGCCTACAGCCCGAGTTACAGCAAAGAATAACAAGCAAATAATTCTTGATTCACTTCTCAATTAGCTAGGCCCTACCATATCAATCACCCGATGCCATGTTGGATTTAAAAATATTTTACAGGAGCATGGAGGGGGCCTAAACAAAAAATCATAAAAATATAACGTTAATTTTTAATTAATCGACTTGAGTAAGTTTTTTTTTTAAAGCTTACATACAGAATTTAAAGGTGTTACACTACGCAGGCGACATATTCTTTTGACTTTTTTTGCTAATGAAAAAATCCCCCTCCCCCCCAAAAAAAATAGGCCCTATTAATAATAGTAATAATTAAAATAACAGGCCAGCATGGCCACTTTGCACGGTGGGCCTAATGTTAGAACATTTAGAACCGAGCTATTCATCCATCATAATAACATTCCGAAGACATTGTTTCAATTTGGCACGCTTTGGGCCAAACTTATAAAAGTTTGATCCACAATGCCCCCAGTTTTAAAAATTCCTACTTTTTTAAAGGGTCGATTAGGCCAAGTAAAAACCAGTTGATTGTCCGGGTTTTTCCAAAAAAGAGGAGGATGAGGGCCTTTTTATTTTTTTTCCAAGACGGTCGCCAAGCATTCTAATTCAAAATGGTCACCATTTCTTCAGTTTAATGGTCACCATTTCTTCGAGTGGCCATGTAGTGATGAAATGGTCATCACAACCTACTATAGGTCAGGCACCAGTGGGCAATCTTCTGGGAGCAGCCTCGATACTGTTTAGTGGCAACACTTTTAGTCATGTATCAAATTTATATGGTTTACAGTTTTTCGGCCAAACAACGTACTACGACATACAAAAACACCTGTTTGTTCCAGCTGTAAATACCCATTATTTGCAGCACATGGGTAATATTCATCCCAACTTCAAAAGAAAGAAAGTTAAGGTGTCAGGGGATGGCAGGTGTGACTCTCCTGGTTACAATGCCAAATGCGGTAGTTATGTCTTGATGAATTCGTCAACCCGTGAAATTATGGCCATGGCCTTGGTACAAGTCAGCAAGGTCAAAAATTCTAATGCCATGGAACTGGCTGGCTGCAAACGCACACTGGAATCACAACACTCATTAGAGAAGACTACAAAAAAATTGAACACCAGTAAGATGTTTGGCATGTGACAAAATCAATTTAAAAAAAAACTACAGTAACTGCAATTATGGCTAAAAGAAAGGAGAATTATGCGCTCCTTGGCTGGATAAAATCCATTTCCAACCAAATATGGTATGCTTGCCAAAACTGAAGCGAAAAACCCAAAATTTTGACTGAAAAAAAATACAGTCAATCCAGCATCACATCGTTAATGTTCACCGATGTGACAGGGACCATACCAAGCACTGTGACCACGAGCCTCTAACAGGCAAAGAGTCGGCAGCCAAAAAATGGCTAACTGCAGGCTCCACACCCCACAAAGCACTCCAGGAGGTTCAATTTAATAAGAGACTTGTAAAGGACTTCCCAACTTGGACTTAAAGTAAAAGTCTAGAGTGCGTTGACCCAGTTGAAAAAACTGGTCTTGGCGGCAACAGTGGTATAGCCCCGTTACGTCACAAGAATCAGCCTTTTAATAGAGACAAAAGTCTCAATATTCATTTGTTTATTATAGAAATTGTTTTGGATAGTTTGTGAAAATGAAATGCAAAGTAATTTGGTTTTGTATAAGCATTACTGTGAAGGTATTGTTGCACTATACAGATGTTGTTTCGCTGTTTGGAAGTGGGTTTCAATTATAGTTAATGTTGCATAAATAAATATATTTTGAAAGAAAATAGTATCGAAGGGATGAAGGTGCCTAAATTTTGTAAAGGTAGTGTCGAAAGTTGAAAAGATGAAAGAAAATGCATACGTGTCTCTGTTTTATTTTGAGTGGGCTTGAAAAAATTGTTCAGAATATTTTTTGTAGGCTTACGGATGATAAGTCATCAAAGTTGACCACAGGATGTTACTTAGTTAAATTTGTAATGAAAATAGATTATTAAAAAATGTGCATATATATGAGTAGAGATCTTGGAAGCAGCTGCCAGAGTGTTGGATTCAACATGCTTTTTTTCTATTGGTGAGATCCATCCAAAGTCAGAAGTATACATGTACATCAACAAAACAAGGTTCAGGGGAATGAGTTATTGTTGAAGTATTTTACTGATACATGTATATTGCCAAAAAGCCCAAAATTGGCACATCAGCGTCGTCAGGAAACGGGCAGAGCATACTGTTCGAAACGTTGAGTCCCTCCGGTTCTTTTCAGAACCACACATACTCAGAAAAGAGATTTATTCACATGGTACTATCGCAAACTTATCTTGTCTTAGAATGGTATACATGAAGACAAATGGATTCAGGTCTTTTATTTAGTAAGCCTCAGTTGGTTTTATTTTGTATGCCCAAGAAATCAAACCCAACAGTTCTTTCGAAGGATGTACATTTAGTCTCAGACATTCAGAACTTGGCTGTGCATGGATGGTACTCATACATCCAGAACAGTGACATTAGGTTGAATCCTGCCAACAACTACTTCTGCATGCTGCCATGATGTAAGTTTGTTGCGTACCTTTTCTTTTGTTTTTAGCATTTCAAACAAATTCTCATGAAATTGAAGTGAATGTTCAACTAGCCATGTCTTGTTGCACTTCTGTCCCTAAAATATGATCTTAAATTCTACTTACATGTAATAATTGTTAAATTCTTTTCAAATTAACTTCCTGACCTCTGTTACAACTGATTATGTTGTAACCAACATATAATTTTTGTTGCAATATTAATTGGTTCGGACTGACGTAGCAAGGATTGACCGATAGTGTACTATCTTTTACTACACTATCAGTCAATTTTTTGTTAAACATTATCGGCCAGTCATATTTGTGTTATATTAGGCAGAAAAAAAACAACAGTTCTGCTTCCGGTTTACTTATCTACCCTACTGTGACAGCCCCTACCCTATTTTTTTTATGGTAAAATGCGAAAAAAATGCCCCAAACCATCAATTGTTACCTTTTACCCTTGACAACACGCAGACGCCTCCATATGATCGTACCCAAAACAGATTGGCCAAAAAAAAAATTATTTCCCTACTTACCCTATTTTCAAGTGCCATGTAATCGAAACCAGAACTATTTTTGTTGGCCTTATTGGTTGGCGATACATTATTAGTTGTAACAACCTAAAAAGTAAACCATTGCAAAGGAATTCAATAGCCCATTTGTGTGTGTTTATGCCTCCATGTTGAAGAGGAATCAAACCTGATGTGTAGTAATATACCAATATTGAGTGGCTCAGAGTGAAATTGGAGGAATATTGTTGCCAGATAAAATCTGGACTTTTCCATTTCACGAGGCAAAGCTGAGTGAACTCGAAAAGTCCAGATTTTACTGAGAGATAATATTCCTCCCATTTCACAATTTAAAGTCACTCAATATTTGCTTGATATATTGATATATAGACTATTGTTGTAATTTGATATATTTGGACTTTAATTTCAATAAAAAATTGGTGGAAATGTTTTTTTCTCTTCCAAAAATGAAAATGTTTGAACCCCACGCAGTAACGCTGGCTCTTTGGAACAATATGCACAATGCTGAACGCACACCAGCATGCATTTGCACACAGATACCGTGTCATGGAACAAGAATAATCCTAACTATTGAATAGTATTTCCCATTCCCCATGGGCGAATGGGATTTTGCACTTTGTTTTAAAGAATTCCCTTGCAGAGTATAATCAAATAATTCTCTACGCCTATTAAAGTTTGCTTTTAAATTTAAAAATGTACCACTGGTAAAGGGGTAACTTAGGCACAATCTTAAAAAAAATCTGTTTTAATGGTTAAGGAGTCTTGATACTGTTTGAAACTGAATATTACTTCCAGGGAAGAACATAAGGAAAAAATGGAACAAAATCCAATTCTGATGCAGAACTACCCCAACTACCCCAACTTAAAATGACTAAATGGAACTCCCTCAGGTTTTGTTTGTCATAAAATGAATGTACAGGTAAGTGGCACACTGTCTCCGTCAGCTAGGAATGATCTCCTAACCAACACCCTGATGTGAGGCCATTCCAGGGAGCCAGTGTACGGTTCTACCTGTAACAGCACCAATCATAAACCCCACTTTATCTTGTTGTACTCATAGTGAGGTTTCTGCTCCAGATTTCTGCTCCAGATTTCTTTCACCAGTCACCCCAAGCAGACCTCAGCCAATATTGAATAGTGCTGATCTGACTGCTGACATTAATGATCATCTACACACTGTCTGCTATCGGTTGGCCAAAAAAGAAGTAAAACGTTAACAATTTTTGTGGTTACTACAAAATGATAAACTGTCAGAGCTTACTAAGTGTGAAGGTAACATTTTCCAGTTTTAGTTTGTACTCCATTGACAGATGTCACAGGTGTCCACAGGTTGATGGGAGGATGGATGTCACCAAAGGTACGTGAAAGTGTTCCTGCGCGCCAACTTCATGTACGCACAAAGTACAAATGTAGCTGCAGAGAAGGCAATGCGATGATTATAAGACCTCATCAGCTTCTTGTTGGACACATGGGACAGTGATGACCATCACAGGATTTCTCTGCAGCTTGGTGAAAAGGCATCTTACTAATTATCTGTTGTGGCTCTGTACTGGGTAGAGATATACCATTTTGAAGAATTTGTTGGAGATGTCACTTTGATAAATTCTCATGGATGTTCATCAGCTGCTGGGTGGACAGATGACATTGTCTTTTACCTGTGACAGGTTTCCTGTTGTTGTTGAATGGAATGTCTTCACTGTGATGGCTTGTTGTAGCTCTGAGAGAAGTCATTTTGAAGTGAAGAACTGCATTTTCTGCATGTACATGTACTGTTTGGCGGACTGATTGCATTATCACTTTCACATGTTTCTTTGTGCTGCTGAATGGTAAGAGCTCATTATGATGAACTGTCACAGCTCTGGGTGGAGATGATGCAAGTTTACATGTAGATGCTGGAGAGATGTTACCCTGACAAACTGCCATACATGTACACTTCACTTGCTGCTGGCTGGACATCTGTCTGGACGCTTTGACAAAGAGCTTCCTTGTACAGCTCTGGGTGGAGATGCCACAGTGAAGAAATGCCACAGGTGCACTTTGTGGCAAAACTGTGATCAATTGTGGTAGGTCTCCATTTGCTCTAGTGACTGGGCAGAAAGATGGCACTGTGGCAAGTTGTCACAGGTCTCCATTTATAGTTTGGTGGGACAATCACATCATAATGATATTTTGTAGCTTTGGATCTTATACCAGGTAGAAAGATTTCAATTTGTAGAGCAGCCACCTGCTGCTGGGTGACTGATTACACTACTGCATCACATATATCTTTGTGCTGCTCAAAGGAAACAGCTCCCTCATGATAAACTGTCACAGTTCTAGGTAGAGATGTTGCAGGTTTACTTGAAGAGAATTTGCCACTTGCTGCTGATGGCTGGACAGATGATGCTGTGATAAGCATGTTCCTTGTGTTGCTGGATGGCAGGAGCTCATTATATGATGAACCGTCAAGCTCTAGGTAGAGATGTCGCATGTTAGCACGGTAAAGTGATGTTACTATGACAAATTGTCAAGAGGTCTTCACTTGCTGCTGGGTAAACAATTTACACTGTTATGTAGAGGCTTCCTTAAGCTACCGGTACTGTCACAGCTCTGGGTAAAGGTGTCATAGTGAAGAACTGTCATGTGTTCACTCAGTGAGGATATATTATTATGCTAACATGTCAACGATCTCTGTTTGCTATCAGATGGATGGTACCTGTTGTAAAGACCTTGCAGCAACTGCAACGTGCCACTTGGATGATCCCTGGTGAAGCTATTTTAGGCCTTGAAGCAACTTGGCAGAGTGAACTGTCCAACACTGCTTCTCCATCTTTGTTTTACCGCAATGAAGTATAATAATACATTGAGCAGCCTTCAAGAGTGGATGCTTTTGTTTTGAACCACTTTATCGGTTGTGAGGAGCAACTCTTCAGAAGTTCCCAGTTGTAATCTAAGAAGTGAAGCATTCCATGCAAATGTTGCCACTGTTGCTCGTTCAAAGCTGGAATGATGTCAAGATGGAGCATGGTGCAATGGAGAAACAAATCATATCCATGATTTAGTTACCAACTCAACAGTGCAAAACTTGGCCCAACGTCATTTAAAGTAACATTTTTCTCCACTGTAAATGTAAGCTGGCCCTGCCCGAAAGTCAATTTTTGTTACCTGAATCATACCACAGGTAAGGCAGATGTAGTCTTGAAGCTTCTAATGAATTTATCTAAAGCACTTACATTCACAACTCCATGTCACAGTTATCTGACTGGAAAAACATGAAGCAGTAACCACAAAAATTGCTACCAGGTGTTTATTTTAAGAAATAATACAAAAGAAAATATGGCTCCATCAAATGCCCTACATACATACTCATGGGCGTCGCCAGGATTTTTTCTAGAGGGGGGCAAAAAAAATTTTGCCAAAAAATGCTTGTATTTCTCAACACATTCTCGATTTCTCAGTTTTAGAGGGGGGCAGGGACATTTTGCCCCCCCCCCCCCACTCATTAAATTTACACCACTTTGTCTTCGCGCCTCTTTTTCTTTCTTTCTTTTTTTCTTTCTTTTTCTTCATTTTTTTTTTTTTTTTTTTGGCTTTTCCAGGGGGGGGGGGCAAGTGCCCCCCATTGCCCCCCCCCCCTCGCGACGCCCATGTACATACTCAACAGTTATTGAAAGTTGTACTAAACACTAAAACTACCTTTTCCATTAGGGCCCTGGTTCCTTTACACTGAAACAGTAAGATAACTTGAATTAAAACAAACAATTAACAATAAAAACATCAACAATCAAATTAAATTAGACATATAAAAAGAATCAGTACTAAAACCCCAACAAACCAGAATAAAACAAATCCAAAATTAAAATTAAAATTAAAATTAAAAATTTAAAGCAGTTGATTAATTAAGCTTACAATAATGGAGAAAATGAATATGTATAGTACTCTAAACCACAGGATTTTGGAAAGATTTCTGATTTTATCTTTTATTATGTTTAATATTACAGAAATATATTTAAGTGTTGAATTCTAACAGAAAAGAAGAAGAAAAGGGAAGTTACGTATAAATTCTGCATAACTGTTCTAGGATGCAAGAAGTGTGTCCGAAAGATAATGTTCTGGACAAATTTTGTTTAATGTTTGTAACATTATAATGATGAAATGAACCAGGACGTTGAAATATTCATTGAATGATAATACCAGCTTAACATTTACAACAGTGTTCTAAAGTACATGTATGTTTCTATCATTTTCAAGAAAAAGGGTTTGTAAATGGATAACAGGGACTACTCAATTTTTAATTTAATTTCAAAACCTAAAAAAGTTTTGGCATTCCACATTTCATTTGCCACAAAATTAATCTGGTTATGTTTTCAAGGAAAATCTTTGCAATATAATCTGAGTGTAAAACTGCATTTCTATGGTCTAAATCCCGCTCCCCTTTCTTCATTCTCCAAGACAAGTTTCTTTGATAGATACCAGTAACAAGCAAGAATGTCAAACCACTTAGAAAACTCTCTGTTTTTCTATATTTTCAGAATTAGGCAGACCACTGACATATTACATAAACATTGTATACCAAGTGCTACAGTGAATCCAATTACTTGTTGGTTACAAATTACGTCATTGATGAGCGTAACCCAAAATGGAATTTAATTTATCCCGTTGAAGCAATTTCATTCTTGGGAAAACAATTTTCTCCGTTTTATTTATCTTGGGGTCAACTCTCTCTTGGAATTGTTAAAAAATAAATGCCCTCGAAATGCAACAAGACATGCCCTGCAAATCAAACGCATGACATTTAACAAAGAAATTGAACAGATTTCAGTCAGTATTGAATTCAATTTTTTTATGTTACATCTGGAAAAAAAACACATGAATGCATGACACCAAGCAGAATTGGTGGGTGTTTGATTCATCAATCCCTCTATTTTTAAATGCGGTGATCTGGGTTCTAATGAAATTTGATAGAAGACGATATTGACGTGTACGTGTAACCATCTGGAGGTGTACAAGATGTTGATCATCAAATCAACAGAAGCGGAAAAAGAAGTAGTCTAGGAGGAGTAGCCATGAACATCTAAAACAAAAGCTTTTTTTTAAAGGCCTGTTCTTTTATTATTTTGACAATGTGGGCAAAACTGAACATTTCTTGTATTGATCTCGGTATGCACAACCACAATTGTCCATGGATCAGAGCTCTGTAAAGGAATTATTTACCTGGAATGCACAGGGCAAAGTCAAAGCATGGTATTTGGCTTACTGAATCATTGACAAAAGTTTCTATTGCGAGTCTGGAGAGAAGAATTGTGAAAAGAAGGTAAAGTATCAGATATTCAGTTTGAGAGATGGAAAGAAATACCCTGGTAAAATCCTTTGAATAAGTGGTAAGCAAGTGCAAGTACTGTACACTGCCAATTGAAACATCTGTCTCCATCAAGCCTATCCGTTAATAATTGTTCATTTTTTGGAGAGAGCATTCTTGACAGAGCTCGCAATGAACGGAACTGATGAATCGTGGATGGACGTGCACCTGTAGCAGGAAAACCAGAGCAGTAGACGGATGTTTTACACTGTGGAGAAACCTGGATTCAAAACCATGTCGCAGAAAGGTTGCTGCCACCTAATATGCGTGTAGCATTTTAACAGAAGATTATTATAATAATTATCACATTTATATTTTTTGAACACTAAGCAATCACTATTCGGCCGATTCTACTTAACACTGCATTTACACCCCATGAATAATTTATGCTGAAACGATCCTTTAGAGAAGGACTTTGTATAGAATTGTTTATTTGCTATTATTATTGTAAATCCATTGTAAATGAATTGTACAAAAGTGATTTCTGAAATAAAAGGAAAATTTACTGATCAGTGAGAAGTTAATTTCCCTGAATTGACATGTATTTCAGTTCTTAACCTACTTGCAACAAGGTTTATTTATATAGGCTTGTGTCTTCTCCGAGAGGTCCACCTACCACTTTCTTTGCTACCCACACGGCTGAGGATTTGCTTGGGGCTGCAACCATGAAGGCTGGTAGTGCACTTAAACAACTCGTGGAAGGTTTGAGCACAACAGGCATATACAGGAAGAGGATTAAGTTGCGTCATCAGTTATCTTGACAGCTTTGCTTCTAGACAACAACCAATAACACATCAACAGGGTTGATGTAACAAATGATCAGCATGCAAACAATGTGTGTTTATCTGCTCTTCAACTATGATGGGCAAGTCAAATGGTTCACTGTGACTTGTGAGTCAATTGGTTAAGTCTGTTGTTCAGGACAACTGGAAGTACTGTAGCGGGACTGTTTGCCAGTCTAATATGTTGTTGTGCATTGCACTATGGGTAAAGCCATGCTGAGTGTTTGGCAAGATGGCTCCCAAGGGTTGATAACGCATGTTAATATATCAGTTGTTTGTCGTCCGTAGTTTCTGTGTCAATCCACCATTTCTTGACGGAGTAGCCGTTACACTGGCTTATATATAGTCGGCAGGATGGTTTGTGGGAAGAGTGATTTTTCGGGATTTTTTTTGGCTATGTTGACTTTCGTGTCTGTGTGACTTTCATCACGTGCGTGCCAGGCATCTGCCGTCCTGAGGACAGGCCAGCGAGGCCATGCGTCAGCATAAGCAAGTCTCGGCTGTAGTGTGTGACTGTTTATGAATTCATCGTTTATACTTCAACATTCGTCCATGTACATTCTACATTATTTATGACTCTGTGACTGTCAAGTGTTATCTTTTGCTGTGAGCAGCCGGATCAGCTGTCGTGTTGACCCCACGGATGCCATGCGTCAGCATTAGCAAGTCCCGACTCGGTTTATGCGCATAGGCCCAACTGTGTATCGTTTTTCATCATCGTGTAATGAGCAACTGGCTCTGCCGTCCTGTTGGCCTTGCCCGTTAAATTAATAGCAATATGACTCCGCGCCTTGTTTTTCTTTTCTTTTCCTTTTCTCCTTTTCCAGAGGGGGGCAAGAGGTGATGTACGAGACGATGGAACTGGAAGAAAGATTTAAAGAGAGTTGAGGAACGCTTGGAGAAGTTTTTGAAGGATGATGAGATGAGCACATTCAAGGATGGCAGATATGTTGACAGTGTAAGAGAGATATATCAAGATTTAATAACAATGATTGTGGGACTGCATCATGTTAAAACGATTGTAAGAGTCGTGCTGAAGAAGATGAGTGGAAATGATCCGGATGTGGCGAGGTTGCCAAAGCACAGATTTGCAAGCTCGATGCTCCTTGAAGCGCAGGCGTTGGCCCAGATGCAGTTTGAATCTGAGATTGCCGGGTGTGGTGGCAACAACGAAGTAGAGCTACCACTACAGTGCTTGTGATGCATCACTTGCATCTGGAAAGATGCTAACGCTTGGGCTTCGACCGCAGGTATCGGGAACTGCGGAGCGCACACTGGATGGACTGAAAGAAACAGTGTGAATCTGATGCAGTGTGAATCTGAGATTGCCGGATATGGTGGCAACATCGAAGTAGAGCTACCTCTACAGTGCTTGTGATGCATCACTTGCATCTGGAAAGATGCTAACGCTTGGGCTTCGACCGCAGGTATCGGGAACTGCGGAGCACACATTGGATGGACTGAAAAAAACAGTGGAAGACATAGAAAGAAAGAGATAATGCATGTACAAAAAATGATGTAGGCCTAGGTCTTTTGTCCTAAAAAGTCTTCTTTTTTGGCAGGGAAAATATTGAAGCATTCACCGAGAAAGCACTTAGAAATGTTCAGATCATGCAGTCTCATACGTTTTTGCGCAGAGAGAGTGTATGTTAAGTGTTGGGACATTTTTCAAATACATCAAAGGAAAACAATGAGAGCTGGAAAAGCAGCAAGATGATTTGGTCGATGTGACTCCCAGCGATGACTCTGCCATGCCAAGCACGTCCATGGCCCTTGGTGTTGGGCAGAGGAATACAAAGCGACCTGCTCGGCTTTTGGATAGTGATGAAGACATCGAAATGGAAGAAACAGAACAGGTACATGCATGGGTACATGTGCGCACATAGTCTTGGCCCAAGACGCTGGTGATAGATAGTGGATTGTGCATGCTACATGTACACCTTGGGAAAATCTGAGCTTTTACTCACCATCGTCAGTTTTACGACATCGCGAACGTTGAGCCCACATTTGATACAAACCTAGCTGCACAGAGTAATTCAGTATGGTTTCCTGACCAAAACTAGAATCCTGTTTCTTTAACATACATGCGCACCTGTGTTTCAATTTTCTTCCCCGCATATGATGCTGCCATAACGCAGGCTTGGTGCCCTTCACTCAGAAGTCAGAACTCAGCATCTTCCTTAATTATATGGAGTGAGAACAAAGTGCACTAATGGACAGAAACTAAAAGTTCACAATTTGTGTATACTATATACACGTAGCTACCAGTGCCTACTGCAAGTGCAACATCGTGGAACATTTTGAAAGCACTGGCTGAGGAGCAGACCCAAGCTCATCATGAACATGGCACCAAGCCTGCACCATGCACGCGGTGTGCCAAGTATGATGGATTGAAGGAAAAGTTCAGGGCCTTAAAGGTTGAAAAGCAGGGCTTGATGGTTTATAAAGGTAAATCAAAACGAACAAATACATAGCTGTAGTATATTTTGCATGTTTTTTCTCTCTTTCACTCCCAGCAATGAGTCAGTCGCGCATGCATGCAGGCACGGTCGCGGCCAGGGCCCCTCAACCGTACACAGCTACTGAGCTAGCTAGCTTGGCTCGGGGAGCTAGCAGTCCAGGGGCCGTGCACAGCCAGTACAGGTAAATCTGTCTTTTATGACAGTGTCTCATACTCTGATTAAACCTATATCTATATTAAAAGTCCACATTTTTTTTTTCTTTTTCTTCAGCTTGGATTGTACAGACAAGGTGGGTACTATTTTGCTTTTTTGGTGTCCTCATGTACATTGGTGGCCTCCATAATTTGCCTTGGTGCTTTCGATCATTTGCCTTTACGCAATTTCCCATTCCTTGGTGCTCTTTGGTAAAAGAGCACTGCTGTTGGAGCTACCGCGGAACATTTTGGAAAAAAAAAAGATCGACGCGCATGCTTAAAATCGACGCGCGCGCTGACCAGAGACTGGACTTATTTTTTTTTTTTTGGCCTTAAGCCCTTTAAATAACAGTCATGTCTTCCCAATCCAATATGCGGATATAATCGAACGAAACTGCTGGATAACACATGTATTGTACGTGTATTGTGAAAAAGCGAGATAGGACACAGTCACGTATGCAACCTGAAGTCACAAAAAAGGAACATATAAATATCTCCATTGCCACACTTCAAGAAATGTCCATATCTTTTTTCATAATACAAACCAAAGAAAGATGTATTGTACTGATGGAGGCACAATGACAAAAGCCGAAGCGTATAATAGCATGTCTGTAAACATAATTACACGGATAAAGATTGTTTAAGAAAACAAGCACAATAAAAAAATAAAGAAACGGGAAAACTAACATGTTACAAAAAGCGCATAAATAACACAAAGCGCATCATAAACAACAGAGGATTGGAGTGGCGGCATGGACGACAAAATACATATATAATGAAAGCAGCCAGTAATAATATAAGTCTTTTGTTGTCATGGCTCACATTTCTTAAGGAAAAATAAAGAAATCAGGCGATCCCGAGAAAAGTTTTAAGCATTTATTATGTGCATGTTTTTTTAATAGAAATTGGCTGTTAATTTTGTTGTGAACGTGGTGGTACGCATACCGAAAGGTCATGTTGCAAGATAGTGTAAAAATTAAATGGATGTTTTTAAATCCCTACGATTCCTGTCTTAAATTGCACCAAACTAGAACGGTGTCCGTGGTCCATCATGTATGTGTACACGCTAAGAATGGACGCTCTAGAAAACTTCAAAGAAACTCCTAGTGACATGCAAAGGCACAACGAACCGCAATAAAGCATGACATGAGGTCCATTGAATATCTCTATTATTAGGCCTATGCATGTCGTCACCACTGAATAAAGACTAAGAAACATATCCACACACGGGTTGTTTACTGAGATCACTAGGGTTACTTATCCAATTAACGACACAATACACTCATTGGAAGTGGGAGTCACACAAGCGTCCAAGCTAGGTGGCATCATAGATCGTCCTATAATGCCTGTATGTTATGTTTGTACATGTACAAGATAATACGGAAGGTCGAATCATTTGGTGCGCGCGGAAACTTGTGTACACACAACAAATGTACATGGTAGTTCTATTACGGGTCATCGTTTTCCCGATACACGTATTCAAGTCAAAATGTCGACAAAACCTACACTGTATGCTGGCATGCTTGTACAAGCTGTGGATCCAGCATGCGGGTTGTGGCTACGAAGCCTAATTGTTGAACGTGAGGGAGAGGACTTTTGGGTGAAATGGACCGATTACCCGAAATCACAGAAGGCACGCGTCAAGCCCTCACACATTCGGCCTCTTGAAAAACGTCGAGTGCTGGTAAAGAAATCAAGGCTAGTGACTGGCCAATCCTGCGAAGTCCCAGAAATCTGCAGAGGGGCGACGTTGTCATCTATCGCTGTTCAAATGGCGACCTAGGCGACAAATTTGTTGTAGACGTCAACGAAAACTTTAGGTGTGAGGTAAGAAAACTTTGATCACATTGACCTCTATGCATTGACACATTGCAGAAAGAGTAGAATTGTTTCTTTTTTTTGGGGGGGGGGGGATTGGTCGTTTTAAGCACGTAGCAACACAATTCGGTGCACAGAATCTATATACGGGTGAAGTGAAAACTCCGATAATCAAAATACATTTCAATGAAGTACATAATTATGCAGCGCCTTGTTCATGTTAAATGCACTTCTCGGTCAAAAAAAAAAAACGAAAAATCATTACACCTGTGCTATGTTGGCAATGTCTGAAATAATGCAGTATCCAACAATGCACTCCCAAACGGAGTTCAAATGTCAAAATTTGACCTTGTATTTAAGAAATCTGCCCAATTGATGCTCGGTGCAGAATGTTGACTAAGGGAATTAATATGTGGCTGGCTGGTTTCAAATGCATGCTCATGGCAATTGTGGAAGCGTGGCCCAAACCAAATCTAGAGGTCAAGATGCAGTTGACTTGCATAATTAATGAGCCATGGTCTATTACACAGACTACCTTCCATAAAGCTTCTTTAGGAAACGATCATTTCAGTTTAGGTTTTAAAGTTTAAATTTGTGGTATTTTTTTTCTTCTTTCTAGTACTGGGTCACGCAGGTAGTCCGAGTCATTTTCATCACAACTCGAGTCCGAGTCTGAGTCATGGAAAATGGGACTTAATTGACTCCGAGTCACGAGTCATACAAGTCTGCGATGATGTTGATGATGGAATCCAGCGAGATACCTATTTGTTGGCGTTCCTGAAGACTATTATTTTTTAAGAAATAAAATCAGTAAAAAAAAAATACGGCAAATTTGCTAATACATGTATTCAGTTTAAACAAATGCATGCTTACCATACTTACTTATTAACTAAAATATGACATGTATGAAGGGTGTACATGTATGTATAGGGTGTACGCGGTTTCACAGCTATACTAGAAAATGTAGATTTCAGCTTTCACAGGCATAGACATGGGATCAGAAAGAATGTAGAATCCTGAATGTAGAATCCATGTACAAGTTACATGTAACTTTCCTTAAAAAGAAGGAAGAAATAAAATCAACTCGTGGAAGGTTTAAGCACAACAGACAAATACAGGTAGAGGATTAAGTTGCGTCATCAATAATCTCGACAGCTTTGCTTCTAAACAACAACCAATAACATATCAACAGGGTTGCAAACGATCAGCATGCAAACAATGTGTGTGATCTGCTCTTCAACTATGATGGGCAAGACAAATGTTTAACTGTGACTTGTGAGTCAACTGGTTAAGTTCGTTGTAGAGGACGACTGGAAGTACAATGATACCAAAAATTGGGCTTACACCATAAATGAATGGGATGCCATCTGCCTCTTATCTCCCAAGGGCTGTAACTTGCACAAACACTCTCATTCTCCCTATTCCATTGCAAGGTTACACTGCTCCAAATACAGATCTCATTTACCAAATGCTTGACTATGGGTACAAAAATGCATACTTACATGTAGGTTTAGTTTAGTTTACTCTGCTTTGTATCTAAGAGTTGCCTATTCTTTAACATCTTATGCCTGGTGTGCTGTTGTCTTCTCTTGTACTGCAAGTTTTGCAGGCGTACCGGTTTGCCTGTAGTGGATGTAAACAACAGTGTATTCTAGGCAAACTGTGAATGTGGCTTAGCCAATAGCTTGACTTATTTTCCTAACGAATATTACCCATCAGTGGTGTTCTTTCTGGACGTCATTACAACAGAAGTGTAAGAATCCACAAAATTGTCAGTGATGCTATGCAACGTCTCAGATGCCAGTCTTTTCTGAAGACCCTCAGAGCCGAGAAGCAAACAGAAGCATCTGATGTATAACAGGATATGCAGGCATCATTTCCAATCACACAGTACAATGATATTGTCAGAAGCAGCCAGTACTACACACTTGTGTCAAAGCGTGCTTCAATCATCCAGTCACAGTCAACAAGGCCTACTTTTTGTATTCTGGTCCTCATACATGGCGTGAGCCCTTCTTGTTTTCATTCGTCCTACAAGAGAGGGAGATTGGCTGCTTCAAGTGTCTGCTAGTGTGTGTACATGAATATAAATTGTTATTCTGTGGTCATATGTCAACTTAGTCTAACGATTATTCAATTGTCAATCATTTTAAATTGTATGAAAACAATTTTGATTATACATGTATTCATTATCAATTACATGTAGATCATTTACCAAACTCCTGTAATTTATTCTGCCCGCAGGGGTTATTTTCTGTCTTCAATTATATTAAAGGGATGTCCACTATTAAACAGCCAACATCTCAACATTCTGTGTGTGTCTTCATTTATTCACCGGGTCTTGGAGATTGACTCCCCTTCCCCAGTCCGCACTCAGGTGGGGACAACCAAGTAGGCACGCCCTTGTGTGTTACTACAATATGCATTTCACAGTTAATGACCTCGTGTCATCATTCTCTGATTGTCTCAGTGTCTCATACTCTGATTAAACCTATGAGTCCACATTTTGTTTTGTTGGTGAAGCTGCCGCTGGAAACGCAGTGTGTAATTATGGAAGCAAAGTGTTGCAACTGTGAAAGGCCTCATGCCTAGACGTGGTAGAAAAATCCCCATCTCTGGAACACTGGGAAGATTTTATGTACCCGATACAACAGCAGACATTTTAACTTCCCAGGACATTGGTACAAGTGTCACGCCTGACCATAAATGCATCTGTGGCGACTGCTCCTCATTCGTTGCTGGCATGGTAAAGGCAAGCAAAAAGTTCCATGAAAGTAAAAGCGCCTTCTCTGCGTCTACGAAAGACAGCTCATTTGTACTGACCAAAATGATTAAAAGAATTCTATATAACTTTTGTATAAAGGGAATATGAAGGGGAGGACCTCCAGGTGTATATCTGCTCAATTCTTCCACAATTTCTAGAGCACTGCTATGTGAAAAGGCAACAAGCTGCGACGAATCAAGAAAAGCTGCGGAAAGTCCAACATCAACGGCCCTCATTCAAGTTGATTTCTCGGAGATCTATACCTGCCTACACCAAGACGAAATCCAAAGCGCACACTGGCAACAGAGTCAAGTCAGTCTATTCACGGCAGCTATTTGGTTTGAAGGTCAGCTACATCCTAAAGTCGTCGCATCTGACAATTTAACTCATAGTAAAGACAATCATTGCATATGTTGATACTTTGTTAGAAGGTCTTCCTTCACGGTGCAGTGAAGTATCCATCTGGTCCGATGAACCTGCATCTCAATTTAAGAACAGATACGTTGCAGCCAGCATCCCCCGTTCTTAAGAAGCAACATGGTGGTGTTGGAGATTCCGATTGAACACTTTATAAGGAGTGACATTTACATATTTAAATAATAAACAAATCAAATCTGTTTAAAACTTTTCCCAAACAGAGTTCAAATTTCAAAAATTTGACCTTGTATTTATGAAATCTGCCCAATTGATGCTCGGTGCAGAAATGTTGACTAAGGGAATTAATATGTGGTTGGCTGGTTTCAAATGCACGCTCATGGCAATTGTGGCCCAAACCAAATCTAGAGGTCAAGATGCAGTTGTCTTGCATAATTAATGAGCCATGGTCTATTACACAGACTAACTTCGATAAAGCTTCTTTAGGAAACGATCGTTTCAGTTTAGGTTTAAAGTGTTACCTTGTTTCCGAAAGAATTCTATCCATCCCAAACAACGTGCTATCATATTATAGCGTGTAGAATCGCTGTTGGTATGCCACCAGAGGAAGATAGTAAGCCGACCGGTAACTTGGGGTTGTTGAAGCGGACACTTTTGAGTTCAGGATTGAACTCAACATTGTGCAAGTTTGAGGTCCGCAAGATCAAAGGACAGTGAGGAAACTCTTTACAATTATTTTTGATAGTTCAGCAAACATATACATGAAGAATGGATGAATTCGCAATATTAGTTTTTCTTTGCGAACAAAACGTAGGAGAATTAGGGCTCTGGTTGAAGAACATTGGAAGACACTTGATGACAGTGGATCATTTGATCAGAGGCAGAGGCTGCAGAATCTGATCAATCCTTACCAATGAGTGACTGTAGTGAAAGGAAACATGAACAGTCATCTAATCCTGAGCTTGGTAATGTCGAAGCTTTTAGTTGGAATGATGAACATGATGCAAACTGTTTAAGACAAGCCCCAAACTCATCTGACTTATCAGACAGTGAATTGTACCTTATGTACTTCAGCGACGCAGCTATTGAGGCTTTGAGTGATAGTGATGAAAGTGGAGAAATCACGGATGATTCGTTAAAGTGCATAAATAGTCAAGAAGAATTAGCTGAATGCTCTAGTAGATTTAACATTTCTCACTTGGCACTGTCTGGATTATTTAGTTTATTCCTGGTTTAACTTATTAGCATACCATAACAATGGTCTTGCTTTTAAGTTGATTCTTTTGAAAACTTAATTATAAAGCTTCGCATCTTGTACATGCACTTTCTTAATAATGAAAAAGGTGTTTTTTGTTTTTGTTCCCTGGGGCTGTTCACCGCAACCCAAAGTCCATTCCACAACAAAAGCGGAAATCAGGGATGTTGCAACATCATTCTTGTACAACGCCCGCGATAAGAACAGCTGCAGAAAACAATGCAAAAATGTCTAAGAGAACGGCAACCGAGTACAAAAATAAAGTAAAAAATGCCAATGTCAGACTTCAACGAATTATTGAAAGGCAAACAAAGCAAGACTACAAAAAAAAGGAGAAGTATGGAAGGACATGGGTCAATACAAAATGAAAGGATTTCTATGACACAGTATGTTTCACTCATAACTTTCTAGCCAATGAGGGTGTTGAAGTCCGTGAGATGATGATTGAAGATGGTTTTGGTAATACAGTAAAATTCACGGAACATTTTTCCCTCTTCCATGATAAAAAAGGTGTAAATAAACATAGATACATGTAGAGTGTTTTTATCAAGGACACTTTCATGATAGCTGACAGAGCATACCATGTCATGAGCTGTTTACTGAGATGGTGATGAGGGTTTCCAAGTCTGCAAACTATCTGTATATATCATACGATACCTCATTCAATCTTGGTGATTTTTACGTCTCTATGCTTTTAATGAGACATTTTCATTTCGTTGAAAATCCCATAGTACCAGTGGCTGTCATATTACGTGACAGAAAATACCAGACAAGTCACAAAGAGCTTTTGAAAATTGGTTATTATCACAGATCACGAACAGGCAACTGTGAACGCTATCAAGGCAGAATTGCTGGCAACCAACATTTTGTGTTGAAATCACCTGCTTGGTGATGTAAAACGGTGGGTAATTGCCCATGGGGGAAAGTTGAGACTGTCAAGTATACAGAAAGGATGTAAAGGGGCATGTTGAACTGTAAGAGCAAACATAAGTACGATTTGTTACCTTGGAAGGTCAAGATCAAATGAGGCAGGGCAGGTCAAGATCAAATGAGGCAGGGCATTTCTACACCATTTTGAGGATGACCTGTAACCATAGATTACATCTTCAGGCAGATGGGTCTTAGAACCACTGGGGATATACACGCCCGACTCGGGGGTCACTACAAACAGCAGCGAAAGTTTCAATGCTGTTATGAAACGAGTTGTAGACAGAAAGGAGATGCCCATAGATAGCATGGTTCTATGCATGTATTACCCTTTTCCAATTTCTACCTTAATGAGCTCCTTCAGGGTTACTGCAATCTAGGCGACTATCGTCTAAAGGCAAATAACCAGAAATGTCCAACCTCCTTGGATGACGCAAATTTGTCAATTCATTCTACGTGTAGCTGGCCCAAGTTCGGTTGTTGACCATGTAGTAAATGCTCAATTAGCTTAGTCAATCTCACTGAAGGTAACTGCTTCAGAAGGAAGACTAAGCAAGTTGAGCATGACCAAAATGCTGCTCGATAACCACAGGATAACTTGCGTTCCTGAATGTGGGGCATTTATGGTGCAAGGTTCGAAGGGAATAATTATGATATTCTGTTTCTGAAAGAATTCTGTCCATGTATTTCCAAAACAACGTGCTATCAAGTATCATATTATAGCGTGTAGAATCGCTGTTGGTATGCCAGCAGAGGAAGATAGTTAGCCGACCGGTAACTTGGGGTTGTTGAAGCGGACACTTTTGTGTTCAGGATTGAACTCAACATTGTGCAGGTTTGAGGTCCGCAAGATCGAAGGACAGTGAGGAGGCTCTTTACAATTATTTTTGATAGTTCAGCAAGCATATAGAATGGATGAATTCGCAAAATTAGTTTTTCTTTGCGAACAAAACGTAGGAGAATTAGGGCTCTGGTTGAAGAACATTTGAAGACACTTGATGACAGTGGATCATTTGATAGTGCAGAGGCTGCAGAATCTGATCAATCCTCACCATTGAGAGACTGTAGTGAAAGGATACATGAACAGTCATCTAATCCTGAGCTTGGTAATGTTGAAGCTTTTAGTTGGAATGATGAACATGATGCATACTGTTCAAGACAAGCACCAAACTCAACTGACTGGTATCGGAACAACTCGTACCCGGGACAACTCGTACCCGGGACGACTCGTACCCCAAATTTGTGACCCAGGACAACTCGTACCCGAGACGACTCGTACCCGGGACAACTCGTACCCGGGACAACTCGTACCCGGGACGACTCGTACCTTGTACTTTTCCTACCATGTACTTTTCTGTTCCTTTTTAGTTAGATGTAATTGACAAATCCGAAGATGTGGAAAACCAAAAGCCGTTGAGTTTTGGGGAATTGCCAGTGGTGACAAGCAAGAGATTGTTCTGGAGAGATTCTGGCAGCTGGCCGATGATCGCGGAGTTAGCCGAATTCGTGGAAGGAGCTATAGCAATCATGAGCTTCGTAACTTATTTGATCTTCATTTATTGCGAAAACTTATTTCTAAAATAAGTGGACCGATTCATTAAAATTATAAAAATGTTACATATGTCACCTTCTACACTTTTTATGACATTAATTTTGATAACCATCAACAATCCCAGTAGCGTGTCAGTCTTTTGCATAATTATGTGAAATAATTCAAAAGTCACTTAATTAGAATTGTTAGCTTAGTGAGTAGCGTGAGATGCCATGTTTCACGCGTCATTGTGTTACCGTTTGCAGGGCTATAACGCCAGCTACTAGGGCGGAGTTTGCTCGTAACTTATTTGATCTTCAGTTATTGCATTACTAAATAAGTGTACCGAGTCATTATGAAATGTTACATAATTATGTCACCTTCTACAGTTTTTAGGACATTAATTTTGTCTTTCATTTCATGGGGTTTTATTTTACGGGGATAACTCAATCAACACAAATCATCATACCATCAACACTCCGAGTAGCGTGTCAATCTTTGCCTATGTGAAATAATTGAAAAGCCACTTATTACTATTGTTAGCCTTGTACTGTATAAGTAGCGTGAGATGCCATGTTTAGCAAGTCATTGTGTTCTGGCCCAATGGATAGAATCCAACGGCACCGACCTTCACCTGTCCCGACCCAGTCAACCTAAAGCGTACCGCCAACAGAACCCGACAAAGCCAGCGACCTCCAGAGCCCGCCGACCTGGACTTCGAGGTCGCAACCCATTTCCCGCCGACTTCTTTCAGAAGGACGTCCGTGTGGGATCCGCTCGCCATCTCATCTTCTACACCCCCGATCAACTGGAGCTGCTGGACAGGGCCAAGACGTGGTACTTGGATGGTACCTTCAAGCTAGTCAAGCAGCCGTTCTGCCAGCTATATTCTGTCCACGCTTTCATCAAGGGCAACGCTGGCGAATTGAAGCAAGTCCCCCTAGCTTTCGCCATGATGTCCAGGCGCACCAAGAAGGACTACATGTACAAGAAGGTTAGCTTGAGTTAACAAGAGTCGAGCCTTTGGTCAGTGATCCGTGCCGTCTACGATGTGGACATCAAGGGGTGTCTATACCATTGGATCCAAAACGTGTGAGAAATCACGGATGATTCATCAAAGTGCATAAATAGTCAAGAAGAATTAGCTGAATGCTCTAGTGGATTCAACATTTCTCACTTGGCACTGTCTGGATTATTTAGTTTATTCCTGGTTTAACTTATTAGCATACCATAACAATGGTCTTGCTTTTAAGTTGATTCTTTTGAAAACTTAGTTATAAAGCCTCGCATCTTGTACATGCACTTTCTTAATAATGAAAAAGGGTTTTTTGTTTTTGTTCCCAGGGGCTGTTCACCGCAACCCAAAGTCCATTCCACAACAAAAGCGGAAATCAGGGATGTTGCAACATCATTCTTGTACAACGTCCGCGATAAGAACGGCTGCAGAAAACAATGCAAAAATGTCTAAGAGAATGGCAATCGAGTCCAAAATAAAGTAAAAATGCCCATGTTCAGCGAATTATTCAAAGGCATACAAAGCAAAGGACTACAAAAAAAGGAGAAGTAGGCAACTGTGAACGCTATCAAGGCAGAATTGCTGGCAACCAACATATTGTGTTGAAACCACCTGCTTGGTGATGTAAAACGGTGGGTCATTGCCCATGGGGGGAAAGTTGAGACCGCCAAGTATACAGAAAGGATGTAAAGGGGCATGTTGAACTGTTAGAGCAAACGTAAGTACGATTTGTAACCCTGGAAGGTCAAGATCAAATGAGGCAGGGCAGGTCAAGATCAAATGAGGCAGTGCATTTCTACACCATTTTGAGGATGACCTGTAGCCATATATTACATCTTCAGGCAGATGGGTCTTAGAACCACTGGGGATATACACGCCCGACTCAGGGGTCACTACAAACAGTAGCGAAAGTTTCAATGCTGTTATGAAACGAGTTGTAGACAGAAAGGAGATGCCCATAGACAGCATGGTTCTATGCATGTATTACCCTTTTCCAATTTCTACCTTAATGAGCTCCTTCAGGGTTACTGCAATCTAGGCGACTATCGTCTAAAGACAAATAACCAGAAATGTCCAACCTCCTTGGATGACGCATGAAGAAGTATCCCTGTATATCCTCTGCTGCCTTCCGGAAAGCTTGTTTCTCAATACATGTTTAGAGGTAAAGTTGTCTAAACTGCTTCAAACTATTTTTTTTTGACTTGATGTTCCACAACCAATTATGAAACCACAAAAGTTACCCAACTGCTTACAATACAGCTTTGACAATTAACTCACGATTTAGAAATTAAGAGTCAAAATTTGCTGTAGTGTAAAACTTAAAAAAAAAAAAATGGTCACAAATTGTGTAACTGACTATGGATAACCTCATGACTAAAATCACCCTTGTTATTAAACTCATGCCAAAAGTCTGCGCAAGCCAACATCTTTTGTACTGAATTACTGTGTCTTTATTTATTTATTTTTATAGGCTTTCCTTTTGGTTAATTTTACTTTAAACAGAACTGAGGCCCAGCATGACTTTGGACTTGAAGCTCTTGCTGAGGCTTCCGATGCGCAAATTCTGGCAGCTTCACGCATTTTTCAAAAACAGAGTGGACATTTTCGCCAGCGACAGAAAAATCTACAAAGAACTGGAAGGTTAGTTTACATGCATTCACATATTTGCTAAAAACATCATTTTTCTCATATTTAGTAAATGTGAAATTTTTTTATCATATGTAATATGCCTAATTATTTCAAATTATGAACAAAGCAAAAACATTCAATTCAAAATCTGAACAACTTCATATAAAATGAAACCAATGCAGTATATTCTTATTTGCTTAATAGACCTAAATTTTGATTTGTTGAAGTTTGCTGTAGTATTGAGCCAATGATGTGGCATTATCAAAATATTCAAGCTTCAAGAAAGTGTTACAAAACATTCGGCATCACATCAGAGATTGTCCGTCTGAAATTGTTGTCACATTTGACTAATTTGTTGAAAACCATCTGACAGCAAATGATGTTGATGAAGACAGCAGAAAACCAAACAACAGAAGATGGCAACACCAACAAAGGTACGCACCACAGGTGAACTGAATTCTGGCTAACCAATTGTTTGTCCTCGCGGGCAAGTTGAGCGCTTCCCAGGAGATAGTGTGTACCAGATATGACGCCTGGGTGGAAGGGTATAGAGGGGCAGCACTTTGCCTGATGAAAGAATCCCATTATAAGCTGGATAGTTGTGTCATCTCAAGCAGAATGCAATAAGGATCCATGATACCTTCCGCATAACCTTGCAGAAGGATTTCGGAAGGGATGGGTAGTTGTATCCGATGACTACTTTAACCACTGTGCCCGACATGACCATGATGTACAATGTACAAATGTAGGTGTTGATAACTACCAACTAGACATGCAGAAACTGAAGGAGGCTCCACCACAGTTGCTCCAATCACTGTAGAATCTTCCTGCCCCGGGTGACATCATAGAAAGAGAAAACAAATGGTAGTACACTTTCATATTTCCTAAACCATAAATGAAATATAAGAACAAATTCAATATTCAATCGAAAAAACACTGGCTAGAGGGATTTCAGTTCATTAAGAAATGCATTTGACTTTAATGACGATGTCTCATGGCTTGACAGAATACTGTTACGCTTCTCACTTTGTGCACCTTTCACTTGAAATAGCAGTGGCTCATTCAATGAACAAAAAACGGCTAAATAATTAAGCTTTAGTCACCACTATCAAAATACAGATGAACTTAATATCTTAGCTTTAATGTGCGACTTATCAGAGGTATTAATATGAAAGTCCTGTACTTTCTGGATCTTGGCACTAACTAGGCTGAAGCACCAACTGAGAAACAGACCTGGAGTTGTCAAACCATGTCAACCGCACTGGCAAGTTCTAAGAGAGAACACCCAACGGAGACCAGCGAGATTACCCACAGTATTTAATGAGTTCAAGAAGTCCAGGTTTCAACAGGTAAAGAGTTCTATTAAATCTGTTATCATCCATCCTCGATCCTGTATTTCATACCAACGCAAACAATTTTTGTTCCATGCATATTAACTGGACTAGTGGTATGACTATCATGTTAAACAACTACACAAAATATCTAGACACATGGAAAACTGACACAATTATTTCACCAGTTCTGCTTGTTTATTGTGTAACAGGCTCTTGCGAGCGGGTTGATATTACGGCTGCAAATCAAAACATATGCAATGAGCGGCATGCTATGCCAGAGTAAGAAAAGGAAAACTACACCAGGACAGCCCTAGGTGCTGAAGACCCTCGGCAATGATATCAGGATTTCAGGTGTGCAGTTTTGTTAAGTTCAAGTGGCGACATTTATCAAATGGGACAATCGAAAAGAAAAAAAATGACTAACCGACCAACCGACTGACAGACCTACCAAACGACTGTGCCGTTCCTTATTGGCTCATTCTGATTTGTACTCCAACCATTGGAACCGATGGTTGGTATACAATCAATTTAATGTCAATTTTATTAAGAGTGTCCGACTAACGTGTTTGGGCTCGTGTTTTACTTGAATCTCCAACACATTCTCATTTATAAAGACAAGGAGAAACTTATGAAGACAAGGAGAGATGATGTCATCATGGCATCCTGAATTTTTACTTGAAAGGGGTCTTTCTCTCCTGATGTAAAACAAACGGTCTCCCCCTAAAGAAATAGTCGTGACAAGGGTGCATTAGTTAATATAGTGTGAATGATTTGAGGATTTTATTGGCGCTCCCCACTGAAAATATGGCATAAGCCCCCCCCCCCCACCCCCACCTATTGATTTTCGGAGGCCTAAGTGTCTGAAAAAAATAACCGGTCTACATTTCAGCACGCCTCCCTGAAAAAAAATCTGGATCCACCGTGCTAGCCCCCAAAAAAATATTGGTTCTAGAACCGCGCCTGGTCCTCAAGGTTGAAAAGTCAGTCACAGAAAATAACTGATTTTTACAAACGAAACCCACTAGCTTGTGTGCACTTTCAGTACGATGATTGAATGAAAACGATGGATCCACTTGTATTCAATTGTATAAGCTACTTGACCATGAATGATCAAGAACAGAAACACGTATCAAGTTTGACATCAGATTCATTCCTTTTTTTCGAACTACATGTATGCAAGCGACCGTGCTAAACGTCAGTTGTACAAAGGAATCAATGGTGTTCTTTTCATGCATTTTATTGTGAATGAGAGCAACAATTACCCTCTGCACATCGTAACTGCTAATTGCAATACGCCGCCTGTCTAATTCCACAAAACTTTCAAAAATGTTCAATCAAGCTGGGTTTTGTGTATCCAGGGATACACTACATAGGTTTCTGGAAGAGGTAAAGAACAGCAGATCAGGCAAAAATTCATTTGAAGGTTTGCAAAGGTCTAGCTGACAATATAGATATTCTTGCATCATATGCAGCTGTGACCTCTAAAGGTGTGGCCAGGAGTTGACGTGGAACATCTACATCTATTATGGCTCAGCAGCCAAGACCTTCAGAAATCCTTTCTGATGTTGAGGATTGTCTGGGAATTTCTTAGACTTTGATGTAGTTCATATTTTTGGAGATGGTTCTTGTTTTTATCGGTGTTTGGCAGTGTACGGAGACTTACAATTACTTGAGTGTTCCCGAAACATTGTTGGTCTTCCAACAGAATTGAATAATTAAGAAAGAAAACAGTATCTCCATTGATTTGAAAAGCTGTTTGTGATGTTTTACAAAATCATGTTGATGTTCTTGATTTGCTTCCCCACGCTGAAAAACAACATCTCCTTGAAATCAGTCAAATTAGGTCATACCAAAATTTTGCAGAATGAATCAGCGATAACAAAACATTGGGGACATACATATGCAGGGCATCTGAAGATCTGTGCTGCATCCTATGTAACCAACACTGCAATTAGGCTCTTCCAAAAAAACAAATAAGGGATTATGTGAGATTGCTAAATACCCAGTTAATTATCTATCCATTTTATCAAATCCCTATCATATTTGTATACTGTATACTCCAGGAGAAGTGTCACTATCCGGTCATTTTGATTTATTGATTAGTGATGATTGCAGACCAAAGCACATGACCCTCATCAGTGATAACGCTGTAAAATCAGGTGATGTTTTTGCAGATTGGCATTTTGAGACTTCAAAAGATTCTGGTGTTGTTTTAAGAAGTCTTCATTATTTAGGTAGTGGTGGTATGCCTGTAGTTACAGTGTACTTCCACTGAAGTCAGTCAAGAGATTCAAATGCATTCTGAGCTAATTGCGAGTCACTCAAGTGAATCAAAGGTGTCACCTCCACAACCGAAAAAACCAAAAGTTCGAAGACGGATACAGGAGGAATTTTCGGAAATGCTCACTCCTCAACCAGGTGATCTTGAATCCCCATTTTATAAAACATATCTCTTCACTCAATTAACTTTTGATGCATTTTGCTTATCAACCCTTGAAGGTGAGGAAATAACGAGTACAAAAAATGCAAAATTCAATCATGTATTACAGCGTTACCCAAGTGCCACTGCAATGACTAAAAAGATGGCTGATCTGGTCAGACACAAGCCTTTACCAAGACTCCGATCTGGGATTATTAGCATTTTATAGATTTATTGGCTGTGTTTATTTTGCAGCCCAGAGAAGCTGTTTAAATAAGTATTTGTCTCCAGTTGAACTGTTTCACAGTATCAGTGCCTCATCACAGTATGATCATCATGTAAAATTTCTTGAAATAATCAGAAAAGCCACATGAAAGGGCTCTTATGAAGATGAGTTTCTTCCTTCAGATGCAGCTTTAAAATTGCATTGGCTTCGATCATGCTGGGTGAGCACTGTTTGGGGACAAGCTTTATTACCAATTTTTATGTATCCTGATGTTTCACGGTATGGATGGCAAATTTTGGATACTCAGGAAAATGTAGTGGGATACTCAGGAAAATGTAGAGACTATACGAGCAAATGTTAAATTTCTCACCAGGGGTTGCTCATGTGCCAAAAGCAAGTGCAAAACCAAGTTTGTAAATTATGTAAAAAAGCAAGTCGCATTTGTGATCCAGGTTGTTCTTGCAAAAACTGCCAAAACATGCAGATAGTGCCCGCTTCTGCTGATACTCATGAACAAGATGAGGAGGAGGATTTTTATGATGATGAAGAAGGTGATGACTATGAAGGAGGGTCTGATAGTGACATTGATGATAACATTCAGTTGGCAAATGAAACTTATGCACTTGATGAATCCAAAGAGACCAATATGAACCTCGAAGAACATGAAGAAACATGTAGTGTATTTGATGAAGAAAGTGAAGGTGCATTCAATGAAGAAAGTGAAGATGAAGTTTGAATCTTCATCTGGGTATACAAATGTTCAACTCATCTACATGTATGCCATTAAAATCCTGTATTGTGTACAAGTAATCCTTTTTATATCTTAAACATGTTAAAGTAAGTTTTTAATATGGGCTGTATTTGGTAATATTCAGATCAAAAACTGCTGCATGTTCCAAAAGTGTCTTTCCAAATATTTGTGTAGTGACAATTTGTAAGGGAAATTACATGTAACTCTTACTGGTGTAGCAAAGGATTTTTTGGTGATACTGTATTATAACTGTTAAAAACATCTCCGGGTGAATGCTATGCATTTTCATTCCAGGGTACTTCCCTGTCACTTCAGTACTTTTTTGTTTCTTTTTATGTGTTTAGACATTAACAAGATATGCTAAAATTGTGATGCCATTGGAGTCCAATGAACAAGTGTGTGAGCATTGCCAGCTTCATATTTTTTTTGGGATAAATGTTGAAATATCTCGGGTATTTTTTCATCTTTAAGTACAATGTTTTTATATGTTTATTGGACATTCCACCACAGTTGCCTTTATTGCTAGACATGTGTGCTTGGACATGCATGTGTATTTCTCCACATGTATTACTGTTTATGTAATTGTGTGCTGTAATTTGTATTTATTTCTACGTGCATACTATAAACCAAATTTCGATGAGTGTACGTTTACAGAATCTAAACCTTGCCACACATGTATTTCAAAACTTAATATATAGGGCCTGCATGTATTGCTTTTTGAAGTGTTAATGTAAATCAATGTATTATTTTTAAAAAAATGACAGGGTACAATTTTTTTTATAAGGTGGTGTACGGTGTTTGCTGAAGTACAGGATGAACATAAAAAGGGATGCGAAAAGAAAAGGAAAAGAGTGTTTGCGGGTACTCCGGGACGTGAGTGTGGCAGAACAAAAGAAAAGGTAAAGAGAAGCAAGCAAAGAAAGGATGAGGCACTACAGATCAAAGAGGACAGAAAACATCACCTATTTCCCGTAGAAATGGTCCAAAACACAAGCCATCAGAGACAAGATCTGCTGTACACAAGCTGCAACAGACGATAGAGGAGAAACACAGACGAGAGAGCAAGAATGTCCACTTACAAGGAAAGATGGGCTCGGGAGAAGAATAGAAAAAGAATGCAAAAGAGAAGGGAGGAGGAAAAGAAGAGAAAGAAAAAAGTCAATGATGTACATTTAGGAGACAACAGTCAAGCTGTCTGAACGAACCCGAACAATTTTTCCCGCAGTCTCCCTTTGGAAATAGATCAGAGCTTTTTCCACAGCCAGTAGTTCCCGGACATTGATACGGAGAGCCCGTTCTACTGGAGACCAAGTAAGGGCGAGTGAATCCTCTCCTATCTGTGCTCCCCAGCTGTCATTTGACGCACAGAGACACCAGCATAGCTTACAATTCTTAAAACCCTCGGAGCAATAGCGCTTGCGTGGGACTCCGTTTCCCGTGACGACGACGGTGATGAGAATCAGTGGAACGGCCAACCGAGGAAGAATTTGAGCCGGAACTCGAGCTGGAGCAGTGGTGTCTACGCTTATGATGGCGATGGGGCCTCGGAATGATCAGTCTGGGCTTTTTCAGCCCTGATACCCGTGGACATCGACAGAGGCCCGACAGGCATGTCGTCGAGCACCGTGTTATCGGCCCCGCGACCGGAGAACAGCAGCCGATGTTGGCATGTCTCCGGGCCCCGTATTGCCGGCCGAATATTTCTCGGCACTATAAGCCCCGAGGAGAGAGGCCTAGCAGGCGTGTTTTTCGGGGCCGATTTGGCAGATTTACTTGCCCGTTTAGTCTTAGTAGTAGTTAGAGGCCTACCAGGCACAGCTCTACCTCTACTTTTGGTGGCAGTGCTGGACAGCGGCCTATCAGTCGAGCCTTGTAGGGACGACTTTTGTCGGCCAAATGGCTCCGAAGAACTGCTCTGTACCAAGTCACCACTGGGGTAATGACTGCGTAGCCACGCTGAGACTCCATTCCAATCATCGGAAGCCCATCCTTCGCATACCTTGCACGGGTGGGCCCGAGATTAAACCCTACCCTTGGGGCTTAAATCATGCGCATCCCATCTAGATCGCAGTTTAATAATTCTACACATTGAGCAAGTAACAAAATTAGGCGGGTTGAGACCACGTCTAGCGCTACTTACGTCCACCGTCTTGAAAAATACACGAAAATGAGAAACGTTTGCAAAAACTTAACTCGGAACACTGAATCAAATAACAAGAAAATCTGAGTAACGCTGTAACAAACTAACAAGAACTCGGTAGTAAACCAACAAAAGTTTAAAGAAGAATAAACACTTCTAGAGCTAGCGAAAATCGTAGAGAGCTTCAATAGAATACAACTACACCTGATCGGCGTTAGAAGAAAAGAGGACGATATGCCGCTTGGCATCATGGGTATCGGGTATTGGCCAAGAGGGCGCTGTGGTAGATGTAAAATTTAGCGGATATAGCATATTGCCTATGTACATCATAAGGAATAATGCATACATACATGTAGGAATTGGCTGGTAAGAGAGGGCCCGAAGTGGACCACACTTTCAACAGCTAAGGTGGCCAAGCTGATGATGCTTCTGGAGAAAAGAGACACTGATCAGGTGGCTGACTGGTATTGAAGTACATTGTTCACCATCATGCAGGTAGGATAGCAAATCTGGTGAGCCTTTGAAAGAGATTATTTTTCAATGAAGAGTTGCATGAAAATGCCATTACTGTATATCGCAAAATGGAACACATAGAATCATGTTAGTGTTCATGAAAGCTAATTCCAGATATGTATTCCCTTTAGTCTTTAGCCAACTACCTGATAAAGTGGCAGCTCTTCATGTGCAACTCATTCTTTTTTTCCGTTTAATACACAGATTCAGATGAGTATGAAGTGGAGTGTTTGACTGAGAAAAAAAAAAGCAAAAAGGCAAAATTTACTACCGAGTGAAATGGAAGGGTTTCGAAAGTGGTGTGGAAATATATTTCACAAGGAAAAATTAATTTCACATATCTTTCCAAATTAAAATTAAAACATTAAAGATCTTTTATTTAAAAAAAAAGGAAAAGAAATTTATACAGTAGGTCTACACTTTGAATGTTATACTGTGTAAAGTTTTATTAAAGCTCAGTGTATGCAATACCAAAAGCAAAAATGTTATCAAGATTGCTAATCCAGAAATCTTTCCAAGAATTTGTCGGTGTTTTCCTATTTTAATGGCACACATGGTAGGTACATGTAAAACAAAGAGAATATCACCTGATCGATCCTAGGAAAAGATTCATGCCTGAATCTGTACAGAGAAGTCAAGCTATTAGCAACTAAACATTAATTTGAAGATCAAGTGATGAAGGGGGGGGGGGGTGCCCCAAGACAACGTATTGTCAGTAATACTTCCCCTTCTCTCATTTCAATTTTTGAACCATTTTCCAAATTTAAATTGAATTCCTAACTGGAGCTGCCAATATTTTTCCTTGATAAATGGAGAACTTATCCATGCTGACAAAAACATTTCACTGTGTTGCATTACGCTGACATAATTATCCCTTAACAAGTCTTTCACTTCTAGTGATTGCTCATTGACACAAATTCACCAAACTTCAGTAAATATTAGTCAGTCTAAGTCCAAAAAGCAAAAATTAAGTTCTTTATAAAGTCTTATAGTTCTTTATGATATCCAGAAGTAGATGGGGGGGGGGGGTGTTCAACCCCCCAAGAAAAATGACAATTGCCTTTACCAACTTGTGACACTGCTGACACGAAGATTTCAGTAGTACATGTACATACATGTACATGTAGTACCTCCCCCTGGCTACAGGCATGACAGGGATACAGTGAGGTACTGGTACTTGACAGATGCAGCCTACCGGTCAGTGGGCCTTCGCATATAACCATAAGCCAAACACCTGAATAAAGTGGGGGCTCTTCATGTACAACTCATTTTTTTTTTTTAATACACAGATTCAGTTGCAAAAAAGGGCAAAATTTACTACCAAGTGAAATGGAAGGGTTTCAATGAGCAGACATGGGAACCAGCAGGCAATGTATCATACCAGCTGCGTAGCGACTTCAATAAGAAATAGAAGCCTTGTGCCGGTACATTGAAAATTCAAGTCAGACCAGCAGTACTCAGCAGTTAATATATTTAAATACGGTCATCAGTGATGATGACTTTACCTGTATGTAGAATCAAGCAACTGACTTGCAGGAGATTGTGTCGCTTAAGCGACGAGTAAGAGAGTTGGAGAGCCAACTGCGTGACAAAGAACAAATTATTACGCAGCTGAAGTCGGATCAAGTGACTGCTCATTCTGGGCATCCCTTCAGCATTGGTAAGATTTCCAAGTTTCTAATTTTGTTGTGCTTGTATAACCAACAGTTGGTCATACATACGAATGAACATAAATAAAGTGAAATTGCACATTCTTAATTGTGGACACGGTTGTATGCCACAGCCCAAGGTAATCGATCACGTTTTCTATCATTTGTTATTTCTTCAATGCTACGTATTAAGAAAATATACGGAAATTAATTAAAGTTTTACATTTACAATCAGTTATTGTCTTATGTATTTGTTGTGCAGACATCACTCCTAAGAAAATAAGACTTATGAAGGAGTTGACCAGTATGGTTGAAGGTACAGCAGCACCACCGCCACCCCCACCATCACCACTGCCACAGACATCACCGCCAAAGACATCACCGCCGCCACAACAAACAGCGCCGCCGTCCACAAGGACATCACCGCCGCCACCACCACAGACGGTGCCGCCGCCACCAGCACCACGGACTGCTTCAGCAACCCCAGTGGTAGCTGCACAGCCACCACCAGTGTCTACCAGCCAAAGTTTTCCTGCCTTGTCCAATACGGTATTACCCTTTGTAAAGTCTTTTTTATGCTGATTGAAAATTAATTTGATTTTAAAAAGAATACATACATGTAAGGCTTTTCTATCAGCATCATAGACAGAAATTGTTGGAAATTGTCACCTTATACATTTACACACCCAACAACATATCACCAAACTAAATCTTGCCAAAGTCATAATTTCAATGTAAAGTGTAGCTAGTATAATACATTTTACAAAATATTCTGTGGTTTACATATCCACACAATGTACTACTAAATCACATTTATAAGATTTCATTGGATTGGACCCACATTGGAAATTTAAAAGCTACATGATGATATAGTGAGTAAAAAATAATTTAAAAAAATGAACACATAGCAATATGTTTTAACAATGTATGCATACTAATCATCATGTTCCCAAGTTGATGTTTTTGAGTTTTACCCACAGCTTTCACCACTCTACACTGGAGGGATTCCGGTGATAACCGAGAGGGCCAAGAGGCTAGCATTCAACAAGGGCAAGTGCAAGGAGAGTTTGCTGTACAGCCTATTGGTCGGCGTCTTTGGAGAAGAACGGCTTGCCCGAGGAAATGCCTGTGGGTCTCGGCAAGCTGTCAACCGCAAGGACACTGAAGAGTACCACCCGCTGGACCCAGAGAAACTTCACGAAATAAAAGGTACTTCATAATTTTTTTTTAATTCCCCCACCCCCCCCAAAAAAAAAATCTTGTCCAATAAAATAATAAACATTGTTTCTCATGTATGTAACTCATTTAAAAGCAATATCATCTTTAATTACATCTTTTTAATGGGAGCCCTTTTTAAAGGCCAGTTATAATACGTACATGTGAACCCCATTTTTTTTAAGCTGTACTAACACACACATGTACAACTAAAGTATTTAAAATAAAAGAGCTACTTCAAGTTTCATGCTAAGTGAAAGTTTTAAAATGAGGCATCACAAAAACAAGATACGAAAAGAAATCCGAAATGGCTTTTATGAAATGGTTCGATCTTTTATCGTTCATTTTATACAGCCTTGTTGAAGAAATATGGGTGATATTCCTGACTACCAATACGCGGTGCCTCACTTCATTTTAAATCGATCCCTATCTTGACATAATGAAGGCGGTATTTTTGATGCACACCCCTCACACCCCTGAAGTCGAACACCCAAGAAATGTGATGAGGTGGTCCTATTTTGGCCCAAAATCTCCAAATGAAAATTCCCGACAAACGACTCATGTAGCCTGATAGCATCACATTTATTGTTACATGTATTGAAGTTTGTGTATCATGACATGGCTTTTCTTTTCTTCATTTTTCGTTTTGTTTTCAGAGTGTGTTCTACAACGGTTCAGACTACCAACAGGCCAGCCATGTTTGTCTCCTAAGGAGTTCAACGAGAAGATCAATCAAAAGTGCGCTACTGTCAGACGGGCATTGAAGAAAAGAAATAAGTAGTGATTAAACTGTATGCTATGAAGCCCAGCAAGGGACAGGGTAGAATTATTTTTTGTAATTTGCTAATTCGTTCCCACAAATTACCAACTCGTTCCCGGATGCACGAGTAAGCAATTAGTGCGAATGAAATAGCAATCCGTGCGAACGCAATAGCGATTAGTGCGAACGAGTTAGCAATTCGTGGGAACGAATTAGGAATTTGTGCGAATGAATTAGGAATTTGTGCGAACGAATTATCAAATTCCAAAAAAAAAATCCACCCTGTCCATTCTCAGGCTTCATAGTATGGCGTCATAGTAAACATCTATAAATTAAACAACATGTTTGAGTTTAACTTCTCAAATTCAAGAAGTTTGTTAATTCCCTGTAGCATTTGATTCTGTGTTCTAATAGTTTTTAGTTCTATATTTGCATTATTCCATTACTCCATTTTATGTTTCTTGTATTTTCCACTAACTTATTTTTTGCATCACAAATAACATTATGTCTTATTTTCTCATTTTAATAATTTTGATTCAGAAAAATGCAAAAGTATAATTTGTGTCATATCGGTACATGGGATAAATTTCGATGACTGGGTTGAGTTAAGACATTTTTGCACTGATAAACCAGCAGACTTATATTGATTTTTTTTTATATTGATCGATTTTTTTTTTTAATTTATTTTTTTTTAAATGCCGTCAAATTTCCATTAGAAATCCAAAGAAAACATTACCATTTGTTGTTTTTATTTTGTAGAATTTTCCTCTCATACATAGAAGTTATATTTCTGGAATATATATAACAAACTTTAGTTTTTACTTTTAGGAAAGGTTATTGTTGTTTTTGTTATTATAGTTAGTAAAGTAACACTTCAAAAGCAGTTATTAAAGCTTTATGTTCAGCTCATACATGTTATTAAGTGTCACAAATATGTACTGCCCATTAACTGCAACCTAATTGTCCGCAAGCTTACTGCAACTTTCAGCAAGCTTGTCTGCAAGCTCGCTGCAATCTAGTCTGCACGCTTGCTGCAATCTAGTCTGCAAGCTTGTCATTGCTGCATTAGCCTGCAAGCTTGTCATTACTGCATTCTAGCCTGCAAGCTTGCCGCAATCTAGTCTGCAAGCTTGCAGTGCCTCATTTGCATTTTTGGAACCCTGCAAGGTTGCTGCAATCTAGTCTGCAAGCTTGCCGCAATCTCGTCCGCAAGCTTGCTGCAGTCTAGTCTGCAAGCTTGCCGCAATCTCGTCCGCAAGCTTGCTGCAGTCTAGTCTGCAAGCTTGCAGTTGTCTAGTCTGCAAGCTTGCAGTGCCTCATTTGCATTTTTGGAATCTCGCAAGCTTGCCTGCAAGCTTGCCGGCAAGCTTGCAGGCAAGCTTCATGAAATTTCTGTAAGGGAAAAATGACTTTGAGTGATTACAGCAAGTGTGCCAGTGGCACAACATGTGTTGTTGATGGGGCCTTATCAGCACTTGAGAAGGCATTGTGTAAAGCGCTCTGGAGAGTTGAGATTCTTGGAAAGCGTTTGCGTACCGTTGTAGTGCTGCATGTTCACTGCCAAGATTAAGACAGCCCTTGACACACTGATGAACCGAAGACATGAAGCAGGAATAGATGACAGCAATGCGTACCTGTTCAGTAATCAGCGAGGACTGGGACACATAAGGGGAACTGACACACTTCGAGAACATGCTTCAAAGTGCAAAGCTAAGAATCCTGAGTTCCTTCGTGCAACGAGACTTCGCAAACACATTGCTACAGTATCACAAGTAATGAATCTTCAGGAAAACGAGCTCGACCTGCTGGCGAGCTTCTTAGGTCATGATGTCAGAACCCATCGTGAGTTCTACCGCATGCCAGAGTCAACACTTCAAGTTGCCAAACTGTCAAAGGTCCTTCTCAAGATGGACAAAGGTGATGTGCAGGGACTAGCTGGAAAAAGACTGAAGGATGTTGAACTGGACCCTAGTGAAGGTATGATTTTTATATCACTACATGTACTAAAAAATTACAAGAGTTGATTCCATCCACTAGCAGGTATGACATTCTTCCAACTTAAGTTATATGTCAAATTTTTGCTGAGAGAAAACAGTTCTGATGGTGGAAACAAAATAAAAATTATAAATGTGTGTAAAATTAAAAAACACAAATTTATTTTTATTGTAATAATTTTTTGTTAGTACATGTGTATTTGTATTCAAATCAGAAAAAATTAAAATAAATAAAAAAGAGGGCCCACACCATGGAAAGTCATACCAATTAGTTAGTACTTTGAACACCATAACATTTTTCAATTTTTCTATTAACAATGCTGTTTTATTACTAATTGAAATGTTGGCAGCTTTCAGTGTTTAGTTATTACTTTGAACACCATAACATTTTCAATTTGTTTTATACCATGCCTGCTTTAACTGAACACAAACCAAGCTGGATTGCACCTCAAACTTACCTCTAAAAATGTGTGTGTATAGATTTTAATGTTTGAATTACAATGTATGTTTAAATGATTAAATTACAAAATTGGTCAGCAAAAAAATGAATGAAATATAAAGGAAACACAATAAAGGAAATTGTATGGAATGTGAAGGTTATCAAGACCGAGGTACAATATATACATGTTATTATACATACATATTTAAGGTTTTTTGTTTATGTGTTTGTTTTTCTTAGAATACGATACAGATGCGATGTCGGAATCGTCAGGTGATGAGAGAGATGATGAGCCTGAGGAACCCATGAGTCTGAATGAGGAAGCAAAAGGTTCGTACATTGGAATTTAGAATAAATCGGAAAGAGTTTCTAACTAGTTGGAGCCGCCATAATGTATGACACTTTTACAGCCGCTTTGCAAAACCTGTATTTAACAAGCTGTCAAGTATGGGACACTAAATATTGAAGACGGCATAATGTAGTCAAGTAATGTAGTATTTGACCACACCAAAGTCATTGGTACAACCAACAAGTACCTGAGACATGGTTTGTCAGTGCAGCAAATGTCTTATGCAAACATCTTGATGGGTGAGGGTAGAGAAAGAAAAAACTTTAAAAAACTTTTTTCAACTTCATTACAGATGCAGATGGGACAAAGCTTGTTGTACAGCAGCAAACAAAGAGGCCATGGACTTGTGCTGAAAAAAAAGCAGTTGTGAAACATCTGGGCATGTTCCTGAGGATGCGGAAGGGACCCATCACTGCATTGATGAATGCCGAACCCCAGCTGCTCAAGAATCGTACTTGGAGAAACGTAAAAGACTTAGTGAGGAACCAGGTCCGAAAACAAGATCCAATGAGCTTTCTGTAGATCCGGTAAAATAAGAAAAATACAAAGACTTAAAGACAGAAGGCCCTTTGTTCTAAAATTGCACAGATTTGTCAACAAGAGATTACACATTTTCTTTGCATGTAATTTTTTTTAAGCAAACAAAAGTTGTAAAAGATTTATTTATTTGTTTATTTTAACAAAAGTAGTGATCATATAGAAGTTGAAAGGAAGTTAACATCAATTTCTGACGTCTTCTTCGGACCTGGTTCCTCACATCAATTTCTGACATCTACAGAAAAAGTACAAAAGAAGAATGTTTTGACATGTAAAGCTTACATGTTCGTTAGCATTAACACGCGTACTAGTCTTTCCAATGCCATTCTGCACAATTTTGCCGCACATGCCAATCATACGCACACGCATGTCCGACTTGATAGCGCAATCATGGCTGTGATTTGTCAAATGGGTGAACGCGCAAAGTTTGATTGATAGGCCGGATCGGTCCATTATAGCGAATTGCTTGCCATTAAGTAGAAATCTGAAATTTAATTTGTTGTTGAAACTAAAGTTTAATTTCCATATGTTGTTTTCTTTTTTAAACAAAAGTAATGGTTTATTTATACATGTAGAAGTTGAAAGGAAGTTAACATCAATTTCTGACATCTACAACAACAAAAAGTACGAAAGAAGAATGTTTGACATGTTTGACACTGCGTACACAAATTTAATTTGTAGTTGATACTTAAGTTTAAAGTTTCATTTTATTTATTTATTTTAACAAAAGTAGTGATCATAAAGAAGTTGAAAGGAAGTTAACTTCAATTTCTGACATCTACAGAAAAAAAAGTACGAAAGAAGAATGTTTGACACGTAAAGCTTAGATTTTTCTTTTAATTTGTTTATTCAAACAAAATGAGTAATCTTTTAGAAATTCATAGTCAATTCTTAAGAGATGACATACATTCAGGAAGAGTGTAGATTGGTCCCAATCGTCACAGTACAATTTTGTAACTGGTAGGGGGGGGGGGCACAGCTTGCCAAAGCACATATCTAGTAGTTCTTGTCTTGGGCATTTTGCCACATAATAACTTATCACAGAAAACTGTACATGTACTTAAGTAAAGTATTTTTGACTGTTGTTTTCTAGTGTTCACTCATTACATATAATATTTGCATTGTGTAATCAATAGAACACATGGTTTATAAGAAGTGTATACTTAAGACTCGTGTACTATACAATGGACCATTCCAGCTTTCCACCAAGCTACGCCCACTGCGTACAGGTTTGTGAGGATAACACGCGTACTAGCCTTTCCAATGCCATTCTGCACAATTTTGCCGCGCGTGCCAAATATACGCACATGCATGTCCGACTTTTGTCCAACTTTTGATTGCGCAATCATGGCTGTGATTTGTCAAATGGAGTGAACGCGCAAAGTTTGATTGATAGGCCGGATCGGTCCATTATAGCAACTTGCTTGCCATTAAGTTAAAATCTGAAATTTAATTTGTAGTTGAAACTTAAGTTTAAATTTTCATTTTATTTATTTATTTTAACAAAAGTAGTGGTTTATATATACATGTAGAAGTTGAAAGGAAGTTAACATCAATTTCTGACATCTACAACAACAAAAAGTACAAAGAAGAATGTTTGACATGTTTGACACTGCGTACACAAATTTAATTTGTAGTTGATACTTAAGTTTAAAGTTTCATTTTATTTATTTATTTTAACAAAAGTAGTGATCATAAAGAAGTTGAAAGGAAGTTAACTTCAATTTCTGACATCTACAGAAAAAAAAGTACGAAAGAAGAATGTTTGACACGTAAAGCTTAGATTTTTCTTTTAATTTGTTTATTCAAACAAAATGAGTAATCTTTTAGAAATTCATAGTCAATTCTTAAGAGATGACATACATTCAGGAAGAGTGTAGATTGGTCCCAATCGTCACAGTACAATTTTGTAACTGGTGGGGGGGGGGCACAGCTTGCCAAAGCACATATCTAGTAGTTCTTGTCTTGGGCATTTTGCCACATAATAACTTATCACAGAAAACTGTACATGTACTTAAGTAAAGTATTTTTGACTGTTGTTTTCTAGTGTTCACTCATTACATATAATATTTGCATTGTGTAATCAATAGAACACATGGTTTATAAGAAGTGTATACTTAAGACTCGTGCACTATACAATTATAGCAATTTGCTTGTCATTTAGTTAAAATCTGAATTTTAATTTCTCGTTGAAATTAAAATTTTAATTTCCATTTCATTTATTTACTTTAACAATATCAGTGATCATATACATGTAGAAGTTGAAAGGAAGTTTTTTCAATTTCTGAGGCCTACAGAGTTTCCAGTTTTATAATAAAGCTCAATTGTTCTTTTAAGTTGTTTTTTCAAACAAGTTATATAATCTTATAGAGGTTGATAGGCAGTTCGCAAGAGATGAAATACATTCAGAAAGTGTAGATTGGTCCCAATTTTAACAGTTCATGTTTGCAACTGGTGGGGGGGGGGTCAAATAGTTTGAGAAAAAAACCCACATACAGTAGGTCTTGTCTTGGTCATTTTGCCACCTTATGACTGAACACAGATAACCGTATCACTAATATTGTTGACTTAACTTAAGTAAAGTATTTTCATCTATTATTTTTCTAGTGTACACTTATTGCATAGAATACATGTAATGATAATCGTTATGCACACACGATAGAACAACTCCCGGAACAGTAAAATAAATAGTTTTGGCAGAGGTGAGCACAAATACAAACTGCAAATGTGGTATTTGAAATTGTTATGTCCTCTTACATACATTTTAAAACTGAAATGTTATCAAAACTTCACAAGAGATTAGAATGTACAAGACTTGTGTATTGCAAGTTTTTCCAAGCCCAGAGAGTGCTAATTGTGACCCCTAGAACAGAAGACTAGAGTTTGGAACTCTGTATTTTTGTCGTTGGTTTTTAATAATTATCTTTTTCCAAGTTGGCATCTATCTTTGATAATTAACATTGTTTGCAGAAATAAATGTTTCAGTTAAATTTGTTGAGTTCAATCTATCTATGTGACTTTGTATATATTTTTTCTCTTTTCTTTTCCGTTTCTTTTATTGCTGTGAATGACCTTAGAAAACACCAACAAATGACATTTGGAAAATTTCAAATCTTAATTACAAATCTTATTTACATCTTGTATACCTTATACTAGATGTACTCCTGTAATGGACATGCAAGCGTGGGCCTATTAATCGATTATACCACCGTGGACGTCTTGTGTTCGTTATACTCCTGTCTGTTCCTTGCTCTATGCTGTAATGGACATGCAAGCGTGGACTTATTAATCGACTATACCACCGTGGACGTCTTGTGTTCGTTATACTCATGTAATGGACATGCAAGCGTGGACCTACTATTAATCGACTATATCACCGTGGAAGTCTTGTGTTCGTTATACTCATGTAGCGTGGACTTATTCAATTCAATTCAATTCAATAAGACATTTATTCCATACTCTTTTTGGAAAACGCATCGATAATTAAAGAAAACCTGTACACAGGAAAATAACAAAGTAACTATACATGTATTATATTAAATAATAAACAAAAAAAGTGAACGCTTGGAACTAATAATCAAATTAAAGAAAAGGATATATGTACAAGAGAAAAGAAAGAGCATGGGGCTGTTAATAAGCCGAGGCTTGTAATAAACAGCCCATTCAGACAACAACAGCAACAACATCAACAGCTACAAAACGAAACAAGGACGGGACAGACTACACAAAAAAAGACAGGAGAAGAGCTGAAGGCAAAATAATAAAAAGAAAGAATTTAATAACTGATGACGAATAAAAACGTAAATAAATAAGGAGAGGACTAAAGCTATGTTACATAATGGGAGAGGAGGACTCTTTTGTAAGAAGTCTTAAATCGACCCACAGACGACTTCGTTCTTACGTCAACAGGGATGGCATTCCATCAACGGGGACCGTAAAACCGAAGGGTGTTAATAATCGACTATACCACCGTGGACGTCTTGTGTTCGTTATACTCATGTAATGGACATGCAAGCGTGGACCTATTAATCGACTATACCACCGTGGACGTCTTGTGTTCGTTGTACTCATGTAATGGACATGCAAGCGTGGACCTATTAATTGACTATACCACCGTGGACGTCTTGTGTTCGTTATACTCATGTGAGTAATGGACATGCAAGCGTGGACTTATTAATCGACTATACCACCGTGGACGTATTGTGTTCGTTGTACTCCTGCAATGGACATGCAAGCGTGGACCAATCGACAATACCACCGTGGACGTCTTGTGTTCGTTATACTCCTGTAATGGACATGCAAGCGTGGACCTATTAACTGACTATACCAGCGTGGACGTCTTGTGTACGTCCACGGTTTGAATGTGAAAACTTCGTGAAGCCAGAAAGCTTCAGTAACCTGTTACCGCCCATTTTTAAGACGTCTGCGGTTAAAACTTTAATTTTCTGCTAACACAGCGTAAGTAGCCCTTAAAATACTGCAGTCCTCGTTTGTATGGTAAAACATGAAAGTCAACGTTTGCAGGTCATTACAAGTATGGGTGTGTGTGTGTGTGTAATGGGTGCATTGTCTCAACACTTATTAATTACATGTAACATTTTATTCTATTATTAAACAGAGTCGGATGAATCAACACAAGGTTTGCTTGTTGGAAGTTTGTCGCCTTTGTGGTGAGAGTCCTGCCCAACAGAAGTATAGAAATTCTGTGCTGAAAGAGCGGTTTGCTGTGGACATCAAGGCTGCTTTTGACATCGCTGTAGCTGACAATGTGATAGGCATCTATCCTCCCTACAGTGTATCTGTGCAAGCCGTATGAGCTGAAGCTAAGGAGATGGAAAGAAAACCGCGCAAAGTGTAAAAAAGCTGTTTGCAACATAAAAATCACCACCTTCACTAGTTCATGTGACAGGTGCACTGGTGAAGTCGTTGTGACCTTGGATGATCACCGCACTACAGCTGGGAAGTTTTCCTTCATGGTCTGGAAAGGGGAAAATAGAGTAAGAATCGTCAAAGTTGATGAGATGGGCAATCCCATAGTGTTTTTCACAATCCTGGCCAATTTTTCGTGGGAGCTTAATATTTGTGGCATCACTTGTAATAGTGATCACCCGTTGTGCAAGGATGTCCCGGAGTTCCTGAGTCCCGAAGACATCTTCATCATGTTCAGCAAGCTTGATGGGATGCATGCATGTCTGGGAAATCCTGACTTTCCTGAACTGGTGGCATCGAAGTGTGGCTCAGAAGGTCAAGTTCCAACAAAGATCACTAACAATGATGTCGTTGTGGACGGGACAGTTAAGTGCGGCACAAGAAATGTCTCCTTTTGGTGCAATCAAGTGGAACAAGATGTGACTACTGTAAAGTACACAAAGGTGATCTCTCATCTGCTACAAGCCAGTTAATAGGGAAGCAACAACGCAGCGGATCAGCATCATCCAAAGCCCCAAATATTACCTTGTCAAAGCAGCAGCTTCAGGAGAGGTGGTAGATCTCCAGAGTGATAGAAGGAATTTGCTGCGAAGAAATGCTGCACTGGAAACCAAAATATCATCCGTGATGGAAGCAGAAATTATTCACCTTTGTACTCCTCTACAGGAGAAGGGAATGGAGGAGGTATTTGCTAACTTAGATGAGACCCTCACCAATGACATTTTCGGACAGAATACCCCAGCGAGGCTTCTTTGGGATCAAAAGAAGAGTGCTGTTGCCAAGGGAAAACAAATGCCCTGGCACCCTGCTGTTGCAGGTGGTGCATTGCAAAGCATTCAAGGTCAGCGTCCGCTTACAACTTCCCCCTCTTAATGCCCTCTTTTGGCACCGATTTCCCCCTCTTAATGCTCGCTTTTGGCCCAGTGTTGATGGGGAGAGGCCTATTCTGACAAAGTATCTGTGTTTTGGGGTCGTCACAAAAGAAAGGCATGTCACCTTTTCACGCATGCTAGAACTTGAACCGAATGATGTCAAATGTGACCCGCCATCCCAAAACCAGGCGGAAGTCGGCAAACGCCTTTTCGAGATACATGTAAGGTACCGGTACTTACATTTTGTACAACGAAAAAATGCATGCATGGTCGAAAAAAAGATTTCATTCATAAATCGGTAGCTAATCTTATATTCTATCGGTTGTCAAAATTTAAGCCTTAAAAAATTTCTCCAAAGTCACATTTTGGGCACTTTTTGGGTCAAGATGCCTATCAAGTATCCTTGCCTCTTCTGTAAGAAGTCTGTTCGTGCGAACCAGCATGCTTTCCAGTGTGAGCGCTGCCAGGGATGGCAGCATGTTGGCTGCAACTCTGGTTTTAGTCACCAGCAGTACCTGGAGATCCGTGACGATCCATCCAGGCTGGACGTTTGGATCTGTGCACCCTGTACAAGTCAAGACCAAGAACAGGAGGAAGACCCGATGGACATCGAGGAGAACGGAGACGTCCCTACCGATGACGGCGGTTTCAACGTCGAGACCGACTTTGATGTACCACTTGAAGTAGCCGAGAACCCCCTCCCCGATGCTGCCCTACCTGCTGTAATCCCTGGCCTAGGTGATGAGGACATCACTATCTACAAGACGGTGGAGTCCGGCACGAAACGGGGTAAAGTCATCTTGGTTGATAGTCACGGCTACACCTACACAAAGAAGTGGAAGAAGGCCGGTTCCACTTCTTCCAAAGTCACATGGCTGTGTAGTGTCCGGGGCAAGTTGCACAGGTGTGCTGTGTCTGTTCACCAAGATGGCAACCTTTTTCATGCTGGACTTCACACCAAGCATACGCACCCAGCACATCCCGGGGCAGACGTCGCAGTTCAAGTGAAGGCGTTGGTGATTACCAAGGCCAAGGCTGACATCTTCAAATCAGCAGGGGCCATTGTCGAGGATGTCATCACCACACTGACGCACCCGCTGCAAGTTGTCCTAATCCAACCAACCTGTCCCGGGCTCCAAACCGTCACTGCCAGAGCCAGCGCCCTCCCGAGCCACGAGACATTGACTTTATAATTGACCAAGGCTTCATCCCCGAACACTTCCTCCAGAAAGACATTCACCTTGGTTGTGCTCGCCATGTGGTGTTTTTTTAAACCAGATCAACTCCATGTGCTGGATAGCGCCAAGACCTGGTACTTGGATGGAACTTTCAAGTTGGTGAAACGTCCGTTCACCCAACTGTTCTCAGTTCACGCCTTCGTCAAGGGAGACACCGGTGGGATGAAGCAGGTTCCGCTGGCCTTTGTCTTGATAACTCGGCGGACAAAGAAAGACTATAAGAAGGTGCTCAAGGCCCTGCGGAGAAAGCTGCCGTCCCGTGCTGCAAATCTTCAAGAGCTGGTGGTGGACTTCAAAGTTGGACTGTGGGGTGCCATCCGAGCTGTCTTTCCGGCTGCTTCCGTGAATTGCCGCCTGTTCCATTGGACACAGGCAGTCTGGAGAAAGTGTCAGGCACTCGGTTTGACAGTACCCTACATGTCCAACGACGGAGTTCGGGATTTCATCGGCCAGCTGTTGTCACTCCCGTTCTTGCCTAATGAACATATCGGGCCAAATTTTGAAGAACTCAGCAGCCTGGTGACTGATCAACCCGCCATGGTCGAGCTGTGCAGCTACCTTCGCACCACGTGGCTGGAGAACTCAACAAGGAGCCCACGTGACTGGTCAGTGTTCATGCGGAGTATCGGCATGAACAACGACGTGGAGGGCTGGCATCGGAGACTTATTGGGCGGGCAGGACGTCACACCGTCCAATTCTACAACGTCATCAAGCTCCTGTACGCAGAATCCAGCTACATGTACATAAACGTCCAGCTAAGGCTGGTCAAAGAAGCTCGACTCTGCAGGAACCAGCGGCGGATGTACCGGCAGGTTCAAGGGAAGATTTTCAAGTTGTGGGACGACTACCAAGCCCGTCGGTCAACATCAAAACAACCGGTCCTTTTCAGGACCAACATATCTACAAAAGATATAGTTGTCTTGAAGATTTGCATCAAAAGCAGAATAAAAACAGAAATAAATGATTAATAAAAAATTACATGTTTTTCGTTTTCTCCACAGGTTAGAAAAAGAGCCTAATTTTTTATACAATGCGAAATTGTTTTTTTTTTATTACCTCCAAAACAATGCCAAACTGAACACATTGAAAAACATTGAACATTTCAAAACTAGTGAATTGCATTTTATTACTCACAACAGTTTTTTGAATTGAAATCAAACCTTGATAATTATAGAAGAGTGAAAACATTAACACCAGGGTAGATTGAAACATTGAAAATTTTAAAAGCAATTGAATTGCATTTTATGACTTACAATAGTTTTAAATTAAAGTCAAAACTTGATAATTATAGAAGACGGAAGACGTTTACGTAAATTCAACATGAAATTTAATAACAAAATGTACAATTTCGAAAAAAAAAGCAACCAAAGAAAATCAGGCTACAATATAGAAGACAAACATCGTCGATCATAACCTAAGGTAAAAAAAACCCCAAACCGCAGGGTAGATAAAATCCAAGCTCCAAGAAGAACAAAAAACATGCAGTGGCAGGTTAAAAAAAATCAGACAAAACAAACCGCAGCGCAGTCAACACAAGTCCGTGAACCACCAAGAGTGATTGACAGTAGCATTGTTGTTCAATAGAAAAGGATTTGGAACCCTTTGTCATGTGTGCAATGAATCCTGGGTGCGAAACGACCTGGGTACGAAACGACTTGGGTACGAAACGACCAACATTCGTTGTGGCCTATTGGTCTATGGGTGAGACATATGACAATGCAACTGATTATGATATGCCCCCCTTTGCATTGGCAGCTGACTTAATTGCTGGTGACTTAATGATGTGAACTTGAATGCGTTGGTACTTCATCCACAGTTTTAGTTCTTGATCAATGAGACTGACAATTCTGGCATGGGCGAGTGGAAAATTTTGTCGTCTGTGTGGAATAAGTGGACTTGGATAGACACTTTTCAAAGAAATGGTATGGATGGTAGGACATTTCTGTTGGACTAGACAGTGAACCTGATATGAAAGTTTTGCTGTTTAGGTAAGATACACTCTTATAGATGTTGTTTACTAATCTTATGTATCTTTCCAGGGACAAAATGAGACGAGAGTGACGCTCCAGACAGGACTCCAAATAATTGATGAAAGCTCCTATATTAATATGTTATAAATTTCATTTTAGGCCAAAAAGACGATTAAAATCAGCATATTATTTTTCACCCTAACAAGATACACATTGCCTGCAAGTTTCATTGAGATATCTTGATTAACGAAGGAACCACAAGCGTTTTTATTCAAAAAAGTCGCATTTTCGGTCACAAAATTCTATTCAATTACCTTTAAGATAAATGACGCTAATTAATGAGCTTCAAATGCTTGTTATTTCCTTATCAATTAAGATATCTCAATAATTTTGGAATCACTGTGTAGGATTTTTCAAGCTCTTTCCAGTGGTACTAATTGCATTGGTATTGGTTCACTTTGAATTTTTTCTTCACATACCTAGTCGTTGTGTTGTGTGTGTTGAGTCACAAATCGGCTGAAATTTGCAATTATTCTGCGGGTTTGAGCATTTCAAAATTTGGTGTAGTCTTTTATCCTTGTTGGATGGTTTTCAATAATGGATTCCGAGTCGAGATTGTCGAGATTGCGAAGACAGGATCGCAAGACTTGTTAATGATGCTGCACCGTGTGGGTTGAAAGACTCTGGTATGCTCAAAGTTATTGAAGACTACTTCCATGGGCATCGCCAGGATTTTTTCTAGAGGGGGGCAAAAAATTTTTTTGCCCAAAAATGCTTGTATTTCTCAACACATTCTCGATTTATCAGTTTTAGGGGGGGGGGGCAGGGACATTTTGCCTCCCCCCCCCAACTCATTAAATTTACACCACTTTGTCTTCGCGCCTCTTTTTCTGTTTTCTTTTGTTTACTTTTTTTCTCCATTTTTTTTTTGTTTTTTTTTTTTTGCTTTTCCAGGGGGGGGGGGGGGGGGCAAGTGCCCCCTTGCCCCCCCCCCCTCGCGACACCCATGACTACTTCCAAGATCTTGGTGAACGAGACTTGTCTGATTCCAACGATAGTGATGGGGATGAACTTGACTCAAGCAGTGAGATGAACTACCCATCAATCACGGAGCTATGGTAAGTGTTTTGTTTAAGTTGGGAAAAGTATGTTGTTTGTAAAAAAAATTGCACATAACAAAGGACCAAAATCCAAAAATGTAAAAATACTGTTGTTAACTTCATCTTACGTTTATGATTGACACTAACGTTATTTATTACGTTAGGGCCTATAGACACTAACGTTACAGTTAGACTAATGTGAGAAACAGAACTGTCAAACATGTCAAAACATTAAGTAAAAGTTTGACACTTAAACGTTAACGTTAGGCCTAACCGATAAAAATATACAAGATGGGATGGAGTACAGTATACGACCGCCACCTTTTCACTCTTTAAATTTAAGTAAATCATTTTAGCCAACGCATATTTATCGTTAATCGCAATCTGCGGTGTGAGTACAGAAGAGATATAGAGCATCAGGTAACACAGATTGTCATAACACATGCAACATCAGTCAGCCTTAAAAACATGTTAATAAAAAAAGGGACATTTACAATAACCTAAGATTTCACGAATGTCAACAATCTTAGTTAAGAAAGCATACAAGGGCCCTGCCCCCCCCCCTTGGTTTGTTTGCTCGTAAATTGTGTGGGCCCTTAGTTTGTTGTTAATAGTGCACTGACAACGTTTTTGTACCAAAAATACATGCCACTTCTTTGTAATCTTTGTGTTAACAATTCAAAACAACCCCTGCCATGATAAAATGCACCATGTTTTGGACTCTACAAAGTTGTTCAATTTCGAACACACGTTGCAGTGTGCAACATTATACCTAGCTTTGAATATACAACATCACATTGTGCATGTAATACATTAATGAGTTTAGAGTGCAGTGTGTTACATTTCCAAATAATTGTTTGTGCTCAATATATCTCTCTTTTTTTGGTATTTTCAGGTTGAATGTACGTGAAATGACAAGCTTTGAAAAGGATCTTTTTCTGCTGGGAATTACCTCTGAATCAACACCTCTGAGGCCACGCAGAGACTCAAGAAAGACAACCGTGAGCACAAGCTGACTCGGATAACATGGTTCCACTATGAACATAAGAGGATATGTCGAGACTTCTTTTTGTTTCTGATAGGCATTTCAAAGGACAAAAAATATATAATGACCCTTTAAACATTGAATTTCGTGACGCGACGCGCTTTTGGCCCCGCCCACCTCAAAATTCAAAATGCTGTTGCGCAAGAACGAAAAGTCGTAGAGACCCCAAATTTTCAGAATTTGCACTTCTCCTAAGTATCTTTCAGTACACCAAAAAAGAAAAAAATCCAAAAGGTGATGGTGTGCACCATTTGTCGAGTTGGCATGGAATGACCCTAGTGTAATCGACATTAGAAAAATTGCGCTTCGGAATCAGTTTCTTACGCAGCAGTTGCCAACAAATTTAAATAACAAGTCTCACACTGACTTGACTAATGTCTCTTTATAAAATACATGTACATCAAAGTACGCCTACACTACGTGCATGATCCCAAACAGACTATTAGAACTACAGCTAAGTCTATTTTCTCAATGTCTCCACATATTTCCAATGAAGCAAAACATAGCTCTTAGACTACACAACAGACCAGAGTTTACTGTAGTACCATTTTTGTGTACCATCCATCCAGTTAGATATTTCCATCTGAAATGCAATCATCAATATCAGAATACCTTCAAAGCCTGGCTTATTTCAATTACATGTATATTGTATTGATGTCATGTACATGTACATGTGCACTATCAACTATTAATACCTTCATTATGATGATTTCTAATGTCTCACATTATATTTATGCAGGACGAACTACCACGACGTGTAAAAAACACCCAGTCCGTCAGGAACATCAAAGTAAAGGACGACAGTGGACAAATAAATGCTGCCTTATGGAAAGATAAGGCAAAGAGCCCGGTCAAACTTGGAGATAAAGTGACATCAGTAACACATCTAAACACAAAACACAGCGACTTTCTCAAAGAAGTATCAGCTTCCTCAACAGTGAAACAGCTATCGAGGTACATGTATGTATCTTAAATTATTCCATGTGTTGAGGTGGGGACAAACACCGTTTTCATCACTTGCTTTAATGCTTCACACAAAATTTAATCCACATTTTATGATTTTTCCTAATGTTGCTAGTTGCTATTTTTGCAAGAACTTCTATTTAGGCAAGGGCATAGTTGACATGTTTCCAACTACAGTACATTAGGCTAAAGTAATGATTGTAAATTGCTTGGTGCCAGGGCATTGTATTAAAAACACAGGCACATTTTATTTTTTATTTTAGCATGAGCGTCAACAAGTTGACTGCACTGTCCAAACATTACAAAGAGAATGGCTGCGTTGCACGAAGACACAAGAATCAGGGCGCCGTCTTCAGGAATCACTTGACATACGATGACCGTCTGAGGGCACAGACATTCATAAAGAATTATGCCGAAGTGAACGCCATCCTGCTACCTGGTCGCATTCCAGGCTATGCACGGGACGTCAAGCTGCTTCCATCCCATGAGACGAAAGCTAATGTATGGAGGAAATACAAGGCAGCTATGGAGGAATCTGGTAAGCAAATTTCTTAGTGCCAATTGAGATGGTTCTTAGAGATGGTTTGCTTTTTTAATTGAACAAAATCAAAAAAGGTTTATGTGTTGTAACTGATAGAAAGGCAGCAGTAATTTACAACGGATACCTAGAACCATGCTTTAATAATATCTATGTGAAATTAAATTAATAACATTTAATCCATTTTCTGGTTTCTCGTTTGTAGATTTCAGATCAATCGGCAAGTCAACCTTTCGAAAGCTGTGGAACGTGATCAGCCCTTTCATCATCTGCTGCAAACCAATGTCAGATGTTTGCTGGGTTTACCAGCGCAACAATAGTCTGCTATACAAATCTGCGAATCTGTCTGATGCGGAGAAGTCCGACCGTTGCAGAGCACAGCAAAACCATCTGGGGAAGGTAGCCATGCAGCGGGACCTGTACAGGCAGCAGTCAGGAACAGCGAAGGCCTCAGCAGAACAGCAGGGCATCAGAGGTCTGGGCAGAAATGCTCCTTGTAGTCGCAACATGGAGATGCACTACTCCTTTGATTTCGCCCAGCAAGTCAACTATCCTTCCGGTCCACTTCAGCAAGGGCCAGTTTACTTCTTGACCGGGAGGAAGTGTGGTATCTTGAGTTCCTGTGAGGGTACTACTAAGCAGGTGAACTACCTAGTGGACGAGGCAGTGTCCATTTCCAAGGGGAGCAGTGCTGTTATCAGCTATGTTCATCATTTTTTTGCCAGTTATGGTCTTGGTGAAACCAAGGTACATCTCCACTGTGATAACTGCAGCGGTCAGAATAAAAACGGTATGATGATGTGGTACATCCTGTGGAGGTGTATGCATGGGCTGCACTCATCTGTAGAGCTCCATTTCATGGTGGTTGGGCATACCAAATTCACACCAGATTGGTGTTTTGGTTTGCTTTAACAGAGGTACAGGAAGACCCCGGTATCCAGCTTGGCGGAGATGGTTGGTGTGGTGACAGAGAGTACCCCCATCTGGGATCAACATCCCCCAGCTGGTAGGTGACGAGGCAGGCAACATCAATGTCAACCAGTATGACTGGCAGGAATTCCTGTCGCCTTTCTTCAAGCCCCTCGTTGGAATCAAAGTCATCAACACTTCCGGTGAGTACATTTGTTTGTAATTATAAATGCAGAAATGCAATCCCAGTTTGACCGTTGTGTTAGAATGGAATAAGACTGATAAAAGATCCATTTTGTATAACACATTTCCATCCGATGAGCCAATAATTTAACTTATTGAAACTTCATTTTTTATTGCAGATTTTCTTCAGATGAACCGGGAGTTGTATATGCACGCAAGACCTTGACAGATCCTGAAACACCCTATCAGCTGTTGAAGTCAGCTGCCAGATTGCCACCGGCGGAATTACCAGAGCCCCAAATCACCCCAGGCTTGGATGCCAAGCGGCAGTGGTATCTCTACAAGAAAATCCGAGAGTTCTGTAGCGTCGACACGAGAGATACAGAGTGCCCTATGCCAGAGATGCCAAAGCCATAGATTCCTAATTTTTGTTTTTAAAGCACTGTTTTGGGTCATGTAAAACTGAAAGTTGGGGAAAACGTTCATTTCAAGACCTTGAATGCTTGTTGTGTTTTTTTAACTCTAAATCATGCATTTTTTTGGCAATATCAAAAACAGAAATTCCACCTTAAAGAAGTAATGAACAAAATTGTTGGTATTTTTACCCTGAAATAATTTTCAATATCATTCATGATCTATAATGCTTGTGAACAGATGTATTAATTGACAAATTATGTTGAACTGTTCATGGGGGTTTTTACAAAAAAAACATTTTTCACAGAGTTTTTTTTTATAGTTATTTAACAATTTAATTAAATCGCAGCAATTAAGGGACATTAAAATTGTTGATTCAGTTCAACAGGTAAGAATCATATCTGTGTGTTTGCAGTGTTGTGTGTATTAAATAACAACGGACTAAATTTTAAAAGAGGTAAATGTTGTTAATTCATTCAGATATGCAAATGAGGGGTTATAATTATAACTTTGTTTGATTTTAAAGAAGAAAATTGATGTCAATACCATTAGAAAGAACTTCTGAAAATTTCGAGGCAGTAGCATTTAAGGAACATACTGGTAACTAGGGACTTCTAAGTATCGTAGAATGGTGATTGAGTAATTTCTGAATTGTTTTTTTGAACAGGCGATTTCTCCAATAAGCATTGTGCACATTATGAAAATAAAAATTCTTCAAAATTCAATAACTTTTCACTGCAATATCGCACAGATGTCTACTATGTATCAAAATAAAGCTTGATTAACGCCCTTTCCAGCCATGAAAAAAACTCAATGCAGGTTTTGCCCCCCCCCCCCCAGCGACTCATTTTCATAGAGCCCGTCACAAATGTCTTAAACAGAGTTGGATGAATCAACACAAGGATTGCTTGTTGGAAGTTTGTCGCCTTTGTGGTGAGAGTCCTGCCCAACAGAAGTATAGAAATCCTGTGCTGAAAGAGCAGTTTGCAGTGGACATCAAGGCTGCTTTTGACATCAAGCTAAGGAGACGGAAAGAAAACTGCGCAAAGTGTAAAAAATCTGTTTGCAACATAAAAATCACCATCTTCGCTAACAGTTCATGAATGTGACAGGTGCACTGGTGAAGTCGTTGTGACCTTACATGTAGATGATCACCACACTACAGCTGGGAAGTTTTCCTTCATGGTACTGTAAAAGTACACAGAGGTGATCTCTCACCTGCTACAAGCTGGTTAAAGGGAAAATACAACATTTGCAAACATCAAAAAAAAAAACTACCAAATCATTTTGAAATACCTTGCCGGACTGTTAGTGAATGACAGTGTAAATCATCCTGTAAAATCATGGCACCTGGTATACTGTCATTTTCAAGAAAAGTGGTACTTTTGTATCAATTTCCAACGCTGATCGGCCGATCAGCGTTGGAAAAAACTGGCTTTTTTTTTCAAATACTGGCCCCAATTGACCATCGCATTTGTTTGCAATCGATTGCAAAGCTATGAACGGGTACGAGCCAGCTAGACTGGTTCCCTGACCTTACAATTCCCCAATGTATGTAAACTGCTCTGTTTCTTCTTATATGGAGTCAGGGAACCAGACTACAGGAAAATGATTGTTTTTCTTGGTTTTTATAGCATTTTCGAACCCAAAACCTCAAAAAGTCAGTGTAACTATATTTGCTATATATTTTCAACCCCCCAACTCCATCCATTTCTGAAAATTACAGTAAAAGCAAATGATGTATATTCCCTTTAATAGGGAAGCAACAACGCAGTGGATCAGCATCATCCAATGCCCCAAATATTACCCTGTCAAAGCAGCAGCTACAGGAGAAGGTGGTAGATCTCCAGAGTGATAGAAGGAATTTACTGCGAAGAAATGCTGCACTGGAAACCAAGATATCGTCCATGATGGAAGCAGAAATCATTCACCTTACTCCTCTACAGGAGAAGAGAATGGAGGAGGAGGAATTTGCCAACTTAGATGAGACCCTCACCAACGACATTTTTGGGCAGGATACCCCAGCGAGGCTTCATTGGGATCAACAGAAGAGTGCTGTTGCCAAGGGAAAACAAATGCACTGGCACCCTGCTGTCACCAGGTGGTGCATTGCAATGCATTCAAGGTCAGCGTCGGCCTACAACTTGATGAGGGGTTCTGGTTTCCTGCAGTTACTACATCCGAGTACACTTCACAGAACACTTCGCTGATCCAAAGATCGGATTTAATTCAGCTTTACTGGGCAGAGTTGTGGTGGAGATAACCATTAGTGGCAACCCAGAACAGTCGCAGAATGTTTGTCTGTTATTTGACAAAATGAAAGTCAAATCTGGATTGGTGTATTCTGTACAATCAGGCCAGATTGCTGGCTTCACTGATGTCGGAGGCATTGCTAATGAGATCAGTAGGTTTGAGAAGCACTGCAGGGGAGAGGAAGAGTCTGAGTTGGTGAGTCATGTGCTTATTATCATGGTAAGAGGAATTGACTGCTCCCTTCACTCTGCTGTTGCCATGTATGCCACCACTGGAGTGACCAGCGAGCAGCTGTATCTGGATCTGGATCAATACTGCAAGCAATCTCCAATTATGGGATGTATAGTTTGCAGGTGTGTGTGGCTGGGGGCACTAATAATAAGCTCTGCTTCTTATACTTGACAAGTTTAGTTTAAGTAGATTATCCTTAAATGTATCAAGTGAAGGGGCCACTCTCACAGATGCTAGGAGGAGGTTCCATTCTGCTGTAGTTCTTGGAAGGAAGGAGTACTTGCGGCTGTCCTTGTTTGCGGGTTGTCGTATAAAGGATATTGATCCTGTTGTGCGAGTTTTGTACACCAGTCGTGCTTGCGGTATGATGAAGATGGTCAGAATTTACTGCTGCTCTGTGATGTATGGATTTGTATAGGAAAAACAGGCGTGCAACCATTCTGTGTTCCTCAAGGTCTCCAACTTAGTGTGTCCTCCATGATTTCAAGGCTTGGTGTATTGGTTTGTCACAAATCTAGCGGCTCTGCGCTGGACTGCCTCGAGTTAAGATGAGTGTTTTTTATCCCTGCTTGTGGGGATGTGTCTGATATGTGGATACAGCCGGGATGGCTGTGCGGGTATTTGTAACAGATGGGGCTTCATCAAACAGAAAGTTTTATAGGTTTCATTCTGGATGCCTTCACGACAAGTCACCCAGCTTCATCTACTCTACAGCCAATCCCAATGACCCAAGTCGCAAAATTTTCTTCATCTTTGATGTGCCGCATCTGCTCAAAACAACACGCAACAATTTTGAGAATTTGGGGTACAACAACAACTCAACAAGTATATTTTATTTGCCACTATATCCTAATGTCAGACACCCCTGCTCAAGAAAGATTTTTTGGGCTCACAAACTGAAAGGTAACGGATTGCTGGGAATTTGGTGTGTTTTTTTAACTCATCTGCAGTTTTTTCTTATCACAAAAGTAAAAAAAAAAATCTTGTGACAATTCATGTCCATCAAGGTTCAATTTTTTTTGGATTGGCAGGTCCTCAGCAGCATTGTGGCGAATGTCTTGGAGTCCTTTGGTCAAGTGGTTCTGCATCAACAGTCAAGTTCATCAGGATGCTCGACCAGTTTTTTTATTGTCAAACTTGAATCAGGGAAGGCGCACCAGGAAGCCCGCTTTGGCACCGTACACAAGTGTGGATGATTGGCATGTCAAGATGAGTTTTACTCTACACTGCTCACATGTTGGATAATATTTTAAAGATTAATTGGTCTCGGTAATGTCATGGAGCTATAAATTTGGTTATATTGTACAGTAAAGTTTGTTAGGAAATTGTGCATTATAATGCTGTCTTTTACTTCTTTCAGAATGTACAAGTTTGCAACATGATGACATTGGGTTTCAAAATATTTTAGTTTGATGACAGGTGTGTTTGAATATAAAGAATAAGAATACCAGTAGGACAGCCAAGTTGGAAGTTTTTGTTTTTCAAATTCAAACATTTTATAATTTACCCTCTACTGTTGTTGACCTTGATTTTTTTTATGACCATTTCAGTTTCTGAAGGACGACTTCCTTGGATTCCTGATGGAGTGGCAGAATGAAGTTAAAGCTCTTCCTGATCTACATGTATTCTAGATGACATCACACGCAAAAAAATGTGCCCGAGTACCGAAACCTTGGACGGTCTTACCATAACAGGTAAATAATGCCTCCGATTTCCCCCTCTTAATGCCCTCTTTTGGCCCAGTGTTGTCACTGTGTTGATGGGAAGAGGCCTATTCTGACAAAGTATCTTTGTTTTGGGGTATTCACAAAAGAAAGGCATGTCACCTTTTCACGCATGCTAGAACTTGAACTGACTGTTGTCAAATACCCAGACAGAATGTTGGCTGAAAGAAAAATGTTGGTAACTCCCCATTTTTGAGACAGACAAGGACACACATGTATCCAACTAGATTTTTTTTTAGGCACATGTATGTCAAAACGACAAAACTGGCAAATGTTCTGGTCCAACGAGAAGTTGCATGCCTTAAACTTTTATGTTTGTAACCTCCTCTTTAAATTCTTGTCCTCTCTATAGTTCACTTCTTCGTAGAACTTGCCAACATCTTACTGTCATCCACAAACATCAAGTTTCTGCTGAGTGAGAAGCTGAACCAAGATCCTCTGGAGGAGTACTAACAGCAAGCAGGGGGGATCTGGGGAATCCTGGGACAATCCCACCGTTGAACAGTTCAGCCACAATATGTTGGCATTGCATGTTGCATCGTCATGTACAAATGTACTAAGGTCTCTAAATTTGTTACACAATAGATTCAACCCCTCTTCCTATTTAAAAGAAAGTAAATGTCACTACTAACAGTGGCAACCCTCATAGCCTTCAGCCCTTTGTAGTATTAAATATTTTGTAGTATCAGATCCCTCAAGAGACAACTGACTCAGAGAGAGTATGTAAAGCAAGTGATAGTGCAACATGATCTTGTTCCAAAAGGTTAGACTTCAAGTCTTCTTGCCTCTTAACACTGTGGAGCCTACACAGTATGTTAAGGAACAGCTAAAGCATATCGTAGCCAAGTTTGCCATCTACCAAGGACCAGATTACAGCAAGCCTACAAAAACTGCCCGCTTTGCCAGGGAGAGTACATGTATGTCTGACAACAGAGATTAAAGCAACCACATGCAGAAGAATAACACACAGCCTCAAACATCAATCTTGCATGGGTCAAGACACCATCTTCAATTCTAGTTGCGCTACATTGACACGTTTACTCTTCAGAGATTTTGAACATGCCAGTGATTTTGGAAAAGCGACAGAATCTTTGTACAAATCCATGATTACTTCAAGTTTGCTGGATATCAAAGTATGACTATCACTCCTTTAGAATTCTTGCTACATGTATGGTTAAGTGTCGGCTCTCTCCTGGATGTGTAGGGAATGCATTAATTAATGGGTCAGATCCTATCTTAAATAGAAGGACTTGGAAGTACGTCAAGATTACAGGGGGAGTTTTCCAGGGTGTGAAATTAGGGATGACCTTCACACCCAACTTGAACCTTCTTAAGGAGCAGCCATATAAGATGGGTGGGCAGTTTGTTACATGGTCCTTCCGTTTTTGCCACCATGACGGGCAAAAACGTTGACCCAGCTGACATACAACAGGTGAAGCTGACATTCGAGCAAATTTGATCAAGGGTAGTTCAACAGGGAAAATCTTATAAATACATGTAGGCCTTCATAGGTGAACACAAACCCGCCAACTTAATAACACGGGTACAGAACGGAACAGGTTTCTGTTTTTCTGAATATGCTAGAATCAGTTTTTCTGAAAAATCATGCCATGTAATGTCATCTTGAAAGAAAAAAAGAAACGAACGATGCAGAAGTAAGCTGGTAAGAGAAAATTCACTAAACTGTCACGTTATTTTCTAAGTGATTTATTTGTTGAAAACTCGAGGTTGACCACAAATGAAAGTCGTTCATAAGACTTTTAGTAAACGGTAGGCATGGCATATCACAAAGATTAACCAAGCATGCACATTGTAAGGTTCAGCCAATCAGAACTTGTAGGCAGTTCAGAAAAGACTGCAACAGGCTCAAAGGCTTTGAAAGAGTGGGATCAGCTCAATCTTATAAGACGGTCTCAAATAAGTTTCAATCATGTGACAGATCAACCAATCATAACACAAACAGCAAGTTTCAAAGAAAAAAAGCAGCACATTTTAAAGTCTTGAGATCCTTGGGTCAGGAATTGCACCGACTTAACACACACTGGGAAAAGGAATGTTCTTCAGTTCCTGCCCATCGCTGTTGCAGAGAAGACACACAATTTCAAGTTAGTTAAATGGCGGCCCACATGTTGAACGGTGTTGTCAATCGCTGCATATTGAATTCCATAAGCAAGGTAAATGCACGCGATCAATGCGCCCAGCCCCTTGTCCATCCATGAATTCTGAATTCTGACTGGATGGCACAAGATTCCCAACAGCCTCCCGTAAGGGATAATTATAACAGAAGTGGAAGCACCTCGAGAGCAAAGAAGCTCCCTTCACCAAAGACACATGCAGCTGAAAACGACTCCGACGAAAGTATTTGGGGTTTTCAGTAAAGTAACAACAGCGGAAAAAAAAGTTGCTAGAAGTACAGGGTATTTTCATAATGAAAAGTTGATATAGGCAAACGAACAAAAGCTCAAGTACGCGGGGCGCTGCATACACACACCACAGAACACACGTTACACAACAGGCGCGCATTTGTATACAATGTAAGGCTTTGGTACTTAACAAACTTGCCAGCAACTTCAATATTTGTGGATCGACATGGACCTGGATAAAGTCCTTTCTAATAGGTCGTCAACAACGAGTTGCGTATCGGGGATGCTTCTCCGAGTGGGCACCAGTTACTTCAGGTGTTCCTCAGGGCAGTGTTCTTGGCCCCCTCCTGTTTAATTTGTTTATTAATGACATTTCTCATGACTTATCCACAAACTGTGCACTCTTTGCGGATGATACACTCCTCTATCAGCCAATCCACTCACCCCAAGATGAACTCACCCTCCAGTCGGACCTGACTGCACTTGAACAATGGAGCAATCTCAATGGTATGCAGCTGAATATCAAGAAAACCAAGGTCATGCACATATCCAGATCCCGGAAACCAGCAGTTCTTCCAAGTTACATTCTTCACGGTCAATCGCTCAATGTTACACCTACATTCAAATATCTTGGGGTAATCATCAACGACTCACTGAACTGGAACGATCACGTCGATGCCACTGTCTCAAAGGCCAATAAGACATTAGGCTTTATCTGGCATATTGCGGGTGGTGCTTCAACCAAGGCCTTGACATCCCTCTATCGTTCACTTGTCTTGCCCGTACTAGAATACGGTTGCCAGCTTGGTCCCCATTCACAGCATCCAATGCAGCCAAACTTGAGAGAGTGCAGAGAAGGGCAAGTAGAATGTGCCTCAAACAGCCCAAAGGTGCAATGTCATATGAAGACAGATTGCATGCTTTGAATTGGATGACTCTAGATACACGTAGACAGAAGCACATAGTTTCCTTCACAGTTAAAGTCCTGTTTAACTTAGTTGACTGCCAATCAGTGAAGGCCAACACAGTACTGAACACTCGTCACCAGGATTGTCTCACATTTAGTCACCACTATGCTAGAACTCAAACCCTGAAAAACACACCTAGTCATGTCTTCCCCCGAATCTGGAGTAGTTTGCCATCGCATGTAAGGGACTCTCTATTAATTGATTCATTCACACTGTTTAACACCCGATTATCCGCCCATTATTATGAGTGTTAAAACCTTGAGCTGGAAATAGGCCCCCCCCCCAAGTGTTTAACTCTTTTGATCTACTTTAATCTTTTTAAAGTAATTTCATGTGTATATTTTTCCACTGTAAACTGCCATCATTCTTTTATTTCATTGTTATTTTATTTTATATTATTTTCCTCTTTTGTGGTTAAGTTTATTTATTTATGTCTGAAATAATGTTGGTTTTCAGGCCTATTTTTCCGGTTGCTTATCATTTATTATTACTTGTATTTATTTTGTTATTGATACTTTTGTTGTTGCTTTTCTTGTTCATTGGATGGATATTTTTTTTTGACGTAGTTTTTCTCGCATGTCAACTGTATTTTTTACTTTTCTCTATCAGGTTTTTATTGCTTATTATTTATTTTTTATTTCATTTTAAATTATTTTGTTTACTGTATCAATCTTTCGTTCTGTGTTTTTATGTTGATGTGTGGTTGTTGTTGTCTTGTCTTGTCTTGTTTGTTTGTTTGTTTTTTGTTTTGTTTCATCTTGTTTTGTTTCGTTTTGTCTTGTCTTGTCTTGTCTCTTGTCTTGACTTGTTTTGTTACATTTTGTTAAGTCTTATCCTGTCTTGTTTTGTTTCTTTGTTTATTGGGGTGTTTGTTTGTTTGTTAGTTTTGTTTTGGCTTGTTTGTCTGTTTTTTCCCAGTCTTGTATAATCTGCAGTTGTTAGGTTTTTATGCCAGCTATTCTTGCCTATGAGAAAACTGTTGTAACTGTTAATCTTTTAAATCTAATTATCTTTGTTAGTATTATTTTTAAGGCGGTCTTATTTTTCATTGAATTTTATACCTAATTTTTAATATATTTTGTATGTTACATGTACCATTCAAGTTAGGATTGACAGGCTTTCGAGTCACAGTGTTTTATTATACTTTTGTCAATCCTGGCCAGCTTGGATTGGATTGTTTTTGTTTAGTTTTGTTTACTTTTGTGAATTGCTTGTTGTACCTTGTAATTTGGCCGAATAAATAATAATAATAATAATAATAATGTACATAATAACTAATCAAAGCACTGACGGGCTATATTTTTTTTCAAGCCAAAATGGTCGTCGGAATTTATTGTCCAATTAGCATGTTTCTTATATCAGCGTTTAGAGAATTTTATCAACTTTATGAATGTCGTCAGCCCAAGCTTGTTGAACTTTTCATTTTGACGCTGTAGTAAAAAACGCCTGAACATGGGTGCTAAGAAACTAGTTTACACTTCGTGGATGTGCACTACTGAATAGGAGCACAAAGCATGGATGTGTTTTTTCAAACTAAAATGGTTTATTGGCCGAGCACTGTCAATGACAAATTTCATCCCTATAGAAAGCTGAAGATGTCTTCTTTCATGTTTTGATCACCCCAGATTTGTACGTTGCCTATTTTTTAAGATATGCCTGTTTTGGTCTCTCAACGACGCACGCGCACACATACTGAGAGTGTACACCCAGTGTTGCGACGAGCAAATGTTCAAAACTTTTCATTATGCTTAGGGTTCTTGGATGTGACGGTCAGCCGAACAGAGTCAGCCCAACCAGTCAGTAGCCAATGGTTCAACTGAACAACCCCAACATCATAATGAGCCAGTAACTGATGCTCCAACCAAGTAGCCCCAACAGCTGTATCAAGACATTCCCCCACTAACTTTTATGGGACTGGTAAGCACTGTAGAAATTTCAAATGATAACATGAGGGACATCATCTTATTTTGAATTTTGAATTATCAAAGGCATGCCCAAAGTAAATCACAGAACAAAGGGGCGAATCCTAAGTCAGGTCATAGTGTGAAATACATGTCTAGTACTATCAGGGGTACTACCAGTCAAGATTGACCATGCAGAAACACTGTAATCAACTTCCGAACCCTAACCCCCTAGTAGTTCCTCAGGACTACCGGTATCCTGCTAAATCCAACAGAGTCCAACCGGACTTTCCTGCTCAATCCACTGTGCCTCATTTTCAGTTATCTGCTGAATCCAACGGAGTCCAACATGGCGTTTTAATGCCATTCAGTTGCCTGCTGAATCCAACATTTTGCATGGGGAATGTACACAAGGGGTTTACTGCTCAATCCAACAGGCTCCATCGGGTATAGTTGGATCCTGTTGGATTCAGCAGGGTTAAGGTTAGCTTAATTCAAGAAGTGCTGCAGACTCAGTCACAGTTCCCATCTCGAAGAAGCTATGCATGTACATGTACTTTGCTAATTTGCATACAATACACAATGTAGTTTCAGAATAAACTGCAATAAAGTTGCCTCATCAAAAAATCAAGGGCTTGAATAATGGTAACATACCTGTATGCATGCTCAACTATTCGCAAAAGTATTACAATTTTATGACAAACACTTTTTTTTTTGAGGGGGAGGGGGTTGAATGAACTAAGAGAACTAGGAGAACTAAGTCTTACCGAATAATGATGTGTTATTTTCCTATGACTGTGGGCAAGCTTGTAAATTTTCAGTTGAAAGATCACCATCTACTACAAGTTCCAAACAAGACTTACCTGCCTTGAAGCAAGGAAACAGGGGATAGGGCTGAGTTACATGCACCAAACCTGAACAGAGTTATGGGCTGGGAAAGCTGCTTCATCAGAACAGGAACTGGATAGATGTAGGGACTTGCATGCAGCAACTGAAATACATGTTGAAAAAAGAAGGGGATAACAAACAAACAAATTAAACATCATAAAAAATTAACACAGGTAAAGAACAGAATTACTTAAACAGGAAAATGGTGCTTCTGCCCATGGGCAAGACACTAAACTACAATTGTCTCTCTCCACCCAGGAGTATGAATGGGTATACCTGTGAGGGTAGAGGACTGAATGTGAGCTGATATCAGCTGCCGTGCATTGAAGGAACAACATGCAAACATAGGCCAAGATGCAACATCACAAGTCCTAAACAGGAATGTCCCTTGCCATACTTGCATTTGGAAGCTTAAAGTTCATGGACCAAAGGAAAACACACATAACTTACATGTAAGCGTGTTTCATGTACATTTATAGTTTTTCATGTAGTCTATAACATATACTATTGTTAAAAGTGTGGATTCGGAACTACAAATCTGTTACGCTGGTCATAAAGTGTGGATTCGGAATGCAGAATCTTCAGTAAAGTGTGGATTCGGAATTACGAATCCACACTTTGAACACGTCTGAACATTGTTCTCCATAATGAGCATTAATACATGTAGGACCATATGCGTGAAAACGTTCCTTCCGAAATTAACAATGCATCTTCACTGTCAGATTCTCTGCCGTCGATCACTGCAAAACCTACTTCGAGTCAGAAAGAAATCATTGTCTGAACTATCCACATGTCGATGGAAGGAGCCGGGAAAAATATTGCAACCTGATGCCACTTTTTTCTTCATTTGTCATCTCAATGATGGTCATTCATTGCAAAAATGACGATAAGACATGAATCTGGGACTGAGAAATATTTCCAATTTTGTCAGGAAATACCTTTTCTTGACTCTCCATAGACTTTGTACACAATCGCGGAAGTGGCGTCAGGTTGCAACATTTTTCCCAAGTCTTTTCATCCCCACTTACTGTTAATGCCAATACTTCTTTTGACGCAATGGTTTAAGTCGAAGAATACACTCGAACGTGTAGATTCTTAATTTACGAATTCACTCGGCGCTTCGCACCTCGTGAATTCTTAAATTACGAATCCACACTTTCTTGTGTGTTCTCCTTAACTGAACAGTGGACACGTTGCCCAAGCCAGATATTTGGGGGGTTTTCAGGGATGGTTCAGTTTGGGTCAATTCAGGTCAGTTTTTGCTTGAATTTTTGTCAGGTCGGGTCGCGTCGGTTTAGAGGAGTTCAGATCAGTTTCGGTTCAGATTCTGTTTATCTCTACAATGTTTCGGGTCGGTTTGGCCTGGTCAACCGGACCCGATGCACAATATTAGTTCCCAGCAGCTTAGAAGGGTAACAAGGAGCTTGCCTCACATCAATGTGTTGACAGGAGATGTTGATGCACCCTACGTTTGAAGGAGCACCACTGTCTTTCATCTCTCCCACTTCACAATCTGGGAGACTGTTCCAGACATGGACTGCAGTGTGGATGAAGGTTCTGCCGGTGGAGTAGGTCCTGGAGACTGGCTTGGAGAGTGCATGGCTAGGCATTGACAAACTGAGGCGTGTTGCGTGTCATATCTCATCATAGAGCAGGGGAGCATCTAGCCTTCAAGCCTGGTGTCCTAACAGAAATGAGACCTGTAAAACACTGGCTTCAAAGCTGCAAATTAAATGACAAAGTCCGAGTTTAAATCAAATAAATAGTCCATGGTCCAGACCAAATGTCAGTACCATCTGAGGTGGCAAAACTTACAAATGCAATTGGTGGGAAATTATTTGTTTTATCACCATAAGTCAAAATAAAATGATAGCCTTTCGTAGTGAGTAGTATATTTTTGAAAGCAGGTACCCTTTTATCTTAAACCCTATGCAGGCTTCACAATGCCCCTCTTTATCAATACAGGTTTTTTAGTAGGTTTGAAAATCAAAATCTAGGGTTTTAAGCTTTTCCAGAAGGCCTTTTTTATGCAAAATCTTGCAACCTTTCAGCATGAGGTAGAAATATAGCGAATTGCTTACCTCCAGTTCTCCACACTAGATTATAGAAACCCTCTTGTGAAAAATCTTAGAGAGGTAGGAATATATCATTGATGTGGTTATTTTGGAATATAGATATAAGTGCGGGTCACTGATAGAAACATTTGAGCTTGCCACCTCGGATGGGGAAAAAATTCCATACTGGGCCACCACTAACCTGCTGCCAAACACACCAATTTTTACCTTACCTTGTGATTTCACCCAAGATGAATCCAGGAAACCTCGGCAATGCAATTTTGTGGCCCAGTACGGAATTGTTTTCAAATTACATTACATACTGGTACATACTTTCAACATTCCATCTCAGAATCATACCTGAAAAGTTACAAGCTGCAATTAGGCCACCAAAAAAAATAAAAAAATAGTTCTGCTTCCGATTACATGGCATTCGAAAATAGGTAGGTAGGGATTTTTGTGTGTGTACAATCATATGGAGGCGTCTGCGTGATAGTCAAGGGTCAAAGGTAGAAATTGATGGTTTTGGGTGTTTTTTTCTGTCATTTTTCCCATGTATAAATTAGGGTAGGGGCTGTCAGAATAGGGTAGGTAGGGAAACCGGAAGCCAAACTAGGCCAAAAAAAAGAATAGTTCTGCTTCCGGTTACCCGACCGACCCTATTTTTAGGCTGCGACCCTAACAATTTGACCGGCAATTCAAAAAAAAAAAAAATTGAATAAATAAAAATAAAATCTGTCTTTTCTGTCTTCACAAAATACCTCTCAACAACCCTTTTGCATCCAAAAATGCTTGTATTTATTTGTTTTCTTACTTACATTCGCTTTTTTTTTCAAAAGAAACCTCCGTTATTACAAATTCGCTTCGCGATATAACTACTTCGCAATTCGATGTCACGCACGGTTACTATAATCACGTGGCGACGACTGGTTCCCGCCGCGCCGCGCAGGGGCCAATTTAGAATCTTAATGAAAATGCGGTAACCAGTCCATAGCTAGCTATGCGACCGATGGCGCGCTATCAGTACAGTGCAGGCCACTGTCAACTGGTCGGATTCGACATCGTAAAAATGCCAAGAAAACACCGATGGAGAAAGAACATTTTTGCAAGTTAATTTACAGAATTGATCTAGCTTGTCTGTGTATGTATTTTCTGTGTTCAAGAGTTCATTTTGAGATCGCACTACTCGTATTTGGAGTGATACATGCTGCGTGTTTCCCGAAATTGTTGACCGTAAAAACAGGTCTGTCGGCCCATGGTGGGCCGCTCGCCACACACGCACGCATCACACACCTCGGAGTTTTGGCCAGCTCCCCGAGTTTTGACTAGCGTTGTGCATATGGTGCGAACGGCCTGAATTTTCCATTATTTTTTGAAATTATCGAACGTAAATACACATGTATATTGACAATAATTAAAGGTAGGTTTTACTCACTTTTTGTTGCCATTTCGTGTATAGCTTTCGTAGTGCAATAGAAATAGTTCAGGCTAAAATTTCGCATATAATTGAATACCCCATTCAATCTGCATAAAAAAATTGGCCAATTTTTTTTTTTCCGACCGACCAACCCTATTTTTGAAAGGCATGTAATCGGAAGCAGAATATTTTTTTTTTTGGCCCTATTATTTTTTTTGCCTTAGCTCCCTCCAGACGCCACTGCAGCGCCGTGTACAAATTTAGTCTATGGAGAGTCAAGAACATTCTCAAAGTATTTCCTAACAAACAAATGTTTCTCAGTCCCAGATCATTCTTTTCAACATGTTTGCAATGACTGCCGGAAAGAGTTCCATACACGGCCTACACAAACCCGGTACATGTATACCGTTAGTTCGTTTTACCGTTTTAGATTTTCTCCAAAAAAAACACAGTTAACGAACCATTGACTCTTTTGTCGTTTTACAGTTTTGTTAAACGGTCAAACGGTATTAAGTCACAAAAAACAATGACCTTTTTGTTATTTTTTAAATTGTAAAAAGTGATAAACGGTTAGTTGCTTTACTTTTAGAGTGTTGTTTTACAAAAACATGACAATGACAAAACAGTCAATAGTCTTGTCGACCATTTTTGGATTCAGGTGCAATTAAGCAATGCACCTTGGAATGTTAATGTGTCCTTGTGATCGATTCACTGCCTGGGAAGTTGCCCTTCTTACAATTATGTCCTTCTCACGACAGAATTTGCGAATATTGGCTATTGAAGAGCCGCGCCAAACTCCAACTTCCTTCAAAATATCTGCAACTTCTTCATACGTCTTACCACCCTGTATCCTTTCTGAAATTTCCTCCTTGAAATTTTCCAGCGTTGCTTGCAACTCTCTAAGCCCCGCCAAAAATGTCAGTACATGTAGATGGGGGTCAGGGTTACGCCAGGAATCACACCACGCATTAATTATGCCGAGATAACACTTCTTCGTGCACGGCATGGTCCCCATCCACCCTCCCCCCTTGCCCACCACCACAAAATGCACCACGGACTGTTAACTATGACACTGAAATAAAAAATAAAAACCGTCTACAGGTATTCAATACTGACCATTTTGCAGTTTTTGTGTAAAACTGAAAAACAAAAATCACTGATCGTTATGCTGTATTAAATTTTACTAAACTGATAAAATGAAATAACCGTATTTATCTTAATACCGTTTGACCGTTTTACAAAACTGTAAAATGACACAACGGTCAATGGTTCGTTTACTGTTTTTTGTTTTTGAGAAAATCCAAAACGGTAAAACGAAATAACTGTATGTCCCGGGATTCTACACTCATATTCTTTAATATGACAAGTACCAAAAAGTGAAAATCTGATGAAGAAACACCAAATTAGGTGATACTTTTGATAATTAATACTTTAAGCTAACTTTTTCTGTCATGGCCCATAAACTTTGTGCAGGAGGTCTGAGTAGAGGCCGTGTATGGAATTCTCTCCCGACTGACCTTCACCAATGAAAAAAAAAAAAGTTGCACCAGGATCCAGCATTCTTTCCAAGCCCTAGTCCCATAAATGTGACTGAAATACTGGATTACCTCCGTGTATCAGTCACAGAGCCACGTACGGCCTGTGAGCGGAGCGTCCCGTTGCTAGGGGAGCCGAAAATTAATTAAAGATCGAAATTATTTTGTCAGCAGAAAATCAACCCAGCTTTAGTATGACTGCTAAATAGCATTTCAGTCACATTTATGGGACTATCCAAGCCCCCACCCCCCTCCCCCACCCCCCTCCCCCACCCCCCTCCCCAGCTGAGTAAACCTCAAAGACAGTCACCTTTGACAAGCCTGAATCTGCCATTCACGACACTCAAAAATTAGACCACACACCTTCAGTTTTGGGAATCTCACTGTAAAGTAGTCATGGTAGTGATGCTTGGGAACCCCGCATTTGACCGCATTTGTCTGACAAGAGTCTGAAAGGTCACAGGCCTAGACGTCAACAGTCAAGTCAGCATTACGTGGCGTCGATTCCTTGGACCAGCACTCTACGGCAGGGTGTCCCATTCTCTGCAGCTGCAGTGCGTGCCCATGTACAGAATGGAGCTACACGGCACGTGCAGCGATCATGCATGCTCGTCGGGAAACATGATCATTAGTATCGACATTAGTTAGTTAACTTTTATAGACCCGTGAAAACGCCACGTTCACGGGTCTAGTTACACACTACATACTCCTAGAACTATGTCACGCGGAGCCTCATAGTTCTAGGAGTACACACTACAGTGAACATCTTGAACATCTACGAGAAGGCATCGCTGAAAACCTCACAAACGCAAGATGTGCAACTGCATCGGAAAACCACGGAAGAAAACCAAACGAATTCCGATTTTACCATGAAGGAATTTTACGAACATAAGTTTCATCATGGTTTCATGGACTCGAGCCGCATACCACCTGTACCGTACCGCCACACGCGAACTAGCTGGACTCTCGAGTCTCGACTGCGGTTGTTTACAAAAAGTAACCAGTAACTTTCAACAGCGCCACCACTTGACCAAGAAATTTGTACGCACATTTTTTTTAAAAACTTTTCAGCTGGTAACAATACTGAACATAATCTTGGTTGGGATTGTATCCGTGTATGATGGTGTAAACATAAACAGAATTGTCAACATTACATCAACCCCTAAAATCATTCATTAATTTCCAGCCAAGCTTGTCAAGTTCCATTTTGAGCAGCAACGTCGCAAGGTTGGATCCAGAACACAATTTTTGGGGGGCAAACAAAATTGTGATCCCCAAATAGTGTGTCAAAAACATTACGGCGTGGGGTTCGGGGCCCGCTTAAGGGCCCCGAATTTTGTTTGGATTCAAGGGGCCGTATCATAAGTCCGACGCCTCATAGGTCCGACAACAGAAAAACGAGGCGTTTAATTTGTCGGACTTACGAGGCGTCGGACTTACGAGGCGTCGGAGCTATGAGGTGTCGGACTTATGAGGCGTCGGACCTATGAGGCGTCGGACTTATGAGCGGACCCCGGATTCTAGATGCTCGGTGGTGCGATCTGAGGCAATTTTTTTTTGGGGGGGGGGAGATGGTGGTGTACTCATTGCCTGCCTTTATTGGGGGGGGGGGGCATCCCCCCCCGGGTCCGCCCTTGCAACGTCGTTGCTCATTGCAATGTGATGTAAATAAAGCCACTTTGAACATTAATATCTGCACCTTTTCCCCTTTTATATACATTATCGGTTAGTGCAGTATCCGTTCTGTTTTTAATTACATTAGCTGTCCTCACGTGATACACCGATTAGAAATGTACTACACTATCAGTACGTATAGTAGTCTACGGTCGCCATCTTTTACATGATTTACCAGCCCGAGTCCAGAGGATTGAAACCGCTTCAAGTTGACAGCGCAAATTCCACATTTTAATTTAGGGTAATATTTTGGCCACCACACATGAAATTTTAATAAACCAATAATTAATAATGGTTACGTTTCTATAATCCGACATCTCATTGGTCCGACGTCGACTGGTTCAGGTTGACTGACCCTAACCCTAAACCTAACACAAACCCTAACCGTCGGACCAATGGGACGTCGGCGGCCCAATGGGACGTATTGACCAATGGGACGCAGGGCCTGAGACCAATATGGCCGTCGGACTAGGGGACGTCCCCATAATTCACTTTCATCTCTTTTTGATATTTTGGATATCACTTCTTTTGTCCATACTCGATCTGTCAAAAGGAACGGTCTGATCTCAGCATCAATTTTAGTTGTTAGTTTTTAATTATTTCAATTGTTAATTTTACTATTTAAACACTTAAATATACTTGATATAATCCATGATAACCGTGATTACACGGTGTACATATTTTTGTTATGATCTACAAACTTGTTTGTACACTTTTTTCCCGCTCATTTTCCGTGTTTCTTATGAAAAACAATATTTTTCAGACGAACATAATTATGTTCGTCTGAAAAATATATCGACAAAAGTCAAATGTGAATCCACTGTGACATGAACCTGACTTCCTTTTTGGGCACTCCTTTTTATTTTTGTGGTTCTCAGTTCCGACCGATCAGTTTTGAACCCCATTAACCCTAAAAAGGCCGGGTTTGGGGGGGGGGGCAGAAATCGCCCCTTGTTACATTTTCTATGAAAGGTGCGCTTGCACGGCGCGCACGCGTTATTGGCAAATTCGGGCAACCTCGTCCCCAGTGCTTACTTTATTTCCAACACGGTTTCCAATAGTAAACCCTGGATAGGAAACTTTCTTCCTGTATCCTGATTGGATACCGCAATTGGCTAGTTATGGATTTTTATCGTGTACTTGCAAGTGCTATTATTCACAACGTGCAGTACGTGTTTTCGCGATCATTCGTCCACGTCTTCTCGAAAATACAAATTTCCTTTCTAATTTGCTCATATTAATATGAAATATGATACTGCATGTTGTCTCGATAAGATCGTAACAGTTTGATTTCAAAAATCGTGTTTTCGTAACTCACGCCGTGCTCGCGCTGCTACGAATTGACTCTGTTTTTACCCCAGACACCGCATACAAAAACAAACGCTAATGTGTAACGCATATCCTTTTTATATTAGTATTTTTATATATATATTTTTACTCTGTACATAACTTGATGAGGAGTGGCAGGTCTTTGACCACAGTGATTGTTATCGCTTTTGCCTCTCCTATGCCCATCTTGTATGTGATGAAATAGAATTGGCATGAATAAATAATAATAATAATAATATCCAGGCACCAGACTGTTCCTCATTTGCATACGTGTGCAAAAATGTTGCACATGCAAATGATCCAATACCAGGGTGAGAGAGCAGGTAGTGGTGGGCGCGTACTGCTCGACACCCTGGGGACGAGGTTGAAATTCGGGCGATTCACAATGCAGTGCGCCACCAAGAGTTTGCCATGGAGAATCCATTTTTTCAAGTTTACGACGGTCGACAAAACGTGGCCCATTTGAATGAGTGTCAGTAGACAACTTGAGCTTAATTGTTACAGACTGGGGCATAGCGTTCTGCTGCTTTACAAGAAACACCATATTGATAAAAGAAAAGAAAAAGGGCAAACAGATACTCGAATCATAATTATACGCTAACGAAACTACTAACCGGAAAAACGAACAATTTCAAATGTCCCGCGCTGCGAATTTGTCGACCATACGAGGAAAAATGAACTCTCTGGGCAAACTCTTGGTGGTGCACTGCATTGTGAATCGCCCGAATTAGCACAAGCGCTGTATCTAGGTTTAATGGGTTAACTCAGCATGCACGAATTTGTCATTTTTGTGACCAAAATTGGTTGAGCATGGCAAAAGTCAGCATTAGAATAATCCACTTAGCCATAAATGTTCCATACTCACTATCGGCCTGTATTTTCAGCATCATGCAGTCACTCAAATCTTTGACGGCCTTTACAACTCTACCCGATGTTCCCCAATACCTATGTTCCCCAACACCGATGTTCCCCGAAATCCTTAGGATTAGGGTTAGGGTTGGGTTAGGGTTAGGGTTAGGTTAAGGATTTCGGGAACATCGGTATTGGGGAACATCGGTATGAACCCCAACTGTTTTCTTTTATCTGAAGAGGTGATGGAGAAATTTGCTAAAGGCCGATTGCAGGTATATGGGGGGGGGGGGGGGGGGCAAAATGTTCCCGAAGAGGTAGCACATCTTGATTGTTGGTGTTTTTTTTCTGTATTTTTTTTTCGGGGCGGGGGGCGTTAACATGTAACGTGTGGGTGTTAGGTGCTGGATTTCCTTCGTCTCGCCACTGATATACGCGAATGACTGCAGGATTAAAAGACCTTGGATGAGCTTTACAAATTTAACCTTTCCAAAGGGCCTACAATTTTACAAAGCGTGGTCTGAGAGATTGTATGAAAGAGATTGTATGAAAGAGAGAAAACACCTGTTGTATTTTGACTTGTGATATAACTTATGAAACATGGATAAGTGAATTGAATGTAATTTGATGAAGGCCTTTCCACGCTGCACAATCTATATATTTCAAACACATGGTGAATCGATTGTAATTTACAAAAAGAGCTGTTTCGGATCATGGGGGAAAACACACACTAGGCTTAATAGTGCCAAATTCACCGCTTGAGAGAGTTTTAGCGCCCTCTGTTGACAGAAAAGTTTGTTGTTAATATTATGGGATGGCAAGTGATAGGACGTGCGGAGGACTAAAGTTTTTTCAACCTTTTGAAATCTTTTAAGCTTTCTGTTTGACTTACTCTCGACTTAGGGATCGGTATTTGCGTGTTTTGGAGCAATTGGGATCCTAAGAGGAGCTTCTCATAAACTGTAAGAACTGATCGAGGGCCTTGAATTGAACAGTGTGTGAACTTGTTTTCTTTCTTCTGAGAACGATTGAAGCGTTGGAAACTTAGGCCCAGTCCTGTCCGCAAAATAAACGTGAAAAATGAGCTTCAAAGTGAACTTTAGAAAGGCCCATAAATAGGCACGTACAAGGCCTATTATTGTGTTCAGCACTACGTTGTCTGAGCGAGCACCGTCGGCGGATTCAAAAACAACTTTTGGGGGATTCTGTTTTTACACTACAGTTTGTTTTTTGGTCACTTTTTTATGGAGGAGTGGTGGTGTACCAACCTTACCATCTTTGTGGACCTGACAACAAAACAGGTCCACATAATGCAGGTTGTGTGAATGCTATGTGGACTAAGCCAGGTCCACATAAGGATTTGCTCTCTCTGGAAAACAGGTTTAGAGGTATTTTGGGGTTAGGGTCATTTGTCGCAAATTAAAGAGGAACACCCAAGGAAATCAGGATAAAAAAAAATGGTTTGAGAGAGTTTTCACAGTGTGAGTAAAAATTGGTTGTCCCCGGTTTTCCTTAACTGTGCGAAAACAAAGGAATGTCCACATAGGGTATGTAATATAAACGTGTGTGGGTGTGTACATAATGTATACACATTGAAATTGTGGACCTTGAACAATAGAGGACTATAGGGTTGACCGAAGGTCCACGTTTGATGTGTGTGTACAAATCTTACGGGGTATCTTCATCCAAATAAGTATAAACAAAAGAGGGACAATAGGGAGTCCGCGATGAAGTGAAGGTGTTTACACAGTTGATCCTGTTATCCTTTGCATTTATCTGTAAAAGCCATCTACCGAATTACATGTATTATCCAAAGGTTTACTTGGATTAAAGATCCTACTGGCACTGAACACCCCGTGAAATGATTCCGCTTGGCTCAATGTATTCCAACGATTACTCAATATTGACTGATTATTGGAAACACGGAGCGCATGCTGTGGACGCGATTTTGTGATCAGGGTTGTGCAGGCGGGGAGTTTCACTGTTGTCTCAAAAAGCTGAATCTCCACTGAGATGAAACTTCAACAGATTAGGTTTGGAACAGTCTTCGTTGGGTTTTGAGCGGTGTTACTATTGGAAACGAACGAAATGCATGAAAGGTAGACTGATCCTGTATGCCGATAAGCGTGTACTCTTCCCCCGCCCGTGCTCAGTGCGTTACTGCAAATATCGTGCTTTCCCACTGCTTATACTGCACCTCCATTGATAAACAAGGTCAACAGAAATAACCTCCTCTGTTTATACTTCTCTTTTTAGCTCAGATTTTCGTAGATCCTCATCTTGAGAATGGTCGTTGGTTTTAACTCACCTCATATATAGGGGACCGTGTCCAACTTAGGGCCTACCATCAGTTTGTTTCGTAATATTTAAATAATGTAAGTTTCATTGTGTTTTGTTTTGTTCCTTCTTTTGATCGTTTTATATCATGTACTAATCAAACTGTTCTCTCCACACTACAGGTACCTACAATTTTGTTTTGCTCTGTCCCTTCAAAAGGCATGAGCAACTCCATTTGACTTGTACCTTTTGTCTTCGTGTTCCTCCACTGATTTATTGTATTAACCATTTATTCTCTCCCTTTCTACAGATATGAGTGACACCATTTACACTTTCCAACAGCTCAGAAAGGCAAAGGAAAAGGCCTTACGCTTTTCCTACCATCAGGATAACTACAGTTTTTACTCCCTCTCTCGATTTATGCCCAAAGGTTTGCAACTGTCTCACACTCCCTGCTTAGGAAACCTCCCACCACACCTTCAAAGGAGATGGAATCAAGTTATACATGGTGCCTCTATTAAACTCATCAATATTCTCTCTCAGCAGTGTCAATTTACACGTGAGGACCTCCATCAGAACATTTCCCACCTTGACTCCCAACTCAAATCCAGTTGTTCTGACTCCACGTACAGGAATCTCCATGATGAGATTGAAAGGGGTTTGTCTAACCTTGACTCTGTCCTACTCAACAGGAGAAACAAGAAGATTGGTGGCTTGCTTGCCAAGCAACAGCAACGCAGACACAGACGTTTCAGACGTCCTAGGTCCCCATCTACCACGCCACCTCCAGAACCCCCTGTCAACACTGTAGTTAATCTTTCTTCCTCATCAATATCTGACGCAGAGCACAAACTTCTCTCCAAGGGCCTCAATTTTTGTCCCTCTCCCCGATCTGTGAACCAGGTTCAGCTCAGCCAAGATCTCACGGAATACTACCGTAGAATCCGTCTGCGTGAGTTTTTTTCTGGACAGTGAACCGTGCGAGCCAGAGCCTTTTCGAGTCAAGAGTTCATGGGTACCCCCCAAGAATCGTGTGCCAGCCATAGAGACATACGTTCAAGTTATCAATTCCCAAGTCACTAACCCGGACAACTTCCCCCACAGGACTCATGATAATCTCCACAGAGAGGAGCGCCTGGCTCTCAACTCCTTGCGCTCTCGCACCGACATCATCATCAAGCCAGCAGATAAAGGTTCAGCTGTGGTCATCATGGATCGTCAGCAATACATTGATGAGGCCCATCGCCAGTTGGATAATCGCACTAACTATACCCGCCTTGACTCTGACCCCACAGGCACTTTCTGTCAAGATATACAACAGGTACTTGACGATATGCGATCACGTGACCAGTTGTCCAAGAAAGCTCACAAATTTCTTTCTCCCTGTGATTGTAGGACTGCCAGATTTTACCTTCTACCCAAGATTCACAAGGCTGGCAACCCCGGTAGACCCATCATCTCCAGTAATGGCTCACCCACGGAACGCATCTCCCTGTTCATTGACAGTTTTCTCAAACCCCTTGTACCACAGATTTCGTCATACATTCACGACACCCCAGACTTTCTACGCAAGCTTGAAGGAATCAAGGACCACATTCCCAGCACAGCCATCATTGGGACTTTCGACGTTTCATCTCTGTACACCAACATCCCACATGAGGAGGGTGTTCGTGCTTGCTCCTTGGCTCTGGCCAAGGCAGGACACACGACTCCTCCCATTAGTGATGTTGGCACCCTCATGAGACTTATACTAACGAAGAACAATTTTTCCTTCCTTGGTGAACACTATCTACAGGTACACGGCACTGCAATGGGCACTCGCATGGCCCCGTCGATGGCTTGCCTCTTCATGGGCGACCTCGAAGAACGCATTCTTGCCTCGGCCCCATGTCGCCCTTGGATCTGGTGGAGATATATTGATGATGTTTTTTTCATCTGGACCAGTGATGAGGACAGTCTCTTGACCTTCACTAACCACATCAATTCCTTCCACCGAACCATCAAATTCACATCAGAGTTCTCGGCTCACCAAACCCACTTTCTGGATGTCACCGTCCGCAAGCAAGGCAACTCACTAACCACTGACCTGTATTCCAAACCCACAGACACCCACCAGTACCTCCACTCCTCCAGCTGTCACCCCAGGCACTGCAAAACTGGCATAGCGTGTAGCCAGGCACTCAGACTCAGAAGAATTTGTTCTGATGATTCCGATTTCTCCCGCCATACACAGATACTGAGGAACAACTTGGTGGCCAGAGGTCACAGCTCTCGCCAAGTTCATCGTGCCATTGCCAGAGCTAAAGCTATCCCCAGAAATCTAGCTCTGACGGGAAAGGCCCCTGATGCCATGGCCAAACCCATGATTCCCTTGGTTACCACGTTTCACCCCAATCTCCCTCCCCTTCACAAAATCACTAATACCAATCATCATATCCTCCATACTTCAGATCGCCTTGCCCGCGCCATCCCCAACGGCCCCACATTGGCTTACAGGCGTCCTCGAAATCTACGGGACTTGATTGTTCGAGCTGAAGTTCCAGATGTGTTGACTGCCAGATTCATATCCAGGAGTCTGACTCCTTTTCTGGCCACTCTTCTGTCACTACCCACAGAACCATTGGTAACATCACTTGTAACACCTCTAATGTCATATATCTCATTTCTTGCAGGGTCTGTGGAGTGCAGTATGTAGGTGAGACTAAGAATACGCTCAAGAAGCGTTTCTATTCCCACCGGTCAACGGTCAACACCAAGAAACTAGACACCCCTGTTGGTCATCACTTCAACCTGCCTAACCACTCCATTTCTGATATGATTTTGCAGGGGCATTGAATCTCTTGGCCATCGCAAGGACTCAGTTCGCCTCAGCAGAGAGAAAGTGTGGATGAATCGTCTTCGAACTATTCAACCACATGGTCTCAACATCCAACTTGGAAATGACTAATCCTTTTCTTCCTCCATTGTCTTCTGTTACAGATAATCCATCTGGTCTTCCTTGTTTGTGTTTACCCATCTTCCCCCATCTTTCATCCCTTTCCACCTCAATACTGTTCCCCCCCCCCACATCATCCCTTCACTCTCACACTCTTTTGTCCGTTCCCACTCCCTGTGACCTTTGATCCTTCCCCTTTCTGGTCCCTCCCCTGTTTACACAAGACCCCTTGTGGTTTGCCATCTCCCTTTGTTTCTTTGTTCTCTCATCCACCCTCCCCTGCATCTTTCCACACCTTTCACACCTAATCCTCCTTTTGTGTTTCTTCTTTCAGCCCTGCATGTTTGTGTGCACCCCCATGTTAATGTATGTACAATGTACCTCTGTCATTTCTGTTTTAGCCTCTGAAGAAGAACTTGCTAAGTTCGCAACGTTAGGCCACATTAATTTTAAGATTTGTAATATTTAAATGTTAAAAATCGCCTCGGGTTCTCTCCTTTCAGTTTGCACAGTTTTTTCATTAACTGGAGAGTGCAAACGCGACCCGAAACTAAAACTAAACTGACTCTGAATCGACTTCGGTATGGTTCGGTTCGGCTCGGATTTCGCCATCAATTTAGTCAGTTTGGGTTGGTGTAAATTTGTTTGCGATGTTCGGATCGGATCGGTTAAGACACATTATTTGAGAAACCCGACTCAAAACTGAGTCTTCCTTCTGATAATATCGTAGTGATATCCAAATCATAGGGAAGTGAATACTCTGCTCCCTGCTGAGGGGTAAAAATGGTTCATAAAGCTGTTTTTATCAACTTCAAATAACATTCCTCACGCAACATTCTTTTGTTATTATAACATTTGTATGCAAGCAGATGAGGTAAGGCCTATAATGGTTATTTGCGTCCTAAAAACTACTTGGATTGGGATCCCAACTTTCCCTTCGCCGGTAAGGAAACTCCGCCAACGTGAAAACAATCAATAGACAAATTCAATGAAAGTCATTAGATTGGGGTTTTGACGAGCCCCACAAATTATATCTTTCGAACAGACGTTATAATTGTTAATGCGTAATATAATGTTCTTGCAAATCACGCCGCATATAATGTTACACGACACACGTCAGAAGTGTACGAATTAGGTGAGATACATCGCACCTGCAGCATCATTGTAATATTCTCCAAGTCGAATACATGCGCTTGATTTTTTTGATATACAACAGCGGTAGCGATTTAGGCGGTAGATTACGGAGGCTTAAAGTGACCATCCACGAAAGATGGATATTGTATGACATCTTTCCCATTTGGAAAGACATCTTTCCCTGATACTCGTAGGGTATCAGGGAAAGACGTCTCCCCGAGATACGAGTATCAGGAAAAGATGGCTTAAATATCTCGGTATTCCATCTTTGGGAGATAACGGAATCGCGGAAACTCGGATGGTCACTCTCAGCTTCCGTAGACAGTGTTTCCCGCGAAATTAAAATACGCTGCAGGCTCTGGCCCCATTGAACCTCACGTAGTGTCGCTCGAACCTCGGTGTTGGCGAACCTCCATTATTTCAAAACGATTTGGTGTGCCAAGAAATTTAAGGTCAGAATTCATGGGCCGAAATTTGAAAAGGTGCTTTCCAGAAATGTAGAAACAGATCGGGGATGGGACTGCCTAAACGTTATGCACTTCAATCCCCGTGGTTTCCCTTTGGTTTTCAACGCACGTGGTCAGACATTTAAGACAAAGTCCAGGGATGGACCTTAACTGTTTAGATTGCTAGCCAGCCGGGCTACTGAAACAGACTCTTAACTAGCCCACGGGCATGTTCACTAGCCTGCATGTTTTTTCTTTTATTGTCTCATTATTTTTTATAAACAACAATGTGGCAATGTGCATACATGTAAAACGTGCATAGGGCCTGAAAGTTGACCCCTGGTGTCCAGGCCCGGATTACCCAATAGGCACAGTAGGCACTGTGCCTAGGGCCTACGAAAAATTTGGGGGCCTGCGAAAACTTCGGGGAGGGCCTACGAAAATACCGCAGTGTACCATAACTGACGCTGTACAGCATGCATGCATTGGCCCTACGTATAAAATGTACGTGTAAAGTCTGTCGTTCTGAAGCACGATGCCAACCATGGACGTCGATCGTTGGGAAACGGGGGGACTGATGTCGTTCTCCAACGTTTTTCGTCCCTGAATAAAAATACGTAGCCAACATTTGATTTTATAGCTCAGAACAGCTGATTTAATGACTCCAAACTCGAATCTGTTTAAATGATGATCTTGTGCTAAAACTTTGGCAGTCGTCAAAATTGCCTCAGATCGCACCACAGGGCGCCTAGAATCCAATATTTTCTAGGGGCCCTTAAGCGAGCCCCGAACCCCGAACCCCGCGCCGTTTAGGCTTCGCACAATTAGTACTGATCAAGATACACATGTATGTACCACCCCCACTTTGAGAAGCGAATGACGCCCTCGAAAATTGGTGCCAACGGGCTGTTAGAGCTAGGACCTATACCAGTTTGGCCTGGCTTGATTTGTACAGCCCCCCCCCCCCACACACAACAAAAGTGTGTTCTGGATCCGTCCTTGTACCCCCACTCCCAATAGGCCTTATCTATAGCCACAGATTTGTATTATGTGTTTTTTTAGACAGGGACATTTTCCGGTTCTTATTACATGATTTTCCTAGTGTATTCACCTTCAGGCGTTGATTACTCATAACATGGTTTTTGGGGACATTCGTCATTTTGCCACAATGGGCCCCCTCGAGATGAAAATAAAACAGCCCTCAAACGGAAATGAAAGCATTATGATCGCGTTTACAAATGATCTCCTCTCTTATAATGCAAAAGTGCCCCTCAAAAACACAAATACCCCTCGCGCTATAACAAGACTGTGAACCATCTCCAGATGGAAAACTATCCCTCGAAAACACGAATGACCCCTCTCGCAATACAACAATTTGTGCCCCTCTCAAAATGGAAAACTGGCCTCGTTGGCTCCGTGCACCGTCATCAGTGGCGTAATTCCCGGGGTGGGGGTGGGGGTGCGGGTATATATACCCCCATACTTTTTGACCGCAGGGATGGGCTGAAGGTCCACGTATGATGTGAGTGTAAAAATCTGATGGGGGATCTTCGTCCAAAGATAAAGTATAAACAAAAGAGGGACAATAGAGAGACTGCAATGGAAGGTGTTTAGATATTTGATCCTGTTATCCTTTAGGACTGAGGATTTGTGACAATGGGGGACAATGGGGGTAACAATAACCTGAGCCATGTCCTCGGGAAGTTTTTGTTTACAAACTTTATAGTACAAACTATACAAACAAAAAAGGGAACAATCAGAGTTTCTCAAAAGTATAGGATAATATGAGTGCGTGTTGTTTACACATTCAAATTGTGGACGTTGAACAAGTAAAGGACAATATAGGGTCCACGATTGACTGAATGTCCACGAATAACGATCATGTAAAAATATGGGAGTCTTCCTAAAAACTTCAGGTAGGCCTACAAACAAAAGGGGGAAAACGGCGGTCCACGATTGAAGGTGTTTACACACTTGTGTGTGTGTGTGTGTGTGTCGGGGGGGAGGGGGTTGAAAGTATGGTTGGAGCACTAATATACCGTTGGTCGTCAGCCAATTGATAATTTGATAAAGTGGAGGCGGGGTGTCTTGGCCTCATTATTTTGATGTCAGTAATTGGCACTCTTTCTCCTTGTTTCCTTCATTTCCATCTTTATATACCTTGTGTCTAAGCAGCTGAGTTTTTTTTACCCGTGTCGATACGCGATTGCCGAGTAAGCTGGTTCCCTGTCCTTATACCGTTTCAGTTTTTAATCTTTATTTGGCGGGAACCAGTCTATATGTGCTAAGCATGATGTCTTGAAGGCGGCCAAACATTTTGCGCTGACGTCCCGTCAAAGTCGGAAAAATACTTAGTTTGTCAATGTTTCCTGCGCTCTCAATCACCATCGATGTGAAAGAAGGAAATACGAAAGGGGCAAATTTCGGATTGTTCTTGACGTTAAAATTTTGTTGAGATGCGTTTTAGGTCAGACAAAGTGGGAAGCATGGACGTGTTTTTCACGTACGCAACTCACTTCCTTTTTTATTCGCGCAGTAAAGCAGCAGTAGTGTGGCGCAGCTGGCTTTTTTTGGCACGGGACGGGGTCCTACAAAGGGCTCCTAAAAGAGGTTTATTATGCACAAAAAAGGTTAACAGGTACTAGGTAGCCAATAATCAGGCAGCAACTCGTTGTCACGTTCTACTTTGTTACTTTTCGGATAAAATTGCCGAACCGAACACGAACCGAACCCGAGGGATCACTTTCAGTAGCATTGACAAACCCCCCTTTCTTTTGATATCATCGCGTAGTGATATCCAAATCAAAGGAAAGTATTAAAATACACTGTTCCCTTTTGAGGAGTGAAAACAGTTGATGAAGCTGTTTTATAAACTTGAAACAATATTCTACACATAGGCCTAATAATTGTGTTGTTATTATACAATTTATACGTACGCGGAGGGGGTAAGGGCCTTGTCAGTTATTTTTGCGTCCACCAACAAAAAACTACTGGGAGTTGAGAGTGACAACTTTCCCTTGGCAAGGAAACTCCGAACAATCAATAGACAAATTGAATGAAGTCATTTGATTGAGGTTTTAACGAGTCCCACAAATTTTACTTTTCGAACAGACGTTATAATTGTTAATGGGTAATATGATGTTCTTGCAGATCACGCCGCATATAATGTTACACGACACACGTCAGAAGAATACGAATTAAGTGAGATATATCGCACCTGCAGCATCATTGTAATATTCTCCATGTCGAGTACATGTGCTTGACTTTTTTGATATACAACAGCAGCGATTTAGGCGGTAGACTACGGAAGCTTAATGTGACCATCCGCGAAAGATGGATATTGTATGACATCTTTCCCATTTGGAAAGACATCTTTCCCTGAAACTCGTATGGTATCAGGAAAGACGTCTTCCCGAGATACGAGTATTAGGAAAAGATGGCTTAAATATCTCGGTATTCCATCTTTGGGAGATAACGGAATCGCAGAAACTCGGATGGTCACTCTCAGCTTCCGTAGACAGTGTTTCCCGCGAAATTAAAATACGCGGCAGGCTCTGGCCCCATTGAACCTCACGTAGTGTCGCTCGAACGTCGGGGTTGGCGAACCTCCATTATTGCAATACGATTTAGTGTGCCAAGAAATTTAAGGTCAGAATTCATGGGCCGAAATTCGAAAAGGTGGTTTCCAGAAATGTAGCAACAGATATATCAGGAATGGGACTGCCTAAACGTTGTCAGAGAGATTGTATGAGGAGAGAGAAAACACCTGTTGTATTTTGACTTGTGATATAATTTACGAAACATGGATAAGTGAATTGAATGCAATTTGATGAAGGCCTTTCCACGCTGCACAATTTATATATTTCAAACACATGGTGAATCAATTGTCATTCGGGGGGGGGGGGGGATCTGTTTTCAACGGATTCAAAAACACACTTTTGGGGATTATGTTTTGCAGTTTGTTGTTTGTTTTGGTCATTTTTTTTTAAGGAGGGGTGCGTGTACAAACACTGCCTTGTGGGGTACCGGAACAATGGGAGGTACCCCACAATGAATGCCCACCGACTTGCGGGATACCGTTTTGGTACCCCACAAATTTTTCACGAAATAGATATATGGATTTTACTCAAAAACTAGGAAATTCAAGGTGGGTTGATGTGTCGCAAATGGAAGAGTTTTAGAAAAGGGATATTAAGTCCGAATTTCAGCCCAGGAAATTAACAATGGTTAAAATAAGAGCATTTTGACATAAGTGTGCGACGTTGCAAAACTTTAGTACACGACAACAAAGGATCAAAGTACCCCACTTCGATGCCTATCTAAGCGTGCGTGTACAACCACTGCATTGTGGGGTACCGGAACAATGGGAGGTACCCCACAAGGAATGCCCACCGACTTGCGGGGTACCGTTTTGGTACCCCACACGTTTTTCACGAAATAGATATATGGATTTTACTCAAAAACTAGGAATTTGCAAGGTGGGTTGATCAGTCGCAAATGGAAGAGTTTTAGAAAAGGGATATTAAGGGGGGGGGGCGGGGGGCACTGAGGGGGGGGCTGGAACATTTCATGGGGGGGGGCATCATGTGGGGGGGGGGGGGGGGAGGCGACTGGGGGGCGACAAGGTTTCATGGGGGGCTGTCGCCCCCCACATTCCCCCCTCCCCGTGGCTACGCCTCTGTAAGTGTGCGACGTTTCAAAATGTTAGTACTCGAGAACAAAGGAAGTACCCCACTTCTATGCCTATGTATGGGTGTGTGTGTGTGTGTGGGGGGGGGGGGATTTTGGGAGTAGGGGAGGTGCTTTTTGGATTAAAATCGAAGTGAATAGCACAAGTAAAAGCTTAATATGGAGTAGAATTTTAAGCATGTCGAACAGCAAGTTGCCCGTGATCTTTCGGTTGACGCACCTCGAATAATAATAGTGGATATTTATAAAGCGCAAGTATCCACCAGGGCTGGTGCTCAAGGCGCTACATCATTTTTACCCCTGCTCATTGGGCACATGAAACATTCCAAATACCATCTCCTTGAGCCTGTTAGGCGCAAGGAAGCTAATTCAATCACAATAACCATCTCTACCATTTACTCCTGGATAGAAGCAGGGAGTGACAAAGTGCCTTACCCAAGGGCACACGCACCATGACCCCGCTAGGACTCGAACCCACAACCTGCAGCTTTACCCGCAGACCACGAATCAGTGCCCTTAACCACGAGGCCACAGTACTGACTGACACATCTTAAACGCATACTCTGTTGTAATTAGTTACACCCTACAGAACTGCGGTAGAGGGGTACCCCCCCCCCCCTTGTCCCTGTATACCGCAAACACATTGTACACTATTGTTACCTAACACAATCCCCAGACATTTCAAAATAATTCCTGAGATTCCAGCAACGCAATGACAACACAAACGAGGGAGAGAAGGTTGAGTTCCGTCTGCCGAGTCTCTCTGCCACAGTCTTGCTGCATGCGGCCCGCTCATGCGTTTCATTTGTAATAATGCCGTATGTGCTTTGTGGCTACCGTAACAGTATATAACTTTTATTGTATTTTTCTAATCTTCACTTTTTAAGGAATTAAACGCAAACTTTGCAAGTGCATTCTGTAGCTAATCAAGTCTGAATGCACGTTGCACCCTGAGATCGAAATGGTCAGGCATTATCATAAATGTCAACATCTGATATACATTTTGCGTTTTTTAGAACATTTATATGCATGGGGAGGATAATGCCGGTTGCGTCCCAGATGAGAAAGTATTTTTTTTTAGAAATTTGAGTGGCCATAATGTCATCCCCATCCTAAGGGATTGCTCCCCATGTAGATTGAGGCTTTTTCACAAGTTATCCTTTTCAAAGAAATGGTAAATTCATCATTATAATGGTGTATAAGGTAACATAGGCCCTAATATTCTACAAAACAAAAATGTCGGCGGGTAAGGTGTGGGTGGGGGATCCCCTTGCCGCCTCCCCACAGATATACGCAAATGATTGCAGGATTAAAAGACATTTGACGTGCTATCCAGTACATGTGTTGTAATCAAGTTCCATTGTCCCGAGTCCGAGTCCAAGTCTGACCTGTCCCAGTTTACGTCCGCTGCTCTATCTAGGCAGTTCAACAGAAATATTCCCTACACACACTGGTCGCCAGACAAAATGTACATCACTTCGCAGATCCTCTCGTCCTCCAACTTAATTCGCCCCCACAATTAAAAGGATGAGGAAGGCCCTGCTGGTTCTTATAGCAAATCTCATTTTCCCATCTTATTTGAATGAACTCTGATTCACGGCGCCAATATTCTTGGAATTGTTCAACCAAAAATTAATATCAACTGAAAATTCCTTGAATTTTGCTTGCATAAACAGTGTACCGTTTTTTCCATGCTATTTCTCACTTTGAAAAAAAAAAAACACGTCTGACTGTAATTTAAAAAAAAAAGACCTATGGTTGCGGCCCCTAAACCCCACTTCATCTGACTCAACATGTAACGTATTGCGTGTATATGATAACACCTCTTCCCAGTCACACAAAAACTCGTGAAATCTGTTTTACAAAATATGTTTTGCCCCCCTCTAGAAAAAGATTCTTGCGACGCCCATGTCCAATGGCCCATCCCCCCCCCCCCCATCAAACAGGTGTCAAACAGTCAAGTTGTTTTTATAAACGTCAAACAATATTTTACACACCTTACTTTCAGGTAAATTGATCTAAGCACGCGGAGGGGATGCCCTGCTATTTGCGTCCACTAACAAAAACCTACTGTGAGTGGGGGACGCAAGGCAAGGAAACGCCCACGTAAAGCGCCCACGTGAAGGAAAGTCGTTCAATTTAGTTTTTTGCACGAGCCCCACAAATAATAACGCCTTATAAACAGACGTTATAATTGTTATTGGGCAGATCACGCCACAGACAATGTTACACGGCACACGTAAGAAGAGTAGGAATTAAGAAAGATTTATCGCACCTGCAGCATCATTGTAATATTCTCCATGTCGAGTCGGCCTACGTGCGCTTGACTTTTTAAATGGACAACAGCGGCAGCGATTCAGTCTGTAGACTACGGTAGCATAAAGTTATCATCCGCGAAACATTTTATGACGTCTTTCCCAGATTCCTCAATATGGGGAGATGCCTTTCCCTGATGCTCGTATAGTTAAAGACGTGTTCCCGAGATATCAGGGAAAGATGTCTTAACTGTCTCATCAGAATTTCATCTTTCCCAGATAAAGGAATCGCGGAAGCTCGGATGGTCACTCTAAGCTTCCGTAGACAGAGCTTTGCGCGAAATTAAAAAGCGCGGGAAAACAGGCCTGGCAGGCCCTTGCCGGTAATCGCTTGTCGTTCCCCCAACACGAACTGCACTCTACACGATTTGCTACCACGTCTCATTCATACAGCCTATTCATACTTCAAGGCATACATGATCATTTGCATTCATCTCAAATGTAACCTGCCGAATTATTATTAAACGTTCACTTGGATTGAAGATCCAACTGGTACACTGAACGCAGTAAAAATATTACGTCTGGCCTGCTGTCATTAACAGGAAAAATGTAGGTATTTCCAACGATTAGTCAACTGACAGAGCATGCCATAGAATTTGTGCACGCGTTTTTGCCCTTTTCAAAGGAAGTAAAAGTGTAATCTCGGGGTCTACCCGATGTTCCCCAATATCTATGTTCCCGTGTTGGAGGTCTGGAGGCCGGCCCCGGCCTCGTAGCTGGCCTCGGGGCCGATTTTCATGGCCTCGGCCTTGGCCTCGGAGTGCAAGGCCTCGGCCTCGGAGCCTTCCGGCCTCGGCGAATCGGTCGAGGCCGACTCGAGGCCGCCCATTTTGATGTGTTTTCTATTCTAATTAATTTTAATTTTTACCGTATCAAACCCTCGAGATTCTGCCGCAGTGGGTTCCGTGAAACGAACGCATATACAATGTATGCACGAATGAACTGGAAATGGTTGCATTGAACGTACTCACGTACGTAGCATCTTCGCCTAGCCTGCGCTTCAGCTTTCCACGTGCGTGCAAGCGTTATAACTGTTATCACGTGCCAGACTACATAAGTCTGGCACCAATTCCATCTGCGTACAATAACATGTGGTAGTAGACTAGTCTGGTTGCAGTGTTGTACACAATTTTCTCCTTTCGCCTGTGTACCCCGACCTTTAAAAGTGATTTGCGGCAAGATGCGGCAAGCTTAATCATTTCTTTTTATAGGCCACTGTTTCAGTAAAGTCTGAACTTTCTGGGTACGATCGAGTGTACTAGTCCGTACCATTTTTTTTCATAAAGATATAATAAAGTAAAATATAATCAAGTAGATTTTATTTTTACACGGTGATTTAAATGAAAGTTCCGGCTCACACGGTTATGTTTGGCGCAAATGGTCGATATGGAAAGCGCGATTTCAGAATTCGTTTTTCCATCCAAACGAATGCAAAGTTCTGAATGAATGTTTTAATAATAGGAGTCAGTATTCCTCGTGGTACCAGGATATTTTTTGAGGTATTTTTAGAGCCATGTTGATACTTATTACATGTATAGGCACGGTTTGAAATTGACTAATTTTGCGTGGTTACAGATATACGGCCAAAACCTCTGGACTCCCTACCTCTTGCCATGATCTTAAAATTCTTCGAAGCCATTGGATTCAAATCGGATGATCCGAGAATTTGGCATGGTCATTTTGATGAACTGACTGATATCATGCACGCTTATTCCGTGTTGCCGTGTTGTTTGGAGCGGGATTGGCCATTGACAACTTTGTCTGGTACCGCGGTATTAACAGTGAAAATGCGAAGACACTTTATGTGTGGAGCGGGATTGGAACTATGCTTTGCCCGTGCGTAACGGCGGGCGTCTGGCATTGTCTGGTCGCATCGCGGTGTTTGCTCGGCGCGCGCCTGGACAGTGCGAAGGTCGGGGGGGGGGGGGTCGAAACTTTTTGGTTATGAGTGGTAAAAACCTGATTCAAAAATCAAATTGTTGTTTATTTAATGGGGATTCCTATGATATTAAGCATTTTAATAGGTTTTGAAAATAAGATTTATAAAACATGCTAAAAGTAATAATGTAAATCTTACAGAATAGAAACTCAAAATTTGGCCATTTAAATTATTGTATCTCCAAAGGGCAGACACCTATGAGCCTGATTCAAACGCCATTGATTTTGTTGTGTAATTTGCTTTTCAGTGATACAAAACTTAAGATTTCTTTCTTTGAAAAATAAAATTCGCCGGACTCCCTACACGAGGAAACCCATTGCAAGCTGTAAATTTGTAAGCCAGGCACTCCGAAAACTCAGTGAATTCAACTAAAAAGATGTTAAAACTCCAACATAATCTTAGCCTTGTTTTAGTGATTTATATTTTATTACGTGTTTTGATAGCTGGCCTCGGCTTCGGCCTTGGCCTCGGAGGTGGTGGCCTCGGCCTTGGCCATGGCCTCGCGGTTGGGGCCTCGGCCTTGGCCTCGGAGGCTGTGGCCTCGGCCTTGGCCTCGGCCTCGGAGGTTGTGGCATTGACTACAACACTGTATGTTCCCCAAAATCCTTAGGGTTAGGGTTAGGGTAGGGTTAGCGTTAGATGTTTAAGGTTAGGGTTAGGGTTGGGGAACAAAGGTATTGGGGAACATAGGTATGCACAAGTAAACTCCACTGAGCTGAATCTTTAACAGGTTGGGACTTGAACATTCTTCTTTGTATTTCGGGTGGAGTGCATAAAGTCCAAATGATCCTAAATGCCTCACTTGCTGCCTTTGTAACTGTATGCCAAGCCGTGCTTTCCCGTGTCTTGCATTGTAACTCAATTCAAACGCAACGTCATCGGTGATAAACCACTCTCCTTATCATTTTGCTTGCTTTCATTATTTTGATGATTTTCTCATATGTTCATCTTGAGTGCGAGGCCGTTGATTTTATATTATGGTTGGCGGTCCTATTGGAAAACGCGTCCGTTCCCAACTTACCAGCAGTTTGCTCTGACTTCAAATGTTATATAGAGATTGTGGTTGTAACTGAACAACAACAAAGCTGTACCCAAATGTTTTCGATTGTCTATTGGATGGTACAAAACGATTTAATGATTTCCAAAAACTGTAACTTTTGAAATTGCATTTATAATATCGTTAATAAGTGCACTTCCCTGAACAATGGAAAGTAAGGGTCACATGACCTTGACATTTCAGCAGGCATACATTAAGTACGCTATGATGCAATATGCAAAGAACTGGTATCATGTCATATTCTGTTGATGAGATATGGTGGCCACGACATTGCCTAATGAAATGTTTTATATACATTTTATTTTATAATAAATATTTTTAATACATTTTCGGCATACATCTTCAGGTGATGGTTAACTTGACCTTGTAATTATTAAAGTGTTTGATTGAATGAATTAAAGTTCCCAAACCCTCTTAACTCCCTTTTTCACAGCTTTTACAAATATACATCGCACATATCGATACATATTTGGCGAGAATAGTTCATTAGCTTTTCAACAAAGAAACAATCTTTCCAATCGGGTACATATTTATTGAGTTATGGCCAATTCAATATAAGTGCCGATTTTTTAATCTGTGCATAGTCTGTCAAACCCGTCCCCAAACCGAACCGACACAAAATTGGCTTCGGTTCGGTTCGGTTCGGTTCGGATCGGATTTGGCATCAGTTTAGTCAGGGCGGTTGGATGTTTGCCAAGTTCGGATCGGATTGGTTTAGGTCTCATATGCACTGCACAGTGGCGTAAATCCGTGTGCTAGAGAGTTTGTTTCTGCATTCAATAGGGGACGTTGAACAATAGAGGACAAGAGGGTCCCCAATTCCTGAGAGGTCCCCAATTTGGATTCGTGTACAAAACATGTGGGAGGTCTTCCAAAAAAAGTTTGTACAAACAAAAGAGGGACAATAGGGGGGTCCCCGATTGCAGGCAAATACACACTTGCTAGTGTGCTAGTGCGTGTGTAAACACCGACTAGGGACAAAAGGGTTGGGCACAAACAAAGGGTTCACGATTAAGTGAACGACCACGATTGAAAATCGTGTACAAAACCAATGAGAGCTGTTGCTAAAAAGTAACAGAGTACAAACAAAGGAATGAGGATTAGGGACAATGGGGCGTCCACGGTTGCCGGTGTTTACATGGGTGGGTGTGTGTGTGTGGTGGGGGGGGGGGGGGGAGGGGTTGTGTGACCGAAAATCCCCGGGGTGGGGGGGGGGGGGGGGAGGTAGACACCAAATGACACTATAGGGTTTTCATGATACAAATGTAATTCTAATACAAACTTACCTCCCTATTGAAAACAGTGCATTTAAAGCTTTTGTAATTCTTGTTGTCAATTCTCGAAACAATTTACTGTTGAAAAGTTACAAGATCTCAGCGAAGAGGCTTTTTTTCCCAAAACAAAAATCGGGAGGGGATGATCCAATGGCCCATCCCCCTTCAAACAGTGGTCAAACAGTCAAGTCGTTTTGTTTTAATTTAAATCAATATTCTAAACACCATACTTTCTGGTTATTGTAAAATTGGCATGCACGCCGAGGGGTAAGGTATTGTTATTTGCGTCCACCAACAAAATAAAACTACTGTGGGTGGAGAGTCACAACTTCCCCTTGGCAAGGAAACTCCGCCCACGTAAAAGCAATCATAGACAAATTGAAGGAAAGTCATTACATTGAGGTTTTTACGAGCCCCACAAATAATAACAGCTTTCAAACAGACGTTATATAAATTGTTATTGGGCAAGGAAGTCCCTGCGGATCACGCCACAGACAATGTTACACGGCACATGTCAGAAGAGTACGAATTCAGTGAGATATATTGCACCTGCAGCATCACTGTAATATTCTCCATGTCGAGTACGTGCGCTTGACTTTTTAAATGTACAATATCAGCAGCGATTTTCAGTTGACTACGGAAGCTTAAAGTGACCATCCTCGAAAGATGGATATTTTATGACGTCTTTCCTTTAGATTCCTCACTATGAAAAGACGTCTAGCCCTGAATCTCGTATGGTATTAGTTAGAGATTTGTTCCCGAGATACAAGTACCTGGGAAAGATGTCTTAAATGTCTCAGAATTTCATCTTTCCGAGATCAAGGAAACGCGGAAACTCGGATGTTCACTTTAAGCTTCCGTAGAAAGTGTTTCGCTTGAAATTAAAAAGCGCGGGAAAAACAGGACCAGATTACTAGCACGGGCCCTGGACCCAAGGAATGTGGGAGGCCCTATACGGAAGGAAGAAAAAACCCATCTACTTTACTCACGTAGTGTCACTCGAGCCTCGATGCTGTCGAATCTCCTTCATTTTAATCCGATTATTTAGGCCTGTTTCAAGAAATGCTCGGTCTGACTTCATGGGCGGTTTTTCAGAAATTTAGAATCGGCCTAACGTTGTTCATAAAGAAAAACTCCAGGCGATAGACTGTGGTGTATCAAAGCAGAGGCTAGTTAAGATTTGTTGAATCACAAACTTCCAATTAGTTCACTTATAGTATTCGACAGACGGGTCCATCTAAAACCGATGACTTTTCCCCGCATACTTGATGCAATGGGTTCCGTTTTAGGAGAGTCACATTTTCATGTCCGGCCATACACCTTGTTATGGACTCCTGCGGGACCTTATTAATGTTAGTAGGGAGGCTGGACCCAAGGATCCAAGAAATGTGGTAGACTATTTCCCGGCCCTCCCCCAAAAATATGGGGACCGGTAGCTAGCTCCATTTAAAGCCATTGATTGGATCACCTCTGCGCGCGCATGGATTGTTTATTTTCAAATCGCTGTTCAGCTCCGTGCATGGACGGTGATTGAACACACGATTATAAAAAACTCACTCTTGTCTTACCACAAAAAGTACGCAAAATCATCAGTGTCTCCATGAAGGCAACCTCGTCCCCGGGGTATCGAGCAATACGCGCCCACCACTAGCCGCTCTCTCACCCTGGTATCAACCTCGTCCCCAGGGTGTCGAGCAGTACGCGCCCACCACCACCTGCTCTCTCACCCTGGTATTGGATCATTTGCATGTGAAAGATTTTTGAACGCGTATGCAAATGAGGACTAGTCTGGCCTGCCTGTGCGTTACAATCAGTGCGTTTGTTTTTGTATGCGGTGTCTGGGGTAGCCTTTCACCAAGGCCATCGAGGCTTAATTTGCCCGCATTCAAAGCGGCGAATAGCACGAAGCAACTGGAGATAGAGACCACACATGCGAGTGGCGAAGCCACGAGGGCCTTTACTAACTTGTCGAGAAATTCTTATGTTTTTCTTTATAATCTCGATTTTTGCTACCCCAAAAGGGTAGCAAAATTCCAACCAATCATCAGCCTTTTAGTGCGTGCGTGGCTACTACCCGGACGCGTCGATGCGCCCGGATGCTTGCACAAAATTTAAAAACAAAAAATGCGAGTCTAGTTTTCCACGAGATCGTGACCGCGTAATTGTTCTTACATTATCTTATTTTAAATTTACTTATAAAAGTATTTCAAGAAATTATTTGAGTGTATGAACTTATTTTTCATCAGAACTTACAGTTAATTGCTCTTACGTCTTCCTTACTCACCCTTCTCTTAAAAATGGAAGCGACTAGGAAAAATCCGCTTCGTGAACTCTTCTTATTTGCATAAAAAACTATGAATTATTCAACAAAATCAAGTTGGGAAAGGCCTCGTGGCCTTCACCACTCGTGCGTGCCGACTTAATCTTTGCTCCAGTCGCTTCGGGTTTCGCAACTCCGCCGCTCTAAGCCACGATGGCCTGGGCGAAAGGATATGTCTGGGGTAAAACCAGAATCAATTCGTCGCAATGCGAGCATGGCGTGAGTTCCGAAAACACGATTTTAATTAATCTGTTACGATCTTATCGAGACAACATGCAGTATAACATTTCTCATAAATATGAACAAATTGGAAAGAAAATGAATTTTTTCGAGAAGGCATGAACGAATAATCGCGAAAACACGTACTGCACGTTGTGATTAATAAAACCAAGTACACGATATAAATCCATTTCTAGCCAATTGCGGTATCGAATCAGGATACAGGAAGAAAGTTTCCTATCCAGGGCTTACTATTGGAAACGAGGTTGGAAATAAAGTAAGCACTGGGGACGAGGTTGCCATGAAGGCAACTTTCAACTGCATATGTTTCAATACTGAACGGTAATTTCCCTCTCTTTATTGATATTGCCAGAGACACTTTCGAATTCAGCAAAAATCGAAGTTCATCACCTCCGAAATTGTACATTCGATTGTGGCACGGCCTATTGCCATTTTGCAATACGCTGGTTGCGGGCAAACATTACCGTTGCGATTTTCAATTTAGGAGGCGGGATTCGGACCTATACACGTCATGCATATAATTAGCATACATTAAACGGAGTTCCATGTATTTGTGCACGGAGTTCCAGTTATTCGCCGCTAGCTACCGGACCCCATTTTTGGAGTCCGAAGGACAATGGGGTCAGAGAACCAGACTAGGGGAGTGGGAGGCCAGCCTCAAAATCATGCGGTTGAATATTGGAACTTTCTGTTACTGCAATAACTCTCACCTCGTGAGAAAAAAAGTAAGCCATGTAAATGACGGTCCAAAATTCTAAAACGAGGGTTGCAAATTTTGTTTTTGTAACTTTCAAGGAAATGAAATCGGTAGCACCTAACACCGCTACTATGGTAATACCTTCCAAGATTTGTTAATCATTTTTTACTAATGAAAACGAAAACAATCGGGCCGCTTTCAAAGAAAAACTAACCATTTGCATTTTACTCTAGCTGACGCAGGGTGGTTCAGAATAAAGGAAATCCACTTTTGACAGCAATTTTCACCCACTTAGTTGAATTATTTTAATGTTTCTTCAGTACATGTAGTAGCGCATAACCCTTTAACCATGCATATAGTGAAAACAACTAAGTAAAAGTCGCAAGATAAGTGATACTATAATGCTAATTTGAATACAAGTCACCAAAAAGTCTTTTCCACGTGTTATTCTATGTAAATTTGACGTGTTTGTAGTTCACAAAAATTAGAAACCTTGCCAACAAAATGTTTTGACCTGGTAACTTTTACTGAGGCTGTGTGATTATTCATGTCAGGGTTAAGATCATCTACCCAAGGAGCTTAAGTCTTCGATTCATTGTGAATAACATTAGGCCAACACAACAATCAAATTACACAGAAAAATAGGAAGTACAATTAACAATCTTGTTTGAAGTGTGCTAATTTTGTTCAGATAGCTGAACTCAGTCAAAAGGATGGAATGTATACTTCCGTGGACAAACAGGTTTCACACATGAAATATTTAAACTACCATAGCTCAGAGACAGAATATGCAATTGCAACTATTTGTTCGTCACTTATGCTTAACCCTAAAAGAGGCCGGGCGGAATCCCTCAACTTCTTCCGCGATAGCCTCAAAAAAATTTTTTTTTTCGCGCCCCGAGTTGTTATGACTTTTTAGCTTCGAGCCTTGCGCATCTCTTGATACCGAAAGCATAAAAATCGGACAACGGGTTGCCGCGCATCGAAAAAAATTTCCGGCGCTACGCGCCGTGGAAACGTATAATTTTCCCATGATGGCCGAAAACTTGGAGCAGGGCGGAATCCGCTCCCCCCCCCCCCCGCCCGGCTGAGAGATGGTAAAAACAACCTGGCCCTTTTAGGGTTCAAGGCAAGAACTTTTATAGCTACCAATCAAACGGTTTAAATATGTTATAAAAATAAGTGACAATTGATGTCAAATGTGGATTTTCTTCATTTTGAACCACCCCGTATATCCCTATTGGTCATAAATACTACGTGTTGCGGCAAAGTTAACGACCGGGGAGGTTTGCAATGACATCATGGGTGATCCTGCATTCCTTCAAAAGCTTTCGGCCGCCGCACGCACCTTCCGCCACCGTCTTCAGCGCTGTATCGACATTGGGTGACACCAAGTCGAAAGTGGCACATTCTGAAAGTGAGTATTATATTCGTATTGCGTCTAAATCTCATCCTCTTGCACAAAGTCGCTCCATGAAGTTTGTTATGCCTTGTAAACATAACCTCAATTTTTTATTTAATGCCATTGGTAAACAACGTAAGTCAGTGGCGCAAATCTGGGGATGACTAAAATCAAAAAAATTGCTCGGCCTTGGAAATTCAAAGGGGGGATGCTGGACATCACATGACACTAGTGGGCGCTGGTCATTATACCGATGTACACCTTATACATGTATATACTTACGACCCTTAATCTTACATCAAAGCTGAATACATTTTTGCTGTTGGGAAGTAAAACAAATACCTCGAAATCCGTCTTTTTCGTTACTCACCACGAAAAAGTGGGAGGATGATCCAACAGCCCATCTCCCCTGGTCAAAAAATGTGTGCGTGTGTGTGTGTGTTCCTGTATTGTATTACGCTCAAGGACAGACACCAAATGGAGCACAAAGGGCCCATTCATCCTCGAACGACGGTGCCTATTGTCCTCGAACGCAGGTTTGTGCACTAAGTCTATGGGAAAGGTTTAGATCAGGGAACAAAGGAAAACACAAAGCCAATACTCGGAAGCATAGCAAAAAACGACTGTGTGTGTGGCTAGGCATTACATTCACTGCGTGGACTTCCGAACAAAAGAGGTCCACATAAACCAGCTAGAGGCGGCGTTGTGTGGACTTGGGCAAGTCAACACAGTGTCTCCCCATTTGTGGCATTTAGAGGCATTTTGGGGTTAGGTTCATCCGTGGCAAAATGAAGAGAAACACTAAAGGGAATCGTAGACAAAAAATTGGATTGAAAGAGTTTTCACAGTGAGAGTAAAATATTTTTTTCAAAGGTTTTTCTTAACTACACAAAACCAAGGGAATGTCCACACTTGGTATGTAACGCAAATGCGCGCGTGTGTGTGTGTGTGTGTGTGTGTGTGTGTGGGGGGGGGGGATTTATACCCCCCCCCCCCAATTTACGTCCCTGAAGAGAGTTACTTATGATCAAAAGTAGGACTTTTTTTGTGCATGTGCTGGATATTGCTGGTTGCGTCCCGGATGAAAAATGGGAGAAAAAAATATAACTTTGAGTGGCCATATCATGTCATCCTAGCCCTAGGGATCGCTGCCCACGTAGATTAGTAAAATTGAATGAACGGAAGCCCACTGGTTCAGGCTTTTCCACAAATTACATGTTTCAACCAAATGGTAAATTAATCATTATTAGATGTATAAGGTATCACAGTATTCATGGAGATCACGTTGGAGATCACGTCATAGGCACTACAGCGCACACTGTCCAAGGGTGATAAAAGAGAACGCACCTGTAGTGTTGCAGCAGTTGACGCCGTTATGTCATTACGTCAGGTTCACGTTTTGGACTCCTTTTGTTTTTGGATCCAGCTCATTCGGACTTGAGCTCGTTTGTACTTGAGCGCGCCTGGACTTTCGCTAGTTTACAGTGCATCCGAGGATATTCGGACTACTACTCGTCCGGACCAGATGTTATCTGGACATCGCCTTTTGGGACAACTGAGACTCTGAAGAGGCTTTAGTCATCCCTACTGCGCACTTTATTTTCGGACTTGAGCTCGTTTGTACTTGAGCGCGTCTGGACTTTCGCTAGTTTAAACCCGAGGATATTCGGACTACTACTCGTCCGGACCGGATGCTATTTGGAGATCGCCTTTTTGGGACAACTGAGACTCTGAGGAGGCTTTGGCCATCCCTATTGCGCACTTTATTTTCGGACTTGAGCTCGTTTGTACTTGAGCGCGTCTGGACTTTCGCTAGTTTAAACCCGAGGATATTCGGACTACTACTCGTCCGGACCGGATGCTATTTGGAGATCGCCTTTTGGGACAACTGAGACTCCGAGGAGGCCTTGGTCATCCCACTGCGCACTTTAGTTTCGGACTCGAGCTCGTTTGTACTTGAACGCGTCTGGACTTTCGCTAGTTTAAACACGAGGATATTCGGACTACCACTCGTCCGGACCGGATGCTATTTGGAGATCGCCTTTTGGGGACAACTGAGATTCTGAGGAGGCCTTGGTCATCCCACTGCGCACTTTACTTTTGGACCTCAGCTCGTTTGTACTTGAGCGCACCTGGACTTCAGCTAGTCTTAACTCGAGGATATTCGGACTACTACTCGTCCGTACCGGAGGTTGTTTGGAGATCGCCTTTTGGGACAACTGAGACTCCGAGGAGGCCTTGGTCATCCCACTGCGCACTTTAGTTTCGGACTCGAGCTCGTTTGTACTTGAACGCGTCTGGACTTTCGCTAGTTTAAACACGAGGATATTCGGACTACCACTCGTCCGGACCGGATGCTATTTGGAGATCGCCTTTTGGGGACAACTGAGATTCTGAGGAGGCCTTGGTCATCCCACTGCGCACTTTACTTTTGGACCTCAGCTCGTTTGTACTTGAGCGCACCTGGACTTCAGCTAGTCTTAACTCGAGGATATTCGGACTACTACTCGTCCGTACCGGAGGTTGTTTGGAGATCGCCTTTTGGGGAAACTGAGATTCTGAGGAGGCCTTGGTCATCCCACTGCGCACTTTATTTTGCAAGGTACGTTTTATACATTTAATACTCATTCATAGTGATATTTTATTGCAGGTTTTCAAGTAGCCAATCGACGGAGTATGACCAGTTAGGCTGTATAGGTGCACTGTCTGTGCTCTTCAACAAAAAGTGAGAAAGTCACTTTTTTAATTTATATTTCTAAGACACAAACTACAATCTGCTTGAAAAAAAAGGTTTTTATTTTGTTTTCTTCGAGCCCAATGTAATTTGAATTTATGGAGTAATTAAACTCTTAAAGTGGCCGATGTATCCAATCGATAACTTTTGTGTTGTAGCAATTTCAATGAAGAATGAATGCATTTCAATGACAGATTAACATGACGATTGGCGAAGCTTAATTGCGTCGTCGAGTTGACCCCGCGGGCCTTAGTTAAGGAATCACTTTCGAAACAAAACTACAAACTTCTATCCAATAGGTTCAGAAAAATGAGTTGGAGTTTGGAGATGGGTAATAGCAATTTTTCAAAGAAAATTAAAATTTGTCTGAATCAAAGACAAGCATATCGGGGTACATTTTCGTGCACTAACGCTACTCCCATTCAGCATGAAGTGCATATAGCAACGAGCCTACACAGTGAGTAAAAAAGGACGAAAAGAAACCCAAATGGTGCCCAAAGGATGTTTGTGTTCAAAATTCCATAACTGCAAAAGTACATGAGCGATATGAATGATTTTTTCACTGAAAGAAAGCTTATTAATTTGGCTTTCATATCGTAGATCTGGCAAGTGCTACATGCAGAACTTCTTTTAAACATATGGGGCACCATTTGGGTTTTCTTTTTTACTCACCCTGTATGTAGACAGCTCACCACTGCACTAGGCATTTTTTTTAATTTTTGATAATCAGTTTGTTCTCAGGCATCCATGACAGTAAGGATGCAAGGCGGATAGCAATGGAAACGTTTGTAAAACATCCTATTCAGATGAAAGCATGCTGGCAGAACTTATCTTTACATCTTTGCAAAACCAACCAATTATTTTTGGATTTCCTCTAACTGGACTGTTTTTATCAGACCCCACCCACTGTCTTCATTTTACTTGTTATATTTTCTTTTTACATTTTTTTCTGACAGAGGTGTACAAAATGTAGTAATTGCTCTACGAATCTCTGAAATACGGGTTTTTTTTCACCTGGAATAGCCTTTAGGTGCCGGCTGGACTCGATTTCATACAGGCCTATAGTCTAGAAACTCATTTTTGGATTTTTTAAAGACCAAAATGGAGTTAAAATGAAGACAAAGTGGTTAGGGTCTGGAAAAAAAACTACCTATTTTCCATTCGAATCTTTTTAGGGGGCTGCAAATGACCAAATGCCCAGTTAAGTTTATTTTTCCATTTTTTTAAATCAGGTTAAACTCTTCTCTCTTTTTTTTTGGGGGGGGGGGTTCTGTTCCGACAGCCTTTTAGTTAAAACGGTAAAGGTTCGGCGGTCGCTCACCACTGGTGGCCGGTCGGATAATGCACTTCGAACCAATATAAACATTTAAAAAATTCTTTCGTCCCGTGCGCACGAGGTCGAAGGAAATCAGCACGGCTCCTTTCCGTACGAGTGCCAAAATAACCATGTGCCTCGGGTACCATCCACCAAATTTCGGATCGAATCTCGGAGCTGAATCGCGCCTGGCTTTACCGTGGCTGACTCCCGGGCTACGCCGGTGTCATATGAAAATCCGACTCCTTTGAAAATCGGACTCCTTTTCCCTATAATTGTTTAATTCCTCACACGTGACAGGCCTCTATCTTATATGTATTCCTAAAAATAGTATATCATCGTACTTACGCATGCGCAATACTACCAATGAGTCCATAATTCATGGAGTCGGATTTCACACTACACCATCGTGCAACGGACGGTCACGGCCGGGGATTGTGCGTACTGGGCCCGGGCCGCCCGAGGCGAGAATCACGCTGGGCGCTATATATATCGGTCAGCGGCAAATACTACATTACCGTCAAGCACTACTTAAACTTTCGAAGATAACGAAAGCAATATTAACATTCTCGATATTGTAGCGTAGAACAATTCTGGGGTTCCTCACACGCACTCAAACGGAACTCCAACACAGGTATACTCGTTTCTGCTGGTTCTAGGCTGTTTATTCCTCACAAAAACGTAAACCGCAAGACACAACTATTCTCTTCAGCAACGAGGCAACAACAATACTACTGCGCATGCGCCGCCCGGAAGAACGGGCCTCCCCGGCCGGCCACCAGGGGCTCCACTGCGCGGCTCCACCGTGGAACCGCGCTGGTGCCTCTGGCGGCCGACCGGCACGGACGCCACAAGCCCCCTTTGAGGACCTTGTTTGTCCCCAAACAGAGCGCCGGCATCCGCAACCGGACAACCAGAAAGACCCGGCCCGGAGGCGCATGACACAACAAAATTACTACAGCATTAAAAAAAATAAATAAATGCAAAAATGGCAAGGAAAGAACAAGAAATCAAAGAACAAGTCTAAGGTTTAGTTGGTGGGTGGCGGCCGGCGCTGGAACTCCGTTTGCCGGAACAGCTGCTCCCAGAACTCTCGGGGGACGCCATCGGGGTAGCGCGGGGGCGGAGGCGTTCCAGGGGGCAGCATTCCTCCCAGAGAAGGTTGAGCGGACGCGGAGGGATCTACGAAGTGCTTGCCGTACTGCTGTCCCTGGTACGTCTGCAGGAGACGCTCAGGCACTTCATAGGTGTGGACCACCCGTGTCCGCATCAGCCAGTGGCCGACCTCATTTGCTCCATGGACTGTCCTTTCGAGCCGCCATTCGTCCCGCGCATGCTCGCACAGGGGTTCCAGCATGTGCGTGGCGGCCTCCCTGGTGGTGTCGTCCGGGTGGAGGGCGCCGGCCGTCTCCAGTCGCAGCGAGGTCCCGTCCGGAAGGCTCACCCGAGACCCGGCCGGCAGAACCCTCCGCTGGCCATTCCACGGTTGGACCGGAACCTCAGGGGACATCGGGGGTTCCGTCTGCATTCCGCCCTCCGCCTGTGTCGGCTGGGGGCGACTAGGGCTTGCTTCCGCTGCCCTGCTGAAGCGAGGACGCCTGCCCTGGGCACGGCTCCAGGGAATCCGCCGGTCGGGACTCCGCCAGGGTGGTGGCTGGCAGGGTCGCTCAGCCCGGTCCCGACTCCGCCGACCAGGCGACCTGCTCTGTTCAGGGCGGGAAGGCCGGGAGGACCGCTCCGGGTGGTCGTGGCCCCCCGGCCCCCCTGACGACTCTGGACTTACCCGTCTTCTTAGTGGCGGCGGCGACGGAGACCGTCCTGCCGGACCACACCGTACGAATGGAGGTGGGTATGGGGTCCCCTGCCGGGAGAGATGAGGCGGGGACGGGGCCTGTCCCATGTCGTCGTCACTGGCGTGCACCTCCAGCGCATCGGCCTCTGCCATCACCACGGCCACGCTGTCTCCTTGGCAGAACCGGTGGTGTCTGGCGCGGACATCGGCCCTAAAAACCGAACTCCGCATCCTCTCTGGCAGGGGTATGGGCGCTCCGGTTGGAGCGCCACTCACGCGGTGTTTAGGTGCCCCTTTAAGTTCCTCTTCCTCACGACCGTCTGGTCACAGTGCGGGCAATGAATCGGGGCCGGGTCCATCCTGCAGGGGGAAGAACAAGAAGAGCATTTGGTTATTTGTTGGCAATAACGGCTTTGTCGGATTATCTTCTGGCCACCCAGGGTGACTCTCCCAGGAGCCAGCGCCGATGGTGGTGAAGAGGGCTGTCCCCCTTCGGGCTCGGCCAATTCAGCATCGGATCCGGCGTCCTCGCTGCCCGGTCCTTCTGGGGCAGCAGCCGCCGTTGTCTCCGGTGGCAGTGTCCCCTTCCCCGTCTGAACTGGTAGTGGTCCCTCCTCGGCTAACTGACAACCCACCCCGGCCGGCGGGTCCTCCCGGGTAGTGTCAGTTGACGGACTCGGTGGTAGCGTCACCTCCTGGTCTTGGGTTGGTGGCGGTCCCCCTTTTGGCAGGTTCTGCGCTACGCGCCTCCACCAGTCCACTTCGGCGTCGCACAGATACGGCTTAAGCCGGTTGGAATAAACCACCTTGGCTTTGGCTCGAGGGGATTTTTGCACGCGGAACGTGACATCATCGATCTTCTGTGTCCCACCAGCACTGCAACTTGGGCGTGCGACCCACTTTCTTGGAGGGGGTATACAACCACACAGGTTGGCCAGGTCTATAGCTGGCACTTTCTTCTCAACGATCGTAATGTCGCTTTTGATATGTCTGACTCTTCCGCAGATGATGACGGGCAAACTCGTGGGCGCGCTCTATCTTTGTCCTCAACCCCTCCACATATTTGTGCTCTGGTGCGCCTGCCTTTGGTTTCTCCGGCTGGCCCACCACCAGGTCCAATGGAAGTCGCACTTCTCGGCCGAACATCAGCATTTTTGGCGTGAATTTTGTGCTGTCGTGCTGGGAGGAGCGGTACGCCATCCTCACGTACGGTAGGTGTTCGTCCCAATCGTCCTGGTTCTCATGAACAAACAGGCTCAGCATCGTTTTGACTGTGCGGTTGAACCGCTCCACCATCCCGTCGGACTGGGGTTGGCGTGGTGCGGGTCTTTTGGACGCCGAGCAGCTTACAGGTGCCCTGGAAGAGCTCGGCTTCGAACTCGCTCCCTTGATCCGTGTGGATCTCGAGGGGAGCTCCAAACCGGGTGATGACCTGTTCGACGAGGACTCTGACGACAGTCTGAGCGGTCTGGTCCGGGATCGGAAACTCCTCCACCCACTTCGTAAAATAGTCGGCCACCACCATGATGCTAGAATTCCCTGTCCTTGTCCTCGGAAATCGACCCGTGAGGTCGATTGCGAGGCGCTCCATCGGAGCCCCTACCAGGTACTGTTGTGGGGCCTTGAGGGTTCGAGGAGGTGACTTCTTTGCGACGTTCCGGGTAATCCCCGAATGTCCTGAAGTCCTATTGTCATGCGCGAGTCGCAAGACGTCGTCGACTTTCACCCATGGTACCACGACCTTCCATACCGGCGGTTCGTTATTGGGCTGCTCCCACTTCACCTGCAATATGCCCTGGGAGAGCCGTAGCGTCTCCCACTTAGCCCACCAGTACTTCAGGCCTTCACCCAGCGCCGAGACGTCCCGCAAGCTGGGTTTGGGGACCCCGTCTTCCAGCCACTGCACGATCTTGTCCAGCTCTGGGTCACTACGTTGTTCCTGTTTGAGTGCTTCCTGGTCCCAGGCTTCCAGGAGCCCTTCCGTGGTGGTGGCTTCTTCCTGCCCAGCCCCCGTAATGGCTCCCACCTGCACCTGCCCTGGTTGCGTCTTCCCAGCATCGCGCGACTGGCTCAGCTACAAGTCCACATCGAACTCGTAGCACCTCAGCCTCTGAATCCACCTGGCCGTCTGCCCCTCGGGTTCGCGGAAGTTGAACAGTCATCGCAGCGATCCGTGATCCGTTCGGAGCAGGAACCGTTTACCAAGAAGGCAGTGTTTGAAATAGTGAACGAAATGGACCACGGCCAGCAACTCTCTCCGAGTGGTACAGTAGTTGCGTTCGGCCTTAGACAGGGTACGGCTGCCATAGGCGACCACTCGTTCACCATCGTTCACCCCTCCTGCGACAGCACTGCTCCGATGGTGCAGTAGCTGGCATCTGTGTCCAGGACGTAGCGGCGCTCCGTATTCGGGTAGAACAACACGGGTGCGGTGGTCAATGCGTCCTTGAGGTGCTCCAATGCTGACTGGCAAGCACTCGACCAGGAGAACGCCCTTTGGCTCTTGGTGGTAAGGGCATGGAGGGGGCGAGCAATCTCGGCGAAGTTCGCAATGAAGCGCCTGTAGTAGGACGCAAGGCCTAGGAAACTCGGTACTTGAGTCAGGTTTGCTGGTTGCGGCCAGTTCCTGATGGCTGCGACCTTTTCCGGATCCGTCCTTACTCCCTCGGCCGACACGAGGTGACCCAAGAAGGTTGCTCGGAATCGCTCAAGGACCGTGGTCAGCCGCTTGTGGTGTTCCTCGAAGTCTGGCCCCCACACGATCACGTCATCCAGGTAGACTACCGCCACCTGCCACTGCAACCCCCTCAACACAGGGCATAACGGTGAACTGGTACAGGCCGTTCTGCATCCCAAAAGCCGTTTTCTCCCGGTCACCCTGGTCCATGCCGACTTGCCAGTAGCCACTGGCCAGATCAAGGGTGCTTAACCACTTAACCAGCGTCAAGGTTGTCCTCGATTCTGTGGATGGGGTAGGCGTCCTTCATCGTCACCTCATTGACTTTCCGGTAGTCGACGCAGAACCGGACAGACCAATCCTTCTTCTGGACCAGCACCTACGGGGATGACCAAGGGCTGTGGGAGGGCTCGACCACGCCATCCTGCAGCATCTGTTTTACCTGCCGGTTGGCATCTCGCCGTTTATGTATCAGCAATCTCCTCGGCGGTTGACGTTTAGGCGTTGCTGTCCCTGTATTTATTGTGTGTCGGGTCAGTTCGGTCTGACCAAGTTTGCCGTCCGGGCCAGTGAATGCTTCAGCGAATTCCGTCAGCAATTCAGCCAGTCGGGAAGGTCAAGGTTCGCGGCTCCTCGCTCCAGGAGGTCATGCAGATGGGGCGGTACCTCTCTCTGTGCATCCGTCCTCTGTCCGGTGTCACCCAAAGGGAGGTGGTTGACGGCAGATCCTTGTTGCCCGTCCTCCAGCTCGATCACATCCAGACCCTCCATCGGTGAGAAGAGAGCCAAGCGGCTGCCTTTGTAGACCGTTACACGGTCAGTCCGGCAATTGTCCGTAGCCTCCAAGCTGGGGTAAACCATCCCGACTCCCATCCGTGGTTCAGTCTTTATCTCCCCCGTGAGGATCGCCTCGTGACCAGCTGGGATTATCATGTTCTCCGTCACCTGCACTCTCGCCACCATGGGTTTGTTGCGTAACACCTCCCAAGGGGACTGCCTTCCCGTTAATGATGACAGCGTTGTCTCCCCATCGCCATTTGCAGTGATACTTTGACAAGAAATCAATTCCGAGTATCACGTCTGGCTCGATATCGGCCACGGTAAAGGTGTGGTTTGCGCGCAGATCCCCCACTTGTAGGTCGAAGTTGCCCCCCCCCCTCTTGTCGGCATGGGGCTGCCGTCCGGCATCCTCAGAGCTGGAGATGACGGAAGGAGGTTCGGTCTCTTGGTACCGGGCCAAGCGTTGTAGATTCGCTCCGAGATCAGACTCACTGTTGCTCCAGTGTCTAGGAGGCAACGCACTGGTTTCCCCGTGATCCTCCCCGCCATGTAATTCGCCTGAGACGTCCCACCCGAGGCTGGCCTGGCCCGAACAGCCGGCTCCGGAACAGGAAGTCTCGGTATTTCCTCTTTCTGTGGTCGTGGTTGGAAGAAACAGACTGCCGTTTCTGATGAGGGCAGTACCGCCTGATGTGTCCAAATTCGTGGCACCCATGTCACTCCACCTGCGCACCTGGTGTGTACACGGCCCAGGCAGCCGATTTGGGTTCCTCGGCAGGTTCCTCGGCAGGGGTTGGAGGAGGCTGGGCTACCGACCTCACGTCCCTAGCCATCGGTTTCCCTTTTCTGTTTTGCGCTTGCGACTCGAGAAATGCTTCCATTTCGGTCGCCAGAGTGACTGCTTCGATCAAAGTCGTCACTTTCCTGGAGAAGATGTGACGCTGCAGCTGTTCCTCTTGCAGGGCATTGCGGAAAGCCTCGACCGCCAAACCCTCACGGGCCTGTGTGGGCAGCTTCGGGTAGCTCTTTAACACCAACCGTCGGATGGATTGTCCTAGGCTACTGAGTGACTCGTCTCGGCCCCTCGTACGCATAGACAACTGAGCCCGATATAGCGGAATCTGTGCTGTCACCCGGAACTGCTGCTCAAAGTTTTCCAAAATGGAGGAATATTCCTTCCGCGTTCTCGGTACCATATCCGCCAATGCCTCCTGAGCCGGTGCCCTTTAGGTGAGATGCAAGGAACATCGCCTTCTCCGCCTCGCCCCACTGATTGACTGCTGCAACGCTCTCGAAATGGCTCAAGTAATCCGACCATGACGAGATCCCATCAAACTTGTTGGGGAGCATCAGTAGTCTCCGACCCCCTGGCCTGAAGTGATCAGGCGTTGTAGTCCCCCGCTTGACTGGCACTTGGGGAGCGCCCCCCCCCCCGCCTGTTTAGGGGCCGCCCAAACATTGGCAGAAACCGGGTCTTCCCCGGGAGCACCGGGTGGTGACGTCCCAGGGGATCTCCCAACTGCAGTGGTGTACGGCCGAGCAGCCGGGTCGGCTCCGCTCCGTTGGATTGTGTGCGGAGCAACCGTGCCGGCTCCGCCCCATTGGCTTGTGTGCGGAGCAACTCTGCCCAATTGACTCCCGTGCGGAGCAACCTCGTGGGTTCCGCACCATTAACTTATGTGCGGAGCAGCTCTGCCCCATTGACTCCCGTGCGGAGCAACCTTGCCGGCTCCGCGCCATAGACGTCCGTGCGGAGCAACCCTGCCGGCTCCGCGCCATAGACGTCCGTGCGGAGCAACCCTGCCGGCTCCGCGCCATAGACTCGTGTGCAGAGCAACTTTACGGACTCTCGTCCATTGACTCGTGTGCGGAGCCCCATTGACTCACGGGCGGAGCAACTCCACGGGTTCCACTCCATTGACTCATGTGCGGAGCAATTCTGTCGGCTCCGCCCCATAAACTCCCGTGCGGAGCAACCTCGTCGGCTCCGCACCATTGACTTGTGTGCGGAGCAGCTCTGCCCCATTGACTCCCGTGTGGAGCAGCCTTGCAAGCTCCGCGCCATAGACGTCCGTGCGGAGCAACTCTGTCGGCTCCGCCTCATTGACTCGTGTGCAGAGCAACTCTATGGACTCTCGTCCATTGACTCGTGTGCGGAGCAACTCCACAGTATCCACTCCATTGACTTGTGTGCGGAGCAACTCTGTCGGCTCCGCCCCATAAACTCCCGTGCGGAGCAACCTCGTCGGTTCCGCACCATTGACTTGTGTGCGGAGCAGCTTTGCCCAATTGACTCCTGTGCGGAGCAACCTTGCCGGCTCCGCGCCATAGACGTCCGTGCGGAGCAACCCTGCCGGCTCTGCGCCATAGACGTCCGTGCGGAGCGACTCTGTTGGCTCCGCACCATTGACTCGTGTGCGGAGCAACTCTACGGGCTCCCGTCCATTGACTCGTGTGCGGAGCAACTCTGTCGGCTCCGCCCCATAAACTCCCGTGCGGAGCAACTCTGTCGGCTCCGCCCCATAGAGTCGTGCAGTGCGGGCCTGCTCCGAGTGGATGTCAGGACTCGCTGTACTGCGACAGTGGGGACGAAAGTACTGCTGGGGGAGATCCGCGTCCGGTTGTGCCCCCTGATGCGTGCTCGGACCGTTTCCTGCCCCCGCTATATGGGCAAATCCAGCCTGGGGGCGCCCCGAATGGGGGGCCTCACCAGTCGTATCCATGTAAGCACCAAGTGGCGCTTCCATGTAGGGCCTAGCACTATTTTCATGAGCGTAGGGATTGCGGGTTGCCCCAGGACGAAACCCCGCCCCCGCTGCATCAACCAGCACAGCTCGGGATCGTTCCGAATGGAACGAAACGTCTGCTGCGCCAGCGTCTACAGCACGGGGCGGCCCCTCGTGGGACAGGGTACCAGTCATTGATGATTTATGGTAATGAGCACACCCGCCCCCGCAGGGGTAGACGTTCTGCAATGAATAAACCCTCCGCCCAAGTCCCGAAATTCCACTTTACTATTCCCCACATCCTCCCTCATGAGAAAATCCGTCCCCAGAAACCCCCTTGTTTTCCCTTTCCTCCCACCAAAATTCCCCGGACTATCCCGCAAAAAGGATTCCAACTCGTCCACCGTGACGAAGGTACTGCCGGCCGATCCACTAGACGGGCCCCCACTCCGTGAGCCTGCACTCCAGCCTGCCTCCTCGCCGTTTGGCGAGTTAGGTGCCAGACTTCCGTGATCTCCTGAATTCATTGCAGAAAATATCTGAAAAATTCACCTGTTTTTCCGCCTTCTGCGTGCCGCCGCTGCCACCAATGTAGCGTAGAACAATTCTGGGGTTCCTCACACGCACTCAAAAAGGACTCCAACACAGGTATACTCGTTTCTGCTGGTTCTAGGCAGTTTATTCCTCACAAAAACGTACACCGCAAAACACAACTATTCTCTTCAGCAACGAGGCAACGACAATACTACTGCGCATGCGCCGCCCGGAAGAACGGGCCTCCCCGGCCGGCCACCAGGGGCTCCACTGCGCGGCTCCACCGTGGAACCGCGCTGGTGCCCTCTGGTGGCCGACCGGCACGGACGCCACAATATCTATTCTTCTTCTTCTTTCATTCATTCATTGTCATGATGACTTGATAAGTTGGGCCCAACTGTCCCTGTCGAGCAAAGTGTTGGAAAGAGATGGACCACTCAGACCAGTTTCTAGCTCGATGGATGTTTTCAGGGTCATGTTGGGACGACCTTTTCGTCGAGGGGCTTCAGAATTCCAGAGGAGAACTTGACTAGCTGGCTCATTATGTCGATAAACGTGACCGGCTAGCCGAAGGCGACGCTGTCTGATAGTGGTGGAGATAGGGGGAAGGGCACCATACAAAACAGAGTTAGGGAGATGTTGTTGCCAAGAAACGTTCTGAACAGCCCGCAACATCCGTGTATAGGTGCCATCAATGGACGCAGAGATCTGTTTGGTCAGGGTCCAGGACTCGCAACCGTACAGGAGGATGGATTCTACTGAGGTCTTGAAGATCTTAAGTTTGGTGGTCTTGGAGATCGAGGATCTCCATACTTTGGTCAGTGAGAACAGAGCAGACCAAGCTTGAGCTTTTCTACACTCGATGTCATGAGCTGTGTTGGTGTAGGAGCCCAGATACTTGAAGTCATCAACTTTATGGAGCTTACTGCCATCTAGTGCAGTGACGTCATCAGAGGTTGATGGGTTGATGGCCATGTACATGTACTTAGTCTTCTTTGCGTTAAGAGAGAGACCAACGGACTTGCAGCAAGCTCCTACTTGATGGAGGAGAGATTCGGCATCAAGGAGGGTGTCTGCAAGCAGACTAATGTCATCTGCATAATCTAGGTCGGATAGATATTGGGCAGGGTGTCTACTACTCCTACGGCGTGAGAGGGTGAGACCATCGGTTACACTTAACGCTGTCCGTAGGGCATAATCCAGAACTATGATGAATAGGTACGGGGCGAGAGGATCACCTTGAAGAACTCCAGTGTTGATCGAGAACGAATCTGATTCACCTTCGGGAGTGAGAACAACAGCACTTGTATCTTCATACAAAATTTTGATGGCATTAGTGGACTCCTCCGGGATACCGTAAGCATGCAGGATCTTAAACATTGTTGGTCTGTCAACAGAGTCAAATGCTTTACAGAAATCGATGAAAATGATGGCAGCTTCCTTCTGGTGGTTACGAATTTCCTCAATAAGGCGCCTGAGGGCAAGGATTTGAAATGAGGTTGAACGTAGAGGCCGAAAGCCACTTTGATTGGGACGGAGCATCTTCTCAACTTCCGGACGAATGCGATTCAGAAGTAGTCGATTGTATACCTCGGCAGCAGTTTGAGAGAGGCTGATTCCCCGGTAGTTGTCTGGGATGGTGAGGTCCCCTTTCTTTGGAACTGGGACGATGCCGGAAAAGCCCCATTCTGGAGGGCGGTTGCCTTCTAGGGTTGCATTGCAGAACCTTGTGAGATATTTCTTAAGTTTAGGAAGCCTCCAAACTTCAATAGGTATGTTGTCCAGACAGGAGCCTTGCCAAGCTTCATTTGTTTAATGGCTATGTTGACCTCGGCTTTGGAGAATTTGCCAGTTGGGATGTTAGGGTTTGGATCAAAGACGGGATCGATGGAGACTGGGTCATTGGAGGCATTATCAGAGCTGAGAAGCTTCTCAAAAAGGGATTTCCAAGAGGCAAGTCGATCATCACCTTGAATGAAAACGGTGTTTGGTCGTTTACCAGAGAGCTGTTTCACCAGTGCCCAGGCATTTTGGATGGAGTTGGTCGATTCCCACTCATCAAAAGCACTGAGGATGTTGTTGACTCTGAGGTCTTCTTGCTCGTCATACACACTACTGAGGTTGGATTGAGCAGCAGGAAGATTGGTTGGTAAGGAGGTGAGTACCTTTGTTCGAGCTACATTGACTGGTGTCGATGATGCAATGCTAGGTGGTCGTTTGGTTTGTGATGGAAGGAGAGACTTCCCAACACTCTCACACACTTTGACGAAGGGGCCATAAGATTGGTCGTCAGGGCACAATGAGGACCACTCATGGGTGATACGGTCCCCAATAGAAGATGCAAGTTCTCTATCTGAAGCCATTGTAGACCAGTTCAGTCTAGGACGGGCAGTAGGTTTTGTGGAACTGTTCTAAAGACGGCAGGACTCAAGTGTAGCATTCACTGAGAGACGTTTATTAACAGCCCGTAATAACATCATAGAATATGGATACGGTGGCCGAGTAATGCCACTCCATAACATCCCCTTTCCTTAAGATAAGGAACAGTCTTTTGTTGTTGCTGAACTTTCACTTGAGACTGAGTGTAAACTGTGGTCTGTTACAGTGGTGATCACGAACGCTAAACTTTTGTGAATAACTCAGCAAACATTATGAACGCTTTAACACTAGAACGTATTTGGTACAGCTCTAAACCTTTAACACTACTTAGTATAAATAAGGTTAGTTTAAGAACAACTTAGTAAAAGCAACTTAAACCAATAAACTGCATGCAAGTGTAGTCTATCTAAACTAAGTGTTGGCCTATGGCCCTAAGGCTTTGTGGGTGAGTGTCCCAAAGTCAGATTTATGACTCGAAAAACTCTTTGGTGGTCTGGAAATGCGACCGGATCTGGTGATGGTAGCGTTGGTGTTCAGTCCTGGAGGTTTGTCTGTCGGAGTGGAAGGCACATCTTGTGCCTTAGCGACCGGAATGGCGGCACTCGAGTTGGGTGGCTCGGTGCTAGCTGGTTGCTGCATGAGCTGAGGTTCACTCACGCATGTGACTGGTGTTGTAGGTTGTTTAGCGTTTTCCCGACTGTCTCTGAGGTGAACGCGGTTGCGTCTGTAGCAGTTGCTACCGACTTCTACGATGTAGCTGCGTGGCGCAACTTTGGCTTTTATCACTCCCGGGGTCCATGGGGAGCCTTCAACCTTGGGTCGAGTTTTGGCGCGAACTAGCTGTCCGACAACCAGATCAGGGAGGCTTTTGGCAGTGCGGTCGTGATACAGTTTAGCTGTCTGTCTTTTGGTCACGACTTGCTCGGTGACGGCCTCTACTCGGTGCCGGGGCTTGTACAGTGAGCTCTTGCAAGGGAGGAATGAGCGCGTTCGTCGAGACATTAAGCGCTGTGCCGGAGAGCTGGACATTCCCGGAGTAGTGGTGTTCCTCCATTCAAGGATAGCCTTCCACACGTCACTTTTGTCTTTGGCAGCTTTGGTCACAAGTCCCTTGGCGATTTTGACCGCGGACTCTGCTTTTCCGTTGGATTTGGAGTAGTAGGGGCTTGAGGTAGTGTGTTCAAAGTCCCAGTCATTCGCACAAAGTGTTGACACGTAGTTTGATCCGTTATCTGTGATCAAGGTGTGAGGAATGCCGTGGGTGGCAAACACTGGCTTCAGTTCCTTGATTAGCGATTCGGAAGTAACGTCTTCCAGGGCGCGCAAGTCGATGTATTCTGAGTAGAGGTCTACTAGTACGCAGTAGTTTTGTCCATTGACCTCAAAACAGTCACTCGCAACTAGTTGCCACGGTTTTTTGGGTACTGGGTGTGTCATGAGGGGTTCCTTGGGGAGAGCTGGTTGTGACTCCTGGCAGATTGCGCAGCGTTGGACTGCCTCCACCAGTTCTGTGTGCATACGTGGCCAGTACATTATGTCTCGTGCAGTGTTGGTGGTGTACTGCACGCCCATGTGAGATGCATGTGCCCTTGCTGTCATGTCTGCACGGAGAGCTGTTGGGATTACAATACGCGTTCCGCGAAAGATGAGCCCATTTTGTGTTGACAGCTCATCTCTGTATGGACAGTATTCCCTGATACACTAGGGAACTTGAGCCTTGTCCCCTGGCCAGCCTGCTTGGATGACCTGCATCAGCGTTTGTAGGGTTTGGTCAGCGAGGGTTGCCTTTTTGACTCTCTGCAGACGCTCGTATGTGACGAAGATGGTTGGTTCCATGTTTTCCAACTCCATGTTGAGCTTTTGCTCCTGAGTGACGGAGAAGATCAGAGAGTCTGGTGTCTGATCTGTGACTTGTCGTGTTGGCAACAATGCTCGCGACAGTGTATCGCTCAAGTACATTCGCAAACCCTGCTTGTACTCTACGTGTAGTGAGTACTTCTGTAGGCGGAGTCGCATTCGTTGTAGACGGGCTCATCAAGATTGGCTTTCTGAAGATGTTCATCAGAGGTTTGTGGTCGGTGAGCACGAGCACTTTGTCGCGGCCTAGGATGTATTGCTCAAAGCGCTGTGTGGCGAATACGATTGCCAAACACTCTTTTTCTATTTGAGCATAGTTGCGTTCTGTGGCAGAAAGTGCTCGTGAGGCGTACGCGACTGGGCGGCCATTTTGTGTGATGACGGCTCCTAGCCCAACCTCGGAGCTATCACACTCGATTGCGATGTCTTGGTTGACATCATAGTAGCTCAGTACTGGTGCTTAAGTGATGAGCTTCTTGATCTTGTCCAGGGCCTCGTCATGATGTGTCAATCAGTCAAATATGACGTCCTTGTCGGTGAGACGTCCGAGTGGCTCGCATACTGTGCTCAGTTCTGGCAAGAATTTAGCCAGATAGGTTACCACTCCGATGAGTCTCAGCACTTCCTGGTCGTCTGTAGGGCGAGGCATGTCGAGTATGGCCTTGATTTTCTCCGGGTCTGGAGGGTCCGTCTGAGCTGAAGACGTGTCCCATGTATGTGACACTGGGTAGCTTGTACCGTAGCTTGGCTGCGTTCAGCTTCAGATTCCGCTCTCTGCATCTCGAAAGAAGAGCGGTGAATGCAGCGTCGTGTGAGGCTTCTGCTTCAGCCTGCGTTTCTCCTGAGCCGTAGACGAGGATGTCATCTGCAATCACTGCGATGTTTTCCAGGCCTTCCAGGCACTCATGGAGCCTGCGCTGAAATTCTTCCGGTGCTGATGAGATACCAAAGGGCATCCTCAACCAGCGGTAACGCCCGTAAGGCGTCCAAAATGTTGTCAGATAACTGGAGGGCTCGTCAAGGACGACTTGAAGAAAACCGTCCTTGGCATCTACCACCGACAAGAGCTTGGCGTTCTTCAGTCTCGGGGCTACTTCGTCTACGGTGGGAATGGGGTAATGGTTGTGCTTAATGGCCTTTTTCAGGCCGTGTGGATCCAAGCATACCCTGATTTTGTTTGGCTTTCTGACGACTACCATGTTGTGGATCCACTTGGTAGGCTCAGTCACCCGGGCAATGGTGCCTTGGGCTGTCATGCTGTCTAGCTTTCGTTTCAGCTCTGCCCGCACCGGGATGGGTACTCTGCGCCTGATGTTCTGCGTTGGAGAGACACTGTGATCAATGTCTATGTGGTAGTGACCTGGTAGCCGACCAAGGCCAGTGAATACGTCTTTGTACTCAATGAGGACCTGTTCCTTGGTTTGAGTCGGTGACTCTGTCACTGCATGCACTAAGCACTCCAGTGCGTACTGCATTAGTCCCAGAGCTTCTGCTGCTTGACCTGACAGCAGAGATGAGGGGACATCCTTCACGATCTCGAAGTGGATTTTCCTGGTGACCCCTTTGATCTGGCATCTCAAGCTGGCAGCTCCAACAGGATGAATTATTGTGCCATTGTACAGTTTCAGTTTAGTCTTTGATGGCACCGGAGGCGTGTCACTGAGCTGCTTGTAGTCTGTCAGCTTCATGGTGCTGCAAGTTGCACCAGAGTCTAGCTGAAATCTGATGGTCTTTGTCAGATCCCTTGTTGGCGTCTCCACTGCTAGCTCAACAGAGTATTGCTGCTTGGGCTTTGACTGCACTGTATAGATGCTTTCGTCGCTGCCACTTTCGTCTCCATCCATTTGGTGGAGCTTCTGTGTGGATTTCTGTGGCTGACGTTTGGTGCGGTCTTTGCCCGATGACTGGCAAACCTGCGCATAGTTGTTGCGTTTTTGGCACTTAGAGCAGGTTGTCCCGTAGGCTGGGCACTTGCCTTTGCTGTGTGATTTGCCACAGTATTTGCAATTCATGTTCGGAGGCTTGCTGGCTTTTCCAGATTTCTGTGTCCGCTGCTTGTTTTTCACAAAGTGTGCTGAAGGTGGATCGCTGCCTGTTCACTGCTGCGGCATATGTCTATGGCTTTCTGCAATGTCAGTAACGACTCACGCAGCAGACGAGCACGGATGCTGTTGCCTACTACTCCTATGACCAGCCTGTCTCAGAGCATTTCATCGAGAAGCGCTCCATAATTGCATGTGGTTGCCAACTTTCTCATCCTGTTCAAGAAAGTGTCAATGTTCTCTTTGGCCTCTTGCTTACAGGAGTAAAACATGAATCGTTTGTACACCACATTGCGTTTAGGGTCAAAATGAGCTCCAAGGCTGGTTAGGATTTGCTGTGGTGACTTTCTCTGTTCCTCTGTTAGTGGCAGATTTTCGTACACTTCATAGCACTCCTTCCCCATAACTGTGAGTAATGTAGCCACATGGATGGAAGTATCTTTTTTATCCAGTTCTGTGGCCACTAGATAGTTCTGCCAACTTGACTTGAAAAATTGCCAGTTGGAAACCTGGTCTCCTTTCATGTCCAATTTCGCCGGTGGGGGAATGCGAGTGCGCCAAGGTTAATATGCAGTGAGTGCGTAATGTACACCGCGATGTGTCCGTTACAGGCCTCCGTAGTTTACAGCGAAACGCACGTTGACGACAATGGCGTGAACTCAACGTGCAATTTATACGTACATGTACAGTCTATCGTTCACAGTGTAATACGCACGTGTTCAATGGCGGGAACTCCGCGTGAAAATTGTACAGTTTATTGTTCTCGTGCACAGCCTACCATGTGTGACAGGATCAGTCTGTGCTGCCGACGGATGCCTTGTGATCCATTCACCAAGATTGCCGAAGATTTTGCCGGTTCTTTGCGGTAATGGCGCTGGATTCAGCTAATTTCTGACACCATGTTCTAACGACGGCAGGACTCAAGTGTAGCATTCACTGAGAGACGTTTATTAACAGCCCGTAATAACATCATAGAATATAGATACGGTGGCCGCGTAATGCCACTCCATAACAGGAACGAAGACTGAGCCTTATCTTAGCACAGACTAGACTATACGATGGTCGGAGCCAATTGGGTCAGATGTTGAATACGCTTGAGAATCTAGGATGCTGTTTCTCCAACGTTTACGGCACAGGATGAAGTCAATCTGTGACAGGTACTTGTTAGGTGAACGGTGAGTCCAGAGCTTTTTGGAGGACTTCTGAAATAGTGTGTTGGTAATCAGAAGGTTGTTACGATTGACAAAGTCACTGAGGAGCTGACCATTACGGTTGGTAGTAGAGTGGTAGGAGAACTGCCTTGCAACATGAGCGTTGAAGTCCCCTCCGATGACAAGGAGGACATGTAGGGGAATGGAGGCAATGGTGTCATTGAGACATTTGTAGAACCCAGTAATAGACGCCTCATCACTGGTGTTAGTGGGAGAGTAACAGGAGACAACGTATGTCTTGGGATTTCCTTTGAAGATGGCGAGCATAATTCTGTCGTTGATCTTAGAGATAGAAGTCAGCAGCGGGAGCAGTGATGTTTGAACAGTTATTGCTACACCACCAACGGCTGCACCTTGTCGATTCCGAGTTGCAGAAGAGGTGAAGATGGTTGATGATCCTAAACTAGAGATTCGGATATCAGGGTCTTCAGGTCGATGCACTTGACGGTGCTCTTGGATGCAGGTAACAGATAGGTTGTAGTCACATATGTGCTTATTAAGTTCCTCTCTTGATGAAAGCGAAGAGAGACTTTGACAATTAAGCTGACCAAAAAGGATGGTTTTCCTAGGTCGATCGAGCAAGACCCTTCCGGAGATTATTTTTATCAGACGATGCCCTCCCAAGAGGGTTTCGGACGCCGTCGTCATAAGACAGAGTGTCAATAGTTCCGTGAGAGGGCAGATTTGAAGCAGGGGCTTTAACCCTGGTGCTGTAGGTTGAACTCATCATGTTTTCTATTATTATAGTATTAGTTTTCTTTGGTAAACAAAAACGGAAGCCAGTTCGTGCCTGGTTTTAAAAGCGAAATAACCCCTAGTATAGTTTTGCAAAATAATAAAATAAATTGGCGAAATAACGTAATATAATATTGTGAAGTAACGCAATAGTTTTTCAATCCTCAGAGTGCAGTATTTCGCAATACTATTGCGTTATTTCACAATACTATCGTTTTATATTGCAATGCTATTACATTAAAGCCCGGTTCATACTCGGCGCGAAAGCGAAAGCAAACGCGAATTTGTGACGTCATGGCAAGTATTCGCGCTGCGAATTCGCAAAAGTTGAACAGATTTCAAATCGGGCGAATATCGCAGCGAATGTTTCATGACGTCAAATTCGCTTCGCATTCGCATTTGCATGAAGTATGAACAGGTCTTTAAAGGCTTGGCGCGAAAGCGAACGCGAATTTGTGACGCCAGGGCAAGTGATGCCAGGGCAAGTTTCGCAGCGAACGCTTTATTTCTCCATACTATTACGTTATTTCGCAATAAATGTTATTGCATTTCTTTGCAATGGTACGTATTGCATAATTAACTTTTGCAATGGTTTGCAAAACTTTTGCGTTATTTTGCAATACTACTGGGGTTAGTTCACAATACTGTGCACAATACTATCGGCGCGAAAGCAACACGATTTTGTGACGCCTTGGCAAGGTACGCCAGGGCAGGTTCCGCATTATTTTTTCGCTTTATTTTGCAATACGGTTGCGTTATTTCTCAATACTGTTACGTTATTTTGCAATAAATTTTATTGAATTTTTTTTTGCAATGGTAGGTATTGCATAATAAACTTTTGTAGTGTTTTGCAAAACTATTGCGTTATTTCGCAAAACTACAGGGTGAGTACAAAAAAAACCCCGAAACCCAAATGTCGGGACCATTGTTTTTGGTGAAGTTCTGCATGTTGCATTTTCAAAATCTAGGATATGAGAGCCCGATTCATAAGCTTTCTTTAGTACAAAAGGCTGCCGTACCACATCCCAGGTTTAACAGACATAGCGCCAAGCTCTATGAGGAATACACCGCCATGTTTGAAAGAGACCCCATTGCGGAGGAAACTACTGCAAGAGACGAAGAGCTAAAATTGCCAACATCTCCGATGAACGGCGGCAATGTTGAATTTCTCTCATTGAAACCACAAACATGTCTAAGAACAGTAAGAAAGCCTGGGCACTCGTCAAAAAGCTAGGCAACGACCCAAAGAAGCCTAACCAACATCACAACTTAACAGCCAACCAAGTTGCACATCAACTACTTCTCAATGGCAAGGCACCTAAAGCAAAGAGTAAACCCAAACCAAAACCCGATAGGACAAAATACAAGGATAACCCAAGTTTCACGAAACCTTTCTCAATGTCAAACTTGAAACTGGCATATCCAGCCTCTAACCAGGGAAGGCTATTGGATTGGACAACACTGCCACAGAACAAATCAAGCATTTTGGAACTAAAGCTCCTGCAACTATTAAACAATTGTATGGAAGGCCTGAAAATCCCCAAAATTTGGCGGAAAGCACACGTAATGGCGCTTCTGAAACCAGGCAAAGACCCATCCGACCCAAAAAGCTTCCGGCCAATCTCTCTCCTGTGCCACCCCTACAAGCTTTTTGAAAGACTCATCCTGAACAGAATCGCTCCACATATAGATGAACAACTTATCCCTGAACAGGCAGGCTTCTGACTAGGGAAGTCCACAACTAGTGAACTCCTCAGCCTTACGCAACACATAGAAGATGGCTTTGAGCAAGGAATGATAACCGGATCAGTTTTTGTAGACCTATCAGCTGCCTACGCCACTGTAAATCACAGACTCCTCCTATGTAAAATACTCGATATTACCAAAGATGTCCATCTCACAGATCTCATAGAAGCAATGCTTTCTAACCGACGCTTCTTTGTTGAACTTGAAGGAAAACGCAATAGATGGGGGAGACAAAAGAACGGCCTAGTATAAATATCTACACCAACGACCAACCGAGATATGGCCATACCAGGCGCGTCATCTATGCAGACGACCAGTGCGTTACCACTCAAAGTAAGACTTCAAAGAGGTGGAGAACGTCCTTACCAATGCCCTCTCTGCACTATGTGGCTACTACGAAGAGAACATGCTTGAGCAAATCCATCAAAAACACAAGTGTCTGCTTGAGTCCATCTTAAGAACAAAGAAGCAAACAGACGACTCAAAGCCACAAGGACTAGTGCAAAGCTACAGCACACAACTAATCCAGTTTACCTTGGATTAACATTGGACAGAAGCCTAACCTATAAGGCCCACGTTGAGCAAACCACAACGAAAATCAGCACCCGCAACAACATTCTCAGCAAACTCACCAGCTCCAGATGGGGAGCATGCCCTACTACACTGCGACCCACAGCACTTGCCCTCTGCTTTTCAACAACAGAGTATGCTTGTCCAGTGTGGGAACGATCTACACATGTCAAGAAGCTAGATTCCGCTTTAAACGCAAGTTGTAGATGTATAACAGGCTGTCTTAAGCCTACAAACTCTGAGAGCCTGTACATACTCTCTGGCATCTCACCACCAAATGTCTTGATGGCAGCGGCCAGTGGAGCCGAACGACAGAAGCAAGTCATGGATGACATACACTCACTATACAGGCATATACCCCACCGAGCCGACTCGAGTCACGCAACAGTTTTCAGTCAACTGTAGAACCCCTTCATACCTCTGCAGCAGAGAAACGTGGAATGGAAATCTCGCCAACCTCACACAACAATTGGACATGAAAATCCCTGCTGCTGAAAGTCTCCCTCGAGGTGCCGAGAATAACTGGCCTATTTAGAAGGCACTCAACCGCCTTCGCACCAGAGTTGGCCGATGTAGGGAATCACTCAATAAGTGGGGATACACTACAGGTCCAACGACATGCGACTGTGGAACAGAATCTCACACAATGGACCATCTCATGAGATGTCCGCTGTTGTCAGAGCCTTGTACCTCCAAAGATTTAGCCAACAACACCATCACGACACAGGTCTGTGCTCAACATTGGTCGAGAACAATTTGAGTAGGACACGATAGAAGTACAAGAGTAATTGAAATCACTCATGTGACGTTCAAGTTACGGAATTTTAAACACAGCCACCGTTTTAAACGGATCACACAAAGGTAAATGTTGTTTAAGCAAAGCGAAAACAAATCACATAGGGATGTGTGTGAATTGTCTTCGTTTTGCTGAAAGAACGCACACTTCGCTTGTTCGGTTTTGGGCAGAGTCCTTAGAGACATAAGTCCTCAAGGCTCGGGGGAGTTTGGTGTGGTCTTTTGCGGGCACCACACTTGCTTCACTTTCAGATCCACTCACGGACGGACTCCTTTAGCTTATACCAGTAGAGCTGGCGTTTTGTCTTTCTGATTGTCTTGTTTGACACCAAGATGAGCAGATGTTACGGCATTATGGGTAGCTCGTAAGTTGTAACACAGTATTTTTCAGCTAGTCGAGGACTACGGGCTGAAGATATGACTTTGTTCTGTCGGAAGTTACCGCCGTTCATATAGTATTCCGTTCTGCAAGGTCTTTGACGAGCCACTGTGTCTCTACAGGGACGTTGGGGTGATTGACCCAACCACTCAACTACAACTTTCAGTTCTGAGTCTGCTCTTTGCATCGCAGCAATTTTCTCCGTGGTACATAAACGTTGACCCACGATGCGGTATGTCCGTCACTTGAAACGGTGTTAGTGACCATGCTGGCACGATCGCCTGGAAAATCTCTGTCTCCGTCATCCGGCTTTTCAGTCAGATTAGATTGTTCTGCACTTTGCAATCCGGTACTTACACCGGTACTGCATTCTTGCCGGGAACAGAGGGCGAGTCGCAGTTCTTTCCTTTCTTACTGAGTCAGTGGAGTTTTTCGCACGTTTTGGTCGCATGACCCAAATGGCGGCGGACAAGTGTCCGGGAGTTTCTCCAGTGGGCGAGTCTGTGTTTGCAAAACAGCAGATCGGAATTCTGTCCCTACTGCCGACGCTGAACTTCAATGCACGAGCGCCAAATACGCCCAACTAGGCTGCGCACACCACCAAGTAGGAGTGCTATACCACTGTTACCATCAGTATGAGAACTGTCACGAATGATACGGGCTTGATTATTTCGGAGGTGACGTCACTGCACGGGTGTGGCACTTAGTGATCATGTTCTGAGGGGATTGAGCTTCAGCAGAGTTAGTGTTGATGCTTCTGGTAGATGGATTAACGTTGTCGACTTTATTGAAATGAGACCACTGCTCACTTTCAGCGCCGTACTTGTCACAATCGTCGGGGTAGCACGGCACCCTGGAGATCTCGAGAGGGCGTCAGCATTGCCGTGTGTCTGCCCTGCGCGATGTTCAATTATAAAGTCAAACTTCATTCTTATAGGCTCTAACAATGTGCCAAAAACAAACTTTTTTTTTGCGTAATCAATATCTCAGGGGGATTTTCGTGAGTGGAGTAAACAGCTCTTGTTTTCATTAATATTTTTTTCCTCCCCATTCCCCGCCTTCTTTTTCAGACTCCTCTCAGTAGGGTTTGTACACGTTTTTCTTCCACCAATACACTTTGGCCCTTTCGTCAATGTGATTGACTTTAGACTTGGCACACACGTATACTACCACCCACAGATGGTCTCTGACGATTTTCGTTGCGATAACGTTGCATCGTGTGCCGTGTGAAAATTGAAGTGAGATCATGTTGACGTCATCACATGTCTAAGGCCTACAGCTAAAGAACAATAGTTCCGATTTGGTTGTAGCTTGATTTTATGTACCTATATCGGGATATGTTATAGGTAAAAATTGAGTGACGTGATAACGTCATCACAAGTCATGTAACGTTACATTAAATGTGTATTTTCATATGTCCATATCTACAGAACTGCATGTCCAATTTGGTTGTTATTTGGTAGGTACCTAGACCGAGATTAATTATGAGTGCAAGTGTGAAACAAACTGCAGTGTGCAACTTAAACCCAAATGTGGACCCAAATTCGCCACTTAAGACAATCACTGGGAGTCATACATCCGATTTTCGGTTGTTACGTCAATTCTTTTTTTCCCCTGTTTATATTTCGCTCTCATGACGTTTTTGTCTCGGGTTACTTGGTTGTATTTTCTTTTCCATGGAAACAGTTACCCTTAACATCCCCCCTAAAAAAAAGAACTGAAATCTGAAATGGATGGTTAACGTGAAGCTCATCCAGTGTTATCGAAATTGAACGGAATTTTGATACAGCTCTTGCCCGTTTCATGATCGATGCATAAGAAACAAACTTGCATCAAACTTAATTGCATCAAAATGCGTGCTCATCTGGACGTGTACGTTGCTGATGGTCTTATTGTTAAAGTGAAGCGGTGGTGTTTTGGACGAAACATTCAGAGCCCACGCATTGAATATGTAAGGAAAACAGTTCGTTAAACAGAATTCGTGATTATGTTCCCCGAAAGCAGCCTGTGTACACTTGTTGTCAGCTGTAGTAATGCCAACTTTAGAGTACTGTGGTACTGTATGGGGAGAGTAACTTGAGAGTATTGTACTGTATAGTACTGTATACCATAAGCGCCATGTTTTTGCACGAGTGTCCCTTTTTAATGAATGGTCGAATGTTCATTCGTCCGAAAGTTCAATAGTCGGAATTTGGCATAAGTTTCAAATGAATAAAAGACTCAACAGGTCGAAGGCTCATGCCGAAAAGCACGCAAGGACTACTGTCTATTCGGACTATCGAACCTTTGGACTATCGAACCTTCGGACTATTGAACCTCCGGACTAACGGCAAGGGCGGATCCAGAACCAAATTTTCGGGGGGGGGGCGCAAGATGTTGATTAAGTACCTAGTATTGTGTGCTATTTCTACATCGTACATTAAAACTAAAAGGTATGTGTAGCTGATTTAGTTTGCGAGGGAGATACGCAACGCTTTGATTAATTTCCTTTAAAAAATAAAAAAGGTGTCTTCACTCCTTCGATTTTTTTTGTATTGACAAGTTCGTGTTTTTTTGGTGGTAACTCTACTTAATAAAAATGTTAGTAACTATACTTAACTATTAAACATATCACTGAATCACATCGATATTTCGATAAAAAGCTGTCGAAAAATATTTGCATCAGGTTAGGCGTACCCTCTGGATAAATAGTGGCATCAGAACTTATAGGATTCAGACGGAGGCAAATATTCTCACGCTTCTAAACAGGGCAATAAATGGCTCGGTTGTCTTACACGTTTGCTGCGGCCACTATGAATTACACCAAGACTAGTTTTTCTCAGAGCTGGGTGATACCATTCACTTAAAGATATCTTTTACATCTTGGCATCGATCTTTCAGATGGCTTGTTAATGCCTGCCACAGTTTAACAAGCGCAAACGATTTCGTCAAAAGAGGTTTTGTTTTTGTTCCAACGATCAGTCAATTGGCTGATCGGTTGAACACCACCTACATTTCTTGTACGGGACGTCCAAGTAAGCTTTTGGGTAATAATTGGTTAGGTTCCTTTTAGGATAAATGCAAATGATCCTATGGCGAATTAGGGTCCTGCAGGGCCTAAGATGCACACTGACACCCTTTACATTTGCGGCAGACGAGCACGATGGAAAACTCGGTCAACGTGGTTGTTTATTTACAACAAAGCGCACAACAGAAAAGGCGTTACTCGCGTTACTTTTTAGCTGCGAGATGAACCCGATTCGATGTAACTTTAAAACCGTTCACCGACACCGTTTTGGCACAAACGTTACAGTAAATCGACTTCAACTGGTGTTTTGGAGCGTTTTTAAAACGGTGTCTGAACGCCCCCTGATTCGAACATGAGAAATCTTAGCTCCCAGTGAGATCATAAATGGACTGTCATTAAGCGTTCACTTGCTTAATTTACAATTGATTTGCAACACCCCTATTCAGCCAAGTTGATGTGTTCAGTGTAAAAGGTCGTATTTGAAGGAAATTGAATCTTTTACTTTCAGTGATTATTGACGACTCAGATTCATCACGATGGCTTGGGGTTGTTCATCGTTTGCCCTGCTGGCTACCATCGCTTTAATGCTGTGTGCCATCACTTCTGCTCAGTCTTCATCAAGTAGTTGGGAATCCTCCATTGATGGTAAGGATAGAATCTTACTTGTCTCAGCTTATAATAGATTTCCCAGAAGTTCACGTTTCATTTGCTCCAACTCGACGAAATGCAAAGGATATCCTTTAATCTTTTAACAATACACTATACCCCCCATCAAGATCCAGTGTCATCGTAAACGCTTTCTGGATTCATATTACATCCCTATTAAAACGATAATAGCATTTTCACATGTCTGCTCCTCTCTGATGGGCATTTCATTTCATCAGAAACCGAGGGGGTACAAACACGAAGTTTGTTGAATAGTAGGATGTAATTTGGGAAAATACATGCACTTTGGAAATGAACTTTCGATTCACTTGTCCGTTCTACGTATGATGCAGTGCACCAGTGTTGTAGTCGAGTCACTTGAGTCGAGTCCGTCTCGAATCATTTGGTTCCCAGTAGTCCGAGTCACGAGACTTTTGAGTCAAGTCCGAGTCCAGCTACATTTCTCTAGGCCCGAGAATTGGTAGGGTATTCGCTGATACATTGAAGAATTACCCCAGCGATATGGAGAAGCGCCAACCTGCTCCAAACACAATCGGCAGTTTTTACCACAATTTTGTATCATGAACATTGATATGAAGACTGATTTTATCAGTTTTCTTATTGGATCCTTCATTGGTCTGTGCCTATGCTTTCCCCTCGAATTATAGTTTGCATGGATACTCGGTGGCGTACGTAAGGTGAGGCCTCTCATCTTGTGCCACCCTTGCCCTCAGAATGTGCGGGAAGGCAAACATGAGTTTTTAATCGTTAAAACACATTCGGGTGCCTCCTTCAGAAAATGACGCCCTCTAACTCCCCCCCCCCCTTCCCACCCTACGGCTAATTGGATAAGCTATTCATGATGAGCTGGAAATAATAATGTTCAAATTATGCTTGCATTTTCGACTATTAAAAACAAATCAAAAATTTACGCTATAGGAACTATTTGGCCTATTTGCATGTTTTAACACAATCTTAAAGATATAATGTCCGGACTCTTTAAGAAATTCGATTGTTTTCCTTAACGTATAGTCATCTTGAATCTTTTATTCGGACGATAAAACCTTTTCTCTTATTTTTGACAACTGCAAACCTCTTGAGGAAAGGCCTTTGCATTGCTTTTGTGCACAAACAGATCCGCCTTGCGAGCAAACTGGTTACCTGTCCCTCTATCATCTTTACTGATAGATACGGGTACCATTCTACGAGAGCTGCGTTATTGTTGGGCCGCAAATGATTCTAATTTGTGAAGTCATTCAAGTCAATATGCCAAAACGTACCGTGGGTCTGACGTCTCATTCAAAATGATTTTTTGGGTAGAGCCAGCTAAAATAATTCTTTCTTCTTGGTGAAACTCCAAAACAGCCCGGACAGAACATCAGGTAGATAACATATTTAGGCTACATCCTGGGTGCAATGAGAGTTCGTGCATATGAGGTCACATCAATCATCAACTCACAAGAAGAAGAATACTTCAGTCATTCAAAGGTTTACCACTGAGGAAATTTTACTTTGTGCGACGAGTGGAAACTAATTCTCGACTTTTGATTCTTCTATCAAACAACATTCATATTGCTTATTGTGTTAATTCTCTTTCAATTTTGTGCGGTAACAGAGCGCTGCCCGCCAGAGTGTACGTGCGACTATTGGTGCGTTGAGTGTTCTCGCGGTTGGAATCTTGAAACCATCCAAAGCATCGACAACAGTACAGAATGTCTGTAAGAAACACGCTTAGTTTGTTTGATTATAAAAACATTTTGCACCTATAAACTTTACTGTTGCGGTGATTTGTTTTCATTCTGACATTGTTTTGTTTCTCATTAATAATAACAATAAGGAGAACTGATTTTATTTGAAGCATTACCTAGTTTCCCCTTTAGGACGTTAGTAAAAAAAAGTACGACACAATAACGGAAGACAATATATAGAATGAGGACTAGAAGAACAAACAACGTGCACAATTTGACGGATTGACATAAACTGTTTGAAGGTATAAATTAAGCTTAAAGATCCTGGTCTGAAAGGTTGAAGATTGAATACTAAGTTTATTCAAAGCTTATGTCAAGAATTTAAAATGAGATTGTATCGTAAAACGCTTGTTTTGTTTTTACATTTTGTGCTATAAATTGCACTTGCAAATTATACGAGTCTAATAATGTGCACTGAAAGGGGACAGTATACTGCAGTAGGTCCTATCTAATCCAATTATCATAGTAGATCTGTCCAACCCAGCAATGTAATTTCTTCATCTTTTCGTTTCATGATTGTCCACAGGATACTAAGAGAAGGCAATATCTCACATCTGGAGCCAGGCGTATTCCAAGGATTTTCTCGTCTCGAATGGCTGTAAGTGTTTAGTACCTATTTTGGGTGTCTGCGTTTGTTGCAAAGACCCGCCCTGTGAGTAGACTGGTTCCATGTCCTTACATTATCGATCTTGATAGGGGTAGGAACCAGTTTACACTACAGAAAGTGAATTACCGACGGGCGTATTTGTAAAAATTTAACGAAAACCTATTTTCCCTCATTCAATAGAAAACCCGAATGATTCACATTTCAAGCTGGCCCACTGTTTTACAGTTTTTTTTTCACCGGTTTATTTTTTTCTTTCTCTTTTGGTCTGTACTTTTTCTGATATTTGTATATACTCCGGTTGTTTTTCAAAACGTGTAACATAATTCGAGTATGTTCCTTTCATTCTGTTTTCATTAACTACATACCCATTAAAGACATACCCATTCAAGGGCGGATCCAAAACACAATTTTTTGGGGGTGGGGCAAAAAAACAATTGTCCCCCAAAAATTGTACCAAAACATTACGGCGTGGTGTTAGATTTTTTTTGTTTTTTGATTCTTGAATGATGTTGTGTGGTGCGATCTGATTGCAATGTCTGACCACTCGAACCATTTTTTTTGTTAGGAAAAGATGGTGTTGTGGGCAGTGCCTGCCTTTATTGCGACGTCACTTAAATAAACACCAATTGGGTTCGTTTTTTGCCCCCCCCCCTCACTGGATCCGTCCTTGTACCCATTAAAGACGTCTGAACACGCAGAAACTATGCTCAGATTCACTGCCAACTCATTATAAATCGAAATGCTCAACACAGTTCCACCAGTGACGATTGGGAAGAATCAATATCAGAACAGGAAGTGATGATTGGAGGATTGAGGAAGCTGTTAAACAAACGGCCAGAGCTAGAATCTCAGTGTGCGGCTTACAGGAGGTCCCGACACTCAAACAGGGTCACATAACTGGTGAAGCTGCTTGGGATGATTTTATTTGAAGCATTACCTAGTTTCCCCTTTAGGACGTTAGTAAAAAAAAATACGACACAATAACGGAAGACAATATATAGAATGAGGACTAGAAGAACAAACAACGTGCACAATTTGACGGATTGACATAAACTGTTTGAAGGTATAAATTAAGCTTAAAGATCCTGGTCTGAAAGGTTGAAGATTGAATACTAAGTTTATTCAAAGCTTATGTCAAGAATTTAAAATGAGATTGTATCGTAAAACGCTTGTTTTGTTTTTACATTTTGTGCTATAAATTGCACTTGCAAATTATACGAGTCTAATAATGTGCATTGAAAGGGGACAGTATACTGCAGTAGGTCCTATCTAATCCAATTATCATAGTAGATCTGTCCAACCCAGCAATGTAATTTCTTCATCTTTTCGTTTCATGATTGTCCACAGGATACTAAGAGAAGGCAATATCTCACATCTGGAGCCAGGCGTATTCAAAGGATTTTCTCGTCTCGAATGGCTGTAAGTGTTTAGTACCTATTTTGGGTGTCTGCGTTTGTTGCAAAGACCCGCCCTGTGAGTAGACTGGTTCCATGTCCTTACATTATCGATCTTGATAGGGGTAGGAACCAGTTTACACTACAGAAAGTGAATTACCGACGGGCGTATTTGTAAAAATTTAACGAAAACCTATTTTCCCTCATTCAATAGAAACCCGAATGATTCACATTTCAAGCTGGCCCACTGTTTTACAGTTTTTTTCACCGGTTTGTTTTTTTCTTTCTCTTTTGGTCTGTACTTTTTCTGATATTTGTATATACTCCGGTTGTTTTTCAAAACGTGCAACATAATTCGAGTATGTTCCTTTCATTCTGTTTTCATTAACTACACATCCATTAAAGACATACCCATTCAAGGGCGGATCCAAAACACAATTTTTTGGGGGGTGGGGCAAATTGTCCCCCCAAAATTGTACCAAAGCATTACGGCGTGGTGTTAGATTTTTTTTTTTTTTTGATTCTTGAATGATGCTGTGTGGTGCGATCTGATGCAATGTCTGACCACTCGAACCATTTTTTTTGTTAGGAAAAGATGGTGTTGTGTGCAGTGCCTGCCTTTATTGCGACGTCACTTAAATAAACACCAATTGGGTTCGTTTTTTGCCCCCCCCCCCTCACTGGATCCGTCCTTGTACCCATTAAAGACGTCTGAACACGCAGAAACTATGCTCAGATTCACTGCCAACTCATTATAAATCGAAATGCTCAACACAGTTCCACCAGTGACGATTGGGAACAATCACTATCAGAACAGGAAGTGATGATTGGAGGATTGAGGAAGCTGTTAAACAAACGGCCAGAGCTAGGATCTCAGTGTGCGGCTTACTGGAGGTCCCGACACTCAAACAGGGTCACATAACTGGTGAGGCTGCTGGGGATGATGGTGTCTTGAAAATATGAGGTCCACTGGTCATGCTATGCCAGAACACGTCAATCTGGGGTTGGTTTCATTATTCGATTCGATGTCGACGTTGGTGAAGTCGCCTACATTAGTCCGCGTCTTCTGACAGCTAAACTCACCATCCACGGCTGCAACGTTAAGTAGTAGTTGGATCGCTCCAACGAAAGGCGAAGAAATTTCAAAGTCAACCTTCCACCGCCAATTTGCGGTGACTTCAACGCGACTTGCTCACTGGCCGAATCTCACTGCTATTTTCGACACAACACCACTGTTGAGGCCGGGACATTCTGTGAATAACAACGAAGATCGTTTGCTAGAATACGACCGGGATTTCAAACTGTCGCTATTGAATATATGTGGTATGATCAACATACGGCCCGCTACTGGACTTGATACAGCAATGACGGTGTTACCAAGAAAGTCCTCTACTACATCTTATGTGATAGCTGGATGAAACAAAAATGTGTTCACTTGTCGAGTGATGCGCTCATTTGACTTCTCGTCTGATCACGACTAGCTGCTGGTTGCATCGCTTGGAACACCAGTGAACCGGCAGGCGCGTTTTCGTCTACGTCGCTCCAAACCACCACGAACACTCGATCTAGATGAGCTAAAGACCTAGACACCAGAGCAGTCTATAGCGAGCTGGTCAAAGAGAAGCTTAACGTCTTGACATCACCACTGTCGACGATTTCAACGTGAAGGTTGTCGATGCCCTCCAGTCTCCACTACGCTGCTGTATTCGAAATCCCATCGCAAATCGATTTACATAAACGATCCCACGTTGCAGAACTTCTTTCGAAAGCGAGAGGAAGTCAGACGCTCGGGAGAATCAGAGGGATCTAAAGCAAAAAAATGTCCAGGCTGATCCTGATCAGAACCCGTCAGCTCACTAAATGAGCATTTCAAAGCAGAAACTCAGCTCATAAGCTCACTCAATACCCAGCGGAACATAGAAAAGTTGAACGCAACTGCCAAACTCCAAGTTTACTGAGAACCAAGACTGGCATTACCTGCCAAAACATGACCAAATTCTTGCCCACTTCAAGAACCGCTTCAATCCCATCCAACCCACCTTCCACCCAGCGGAACTCGATCATCCACTGTTGTTAACGACCTTCCTCCAAGAAAATACATCTTAGCCGATATCAACCATGACCCCCCTTCCAAACAGGAAATTGAGGAATGCCTCAAACGCCTCAAGAATCGTAAGGAAAGTAAAGATAGTCTTCCCGAATTCCTTAAATCCATCTACATCAACCCATCCCTTATTGACGCGATCTACAATCTGACGACGCAAATCTGGGCCACCAGGCAAATTGCAAAATGTTCATCCCTTCCACTTAGTTTGTGCGCATGCGCCAACATCTCAGCTAATGCCGGTGACTGTCGACATGGCAGCGCTGCGGAGAGGAAAGACACACCGATTTTAATCTGAAAACGTCCTGTTCATTTTGCTATTATGTGAAATACAATGCAACCGGATGAAATGAAATGAGTTAATTTTTATTTTATTTGCCATATTTTTGTGATAGAAATTCGATATTTCAAGAAAATGTCGTTTTAGATCGTTGTTTGCTTTACATTTCCATGCAATCATCAGCAAAAGGGCCAACTTAAGTTGTTGTTTTTAGTTTTCTCCAGTTTCCCCAAACATGCCATTATCACAGCATTTGAATGAGATATTAAAAAATATTATTGCAGGATTTACGAGTTATTGCGAATAGGTTTGCGTTTCTTAGGTGTGTATTGTTTTTGAAGTTTCCGTCCGTACGTTATACATGAACAAACTGCGTGCCGTCAAAAACGATGTCACCGTGCACAGAAGGCCATGTTGGACCGTCCACATGGAGCACTGGACCAGCTTGCGCCATGCGGAAAATCACGCTGTCCTATGGGTCAGCAGAAAAAACCCGTATTTTCGGCGGATACGTCCTTCTTTCTTGAACTGTCCTATTCGAAATAACTCGGAAATAGGATCATTATTTTTATCTATTCTTTGCCTAAATGGCAATGTCTTTAACTTGTCCAGGAAAACCGGAGAAATATTTTTAAAATTCGATTGATTCACGCAGGGTTGAAGAATTTGCAGGGAAATTCTTTTTCTCATAAAATCTCTTTTATTAAGAGTAATTTTTACATTTGGACAATTTCAGCTCATAACATGATTGTAAAAATCGTGTTCTCAGTAATTTTCATGAGTTTAGGTCGTCTGTAACTTGTGGATGATTACCTGGTATGTGATATTGTTTTCGGCTGATCAACGAGTGCGAAATGGCGCCATCTGTCGTCTGATCTATTTCAGAATCTTTTGGTCCCTTACGCATGCGAGAAAAAAACTAAGTGGTGCACAAAGGTCTGGGCATGAACATACGTGAAAAGACCGCCTAAAAGCTCCATCTACGACATGCGAACTCTCCTGGTCCGGATATGCCGATGATTTCATCCATTTCCTCAACACTGCACCTGCACGCCATACCTCCAAACCGCTGCCGCCCTCCTCAACGACGTGTTCGTCAATGTCGATCTCAAGATCAACCTTAAAGACAGAGCCGATGATATCAAACTTTACAACTATTAACCCCAACATCCTCTACCCCTCCTAGGTTATCCAAATCAACAACATGGACATCAAAAACACCGAGACATTCAAGCACCTGGGCACAGTATATCACATGCCCAACCCAACACCAGGGACATCGAAATCAGCTACCGGGTCAACAGCGCACGCTCAAATTGCACCCCTAACAAGGCACTGTTAGTAAATCATTGGATAAAATAATGTGACATTGCGAGTTCCATACCTTGGTAGTCTGATTAAAAGTACACTGACCTATTCCAGCCAAAACTGGAACCCACTGAGGAGGTAAAGACGACATTTGGATGCTGTGTATAGGGACTTTCTACACAGAGTGGTCCGAGGTGGATTTCGCTAAGTCAGCGCAGTTTGGCGAGGAACACAAGTTTCTCTACACCAATGCAAGAATTCACCAAATCTGCGGCACCTCTAACGTCACGACCTTTATCAAAAATCAGCAAAACAGCTACTGTTGTCATATCATCCGCGGAGTTTCAGACCTCACCACAAATAAGCTGCTCTTCAATTCCGACTAATATCAGAAACGAGGCCGCCCCACCCCAACTACCCTCCAACAAGTGAGTGCAAACCGACAATGTACAGAAGCCGAACTTGTCCATGAGCATTAAAGTTCCCGATACACAAGTACCGGTATCCTGCCAATCGTTAGAATAACGAAGCAGTAAACCAAATGAATGAAATGTAGGCCTATGGCAAAAAAATTGATTATCTTTTTCTTCTGAGCAAACTGATATAACTTCAATCGGGAAGTTACAATGTTAATTTTGTCTTTAAGAAAAAGAATATAATGTAACAGATCATAATAACTGTTACATTCACCACAAGGGGGGTTCAGATGATTATGTTGCAATGTTCAGATGTTATGTCTTTGGAATATTTTGTTATACAGGATGTATATAAGAAAGACAAAAAAAGGTATCATATCAACAGGATATGAACTTAACGACCATTATAATGGTTTTATCATCAACTACGGATTTAGTGCTTCATGCAAGGCAACGCCTCCAAGATATTGGAAATAAGCTTACTGCTCCCTAGTCGATGATAAAACCATAATAATGGTCATTAGTAGTACATATTTTGGTTACATTTTCCCAATGTTTAAGTGTTATCTTTTTTGGAGGGCACCATACATTTACATTTCTGTTTATTTTTGACTTGACAGTACGATGGACAGTCTTCCTCTTCAAAGGATTCCCAACGGTATATTTAGCGGGCTGATCAATCTCCGCACGCTGTAAGTTTGATACGGTTCATGTTTGTTTCCGATGTCACAGCTGACAGTGCAATCTGTATTGCATCATGATATTTGGCATCAATCCGACTCTCTCCAAAGTTACCGTTAAGCGTTTTCTTTGGAGTTAGAGTAACATTCCTTAAAGTAGCTGTTAAGCCCAGAAAATTTTAATCAGGATGTAATCAGTCATTTTTCTATATTTTGATTTAACAGATAATGTTATTGTCACAATTGGGCGGTCTTAATAGAAATACATGTGATCAAAATAGCCGTCTTTGGACTGATCTCTGTTGTTTGCAAATCGCTGCTAGTGTACGCTCATATTCTATCGCATAACTAACTTCAGCTTGATGAGACAGTAATTTTGGCTGTATGACATTCTTCGAGATCATCTGTTAGGTTCGTTTCGTGTTTGGTAGTTATACAAGAGTATGAAGTCGCTGCAAGCTGTATCCAATATCAGACTCTTTGTTGTCGTTGATGAATAGCTGCAGTAACGAATATGCAAGTAAACTGATTTTTTTTTAAAGCTCTTTAATGTAAGTCATAACAAAAATCGTTCAGGTGGGACTCGAACCCACGACCTCCTGCTTTCTAGTGCAGTCGTGCTACCACTCGACCACCGGGCTTAGAGGATCGGTTGGCTGGTTTGAATATGATGTACATAGCAGCGGGTACCGCATTTGAATATTAATATTAAGATGGAAGAATATTTGCGCCGGGGTAGTGTAAATCAGTATTCACCGATATATAAACACTGTATACTCAGTGTAACCTCCCGAGTGAAAGTTGGAAACAATCACTCGGTGGGACTCGAACCCACGCCCTCCTGCTCGTGGGTTCGAGTCCCACCCGAGTGATTATTTCAAAAATGGTCTTAATCTGCCCAATGGTTAAATTAAAATGTAATGGCAAATTTACGTTCATGCCTGATAGGCCGTTTAATTGGATAAAGATTAAAAACTGAAAGGAAAATAATTCTTCAGTAGTACCATTGGCTGTAAGTTTGATATGCTTTGAATTTTGTTTGTGTTCATTTTACAGAAGCTCGTTCGTGCCAGGTTTTAAAAGTGAAACACATTATTTTTGCAAAATAACGCAATAATTTGGGAAAGAACGCAATACTTATGCGAAATAGTGCAATAGTATTGCAAAATAACGCAATAGTATTTACAAATAATGCAATTTATGAGAAATTACGCAACGTTGTATGGTGAAATAATCCAATACATTGCGAAATAACGAGATAGCATTACGAAATTACACAATTAGTTTTTGTGACATGAAACGCAATGGTTTTTGCAAATAAGTAGAGTATATAATGCAAAGGGTCCGAATGATAAACCTTTATTATAGGCATACTTCGGAAAATTCTCACGCCATATTTTATGAAAGATAAAATTTGTGTGGGGATAAAAGCCTACCCGAGTGCGTGGCGGATTATGTGCTTTTAAAGGGGGTTGAAGGAGGGTGTTGAAGTTAACACAGAGACAATTAATAAGAGGGACCAAAGGCCTGAAGCAAATGAATCAAGATCTTACGGCGAGTGTTACTAAACGATTTTTTCGGGAACATTGTGATTTTCTCTCCATGTAGCATATTTAAGCCTAACATAAAATGAACAAAAATGACTTTGGCCGGACGGAAGATGATGGTTAACAACCTTAGCAATCCCCACAATCCACCACTGCCTAATGCCCCCATATAAGCATGTCTTATAAAACAAATGAAGGGCTAAAGGTACAATTATATGGCCGAATTTTCAAAAATTCGTTGAATTTTCTTCACGACACTTTAAAAACAAAGCCCCTATTGACGCGATCTACAACCTGGCGCCGCAAATCTAGGCCATCAAGCAAATTGCAGCATGTTCATCCCTTCCACTTAGTTTGTGCGCATGCGCCAACATCTCGGCTAATGCCGGTGACTGTCGAAATGGCAGCGCCGCGGAGAGGAAAGACACACCAATTTTCACCTGAAAAACATCCTGTTTATTTTGCTATTAAGTGAAATACAATGCAACCGGATGAAATGAAATTAGTTATTTTTATTTTATTTGCCATATTTTTGAGAAAAAAATTCGATATTTCTAGAAAATGTCGTTTTAGATCGCTGTTTGCTTTACATTTCCATACTATCATCGGCAAAAGAGCCAACTTAAGTTGGGGATTTTTTTAATGTTCTCCAGTTTCCCCAAACATGTCACTTATCACAGCATTTGAATGAGATATGAAAAAAATATTATTACAGGATTTACGAGTTATTGAGAATAGGTTTGCGTTCCTTAGGTGGCTATTATTTTTGAAGTTTCCGACAGTACGTTTACATGTTTGAACCGCGCGCCGTCAAAAACGATGTCACCGTGCACGAACGGCCAATGTTGGGCTGTCCACTGGAGCACTGGTCCAGCTTGCACTATGCGGAAAATCACGCTTCCCTATATAGGTCAGCGGAAAAAAAGTATAACTTCGGCGAATACGTCTTTCTTTCGTGAGCTGTCCTATTAGCAATAACTCGGAAATGGTATCATTATTTTATCTATTCTTTGCCTAAATGGCAATGTCTTTTATTTGTCCAGGAAAACTGGAGAAATATTTTTAAAATCCGATTGATTCTCGCAGGGTTTGAAGAATTATCGGGGAAATTTTTTTCTCTCTTAAAATCTCTTTTTTTTTTCAGAGTAATTTTTTTGCATTTGGACAATGTTAGCTCATGACATGATTGTAAACTTCATATATAAAGTTCTGAAAATAGTTTAAAGGTCGTCTGTAACTTGTGGATGATTACCCGGTATGTGATAATGTTTTCGGCTGATCAACGAGTGCGAAATGGCGCCATCTGTCGTCTGATCGATTTCAGAATCTTTTGGTCCCTTACGCATGCGAGAAAAAAACTAAGTGGTGCACAAAGGTCTGGGCATGAACATACGTGAAAAGACCGCCTAAAAGCTCCATCGACGACATACGAACTCTCCTGGTCCGGATATGCCGATGATTTCATCCTTTTCCTCAACACTGCACCTGCACGCCATACCTCCAAACTGCTGCCGCCCTCCTCAACGACGTTTTCGTCAATATCGATCTCAAGATCATCTTTAAAGACAGAGACGATGATATCAAACTTCACAACCTTCAACCCCAACACCCTCTACCCCTCCTAGGTTATCCAAATCAACAACATGAACATCAAAAACACCGAGACATTCAAGCACCTGGGCACATTATATCACATGCCCAACCCAACACCAGGGACATCGAAATCAGCTACCGGGTCAACAGCGCACGCTCAAATTGCACCCCTAACAAGGCACTGTTAGTATATCATTGGATAAAATAATGTGACATTGCGAGTTCCATACCTTGGTAGCCTGATTAAAAGGACACTGACCTATTCCAGCCAAAACTGGAACCCACTGAGGAGGAAAAGACAACATTTGGATGCTGTGTATAGGGACTTTCTACACAGAGTGGTCCGTGGTGGATTTCGCTAAGTCAGCGCAGTTTGGCGAGGGACACAATCTTTACACCAATGCAAGAATTCACCAAATCTGCGGCACCTCTAACGTCACGACCTTTATCGAAAATCAGCAAAACAGCTACTGTTGTCATATCATCCGCGGAGTTTCAGACCTCACCACGAATAAGCTGCTCTTCAATTCCGACTAATATCAGAAACGAGGTTGCTCCACCCCGACCCCCCTCCAACAAGTCTGTGCAAACCGACAATGTACAGAAGCCGAACTTGTCCATGAGCATTAAAGTTCCCGATACACAAGTATACCGGTATCCTGCCAATCGTTAAAATAATGAAGCAGTAAACCAAATGAATGAAATGTAGGCCTATGGCACAAAAATTGTTTTACTTTTTCTTCTGAGCAAACTGATATAACTTCAATCGGGAGGTTACAATGTTAATTTTGTCTTTGAGAAAAAGAATATAATGTAACAGATCATAATAACTGTTACATTCACCCCAATGTGGGTTCAGATGATTATGTTGCAATGTTATGTCTTTGGAATGTGAATTAGAAATATTTTGTTATACAGGATGTATAAGAAAGACAAAAAAAGGTATCATATCAACAGGATATGAACTTAACGACCATTATAATGGTTTTATCATCAACTACGGATTTAGTGCTTCATGCAAGGCAACGCCTCCAAGATATTGGAAATAAGCTTACTGCTCCCTAGTCTATGATAAAACCATAATAATGGTCATTAGTAGTACATATTTTGGTGACATTTTCCCAATGTTTTAGTGTTATCTTTTTTGGAGGGCACTATACATTTACATTTCTGGTTTTTTTTTACTTGACAGTACGATGGACAGTCTTCCTCTTCAAAGGATTCCCAACGGTTTATTTAGCGGGCTGATCAATCTCTACTTGCTGTAAGTTTGATACGTTTCCTGTTTGCTTTCGATGTCACAGCTGACAGTGCAATCTGTATTGCATCATGAGCTTTGGCATCAATCCGTCTCTCTCCAAAGTTACCGTTAAGCGTTTTCTTTGGAGTTAGAGTAACATTCCTTAAAGTAGCAGTTAAGCCCGGAAAATTTTAATCAGGATGTAATCAGTCATTTTGCTATATTTTGATTTAGCAGATAATGTTATTGTCACAATTGTGTGGTCTTAATAGAAATACATGTGATCAAAATAGCCGTCTTTGGAGTGATCTCTGTTGTTTGCAAATCGCTGCTAGTGTACGCTCATATTCTATCGCATAACTAACTTCAGCTTGATAAGACAGTAATTTTGGCTGTATGACATTCTTCGAGATCATCTGTTAGGTTCGTTTCGTGTTTGGTAGTTATCCAAGAGCATGAAGTCGCTGCAAGCTCTATCCAATATCACACACTTTGTTGTCGTTGATGAATAGCTGCAGTAACGAATATGCAAGTAAACTGATTTTTTTTTTAAAGCTCGTTAATGTAAGTCATAACAAAAATCGTTCAGGTGGGACTCGAACCCACGACCTCCTGCTTTCTAGTGCAGACGTGTTACCTCTCGACCACCGGGCTTAGAGGATCGGTTGGCTGGTTTGAATATGATGTACATAGCAGCGGGTACCGCATTTGAATATTCATATTAAGATGGAAGAATATTTGCGCCGGGGTAATGTAAATCAATAATAGGTTTTGTCCTTCACCGATATATAAACACTGTATACTCAGTGTAACCTCCCGAGTGAAAGTTGGAAAAAATCACTCGGTGGGACTCGAACCCACGCCCTCCTGCTCGTGGGTTCGAGTCCCACCCGAGTGATTATTTGAAATATGGTCTTAATCTGCCCATGGTTAAATTAAAATGAAATGGCAAATTTACGTTCATGCCTTATAGGCCGTTTAATTGGATAAAGAATAAAAACCGAAAGGAAAATAATTCTTCAATAGTACTATTAACACCAATCTAAAATGTGTATATTTTGCAGTGTATTTCAGTTTTGTTATATTCCCCTTTTGATTCGATAGTGAGATGAGAAATCTTTCGCTCGTGTCGATTCCAGCTGCTTCATTTAGCGGACTCTCCAATCTCGAATACCTGTAAGTTTGATATGCCTAGTATCTTGTTTGTGCTCAAGAGTTTATTTACTTCAGGCTGTATTTTACGGAAGCCCGTTCGTGCCAGGTTTTAAAAGTGAAACAAAATATTGTTGCAAAATAACGCAATAATTTTGGGAAAGAACGCAATATATGGAAATAAAATAACGCAATAGTAGTATGGAGAAATAATCCAATACATTGCGAAATAACGAGATAGCATTACGAAATTACACAATTAGTTTTTGTGACATGAAACGCAATGGTTTTGCAAATAAGTAGAGTATATAATGCAATGGGTCCGAATGATAAATCTTTATTATAGGCATACTTCGGCAAATTCTCATGCCATATTTTATGAGAGATAAAATTTGTGTGGGGATAAAAGCCTACCCGAGTGCGTGGCGGATCATGTGCTTTTAAAGGGGGTTGACGGAGGGTGTTGAAGTTAACACAGAGACAATTAATAAGAGGGACCAAAGGCCTGAAGCAAATGAATCAACATCTTATGACGAGTGTTACTAAACGATTTTTTTCGGGAACGTTGTGATTTTCTCTCCAGGTAGCATATTTAAGCCTAACATAAAATGAACAAAAATGACTTTGGCTGGACGGAAGATGATGGTTAACAACCTTAACAATCCCCACAATCCACCACTGCCTAATACCCCCGTATTAGCATGTCTTATAAAACAAATGAAGGGCTAAAGGTACAGTTATATGGCCGAACTTTCAAAAATTCATTGAATTTCTTCACGACACTTTAAAAACAAAGTTTCAAGAGTGTTTCTTGATGGAAGGCATCAGTGAACTTGCAGGCGCGTTTTCGTCTACGTCACTCCAAACCAACACGAACACTCGATCTAGATGAGCTAAAGACCCAGACACCAGAGCAGCCTTTTGCGAGCTGGTCAAGGAGAAGCTCGACGTCTTGGCATCACCACTGTCGACGATTTCAACGTGAACGTTGTTGATGCCCTCCAGCCTCCGCTACGCTGCCATACAAATCGAAATCCCATCGCAAATCGATTTACATAAACGATCCAACGTTGCAGAACTTGTTTCGCAAACGGGACGAAGTCAGACGTTCGGGAGAATCAGAGGGATCTAAAGCAAACAAATGTCCAGGCTGATCCTGATCAGAACCCGTCAGCTCACTAAATGAGCATTTCAAAGCAGAAACTCAGCTCATAAGCTCACTCAATACCCAGCGGAACATAGAAAAGTTGATTGCAACTGCCAAACTCCAAGTGACTCTACTTATAACCAAGACTGACATTACCTGCCTATACCAGACCAAATTCTTGCCCACTTCAAGAACCGCTTCAATCCCATCAAACCCACCTTCCACCCGGCGGAACTCGATCATCCACTGTTGTTAACGACCTTCCTTCAAGAAAATACAACATCGAAGCCGATATCAACCATGACCCCCCTTCCAAAATGGAAACTGAGGAATGCCTCAAACACTTCAAGAATCGTAAGGAAAGTAAAGATAGTCCTTCCAAATTTCTTAAATCCATCTACATCAACCCAGCCCATTTTGACGCGATCTACAACCTGACGACGCAAATCTGGACCATCAAGCAAATTGCAGAATGTTCATCCCTTCCACTTAGTTTGTGCGCATGCGCCAACATCTCGGCTAATGCCGGTGACTGTCGAAATGGCAGCGCCGCGGAGAGGAAAGACACACCGTTTTTCATCTGAAAACGTCCTTTTCATTTTGCTATTATGTGAAATACAATGCAACCGGATGAAATGAAATGAGTTAATTTTTATTTTATTTGCCATATTTTTGTGATAGAAATTCGATATTTCAAGAAAATGTCGTTTTAGATCGTTGTTTGCCTTCCATTTCCATGCAATCATCAGCAAAAGGGCCAACTTAAGTTTTTTTTTAGTGTTTTCCAGTTTCCCCAAACATGCCACTTATAACAGCATTTGAATGAGATATTAAAAAATATTATTACAGGATTTACGAGTTATTGCGAATAGGTTTGCGTTTCTTAGGTGGGTATTGTTTTTGAAGTTTCCGTCCGTACGTTATACATGAACGAACTGCGTGCCGTCAACAATTCTTTTTCTCATAAAATCCCTTTTATTAAGAGTAATTTTTACATTTGGACAATTTCAGCTCATAACATGATTGTAAAAATCATGTTCTCAGTAATGTTCATGAGTTTAGGTCGTATGTAACTTGTGGATGATTACCTGGTATGTGATATTGTTTTCGGCTGATCGACGGGTGCGGATTAATGGCGTCATCTGTCGTCTGTACGATTTCAGAATCTTTTGGTCCCTTACGCTTGCGGAAAAAAACTAATCGGTGCACAAAGGCATGGACATAAACATACGTGAAAAGACCGCCTAAAAGCTCCATCGACGACATGCGAACTCTCCTGGTCCGGATATGCCGATGATTTCATCCTTTTCCTCAACACTGCACCTGCACGCCATACCTCCAAAACGCTGCCGCCCTCCTCAACGACGTTTTCGTCAATATCGATCTCAAGATCAACCTTAAAGACAGAGACGATGATATCAAACTTTAAAACCATCACCCAAAACCCTCTTCCCCTCCTAGGTTATCCAAATCAACAACATGAACATCAAAAACACCGAGACATTCAAGCACCTGGGCACATTATATCACATGCCCAACCCAACACCAGGGACATCGAAATCAGCTACCGGGTCAACATCGCACGCTCAAATTGCGCCCCTAACTTTGTTAGTAAATCATTGGATAAAATAATGTGACATTGCGAGTTCCATATTATCCTGATTAAAAGTACACTGACCTATTCTAGCCAAAACTGGAACCCACTGAGGAGGAAAAGACAACATTTAGATGCTGTGTATGGGACTTTCTACGCAGAGTGGTCCGTGGTGGATTTCGCTAAGACAGCGCAGTTTGGCGAGGAACACAAGTTTCACTACACCAATGCGAGAATTCACCAAATCTGCGGCACCTCTGACGTCACGACCTTTATCGGAGATCAGGAAAACAGTTACTGTTGTCATATCATCCGTGGAGTTTCAGACCTCACTACGAAAAAGCTGCTCTTCAATTCCGACAAATATCAGAAACGAGGCTGCCCCACCCCGACTCTCCTCCAACAAGCCTGTGCAAACCGACAATGTACAGAAGCCGAACTTTCTCATGAGCATTGAAGTTTCTCGATACACAAGTACCGGTATCCTACCTATCGTTGGATTAACGAAGCAGTAAACCAAATGAATAAAATGTAGGCCTATGGCAGAAAATTTTTTTTTTTTTTCTTCTGAGCAAACTGATATAACGTCAATCGGGAAGTAACATTATTCTTCTGAGCAAATTGATATAACGGGTTCAATCTGGAAGTTTAATACAATATTAATTTTCTTTTTGTTTTTAAGCAAAAGAATGTATGTAACAGATCATAATAACTGTTCCATTCACCACAATGTGGGTTCAGATAATTATGTTGCAATGTTATGTCCTTGAAGTGTAAATTAGAAATGGTTTTGTTGTACAGGATGTCTTTAAGAAAGACAAAAAAGGTATCATATCAACAGGATATGAACTTAACGACCATTATTATGGTTTTATCATAAAGTACGGATTTAGTGCTTCACGCAGGGCAACGCCTCCAAGATAATTGGAAATAAGCTTACTGCTCCCAAGTCTATGATAAACCATAATAATGGTCATTAGTAGTACATATTTTGGTCACATTTCCCATGTTTAGTGTTATCTTTTTATGGAGCACCATACATTTACATTTCATCTCTGTTTATGCTTGACTTGACAGTACGATGGACAGTCTTCCTCTACAGTGGATTCAACGGTTTATTTAGCGGGCTGTTCAATCTCTACTCGCTGTAAGTTTGATACGGTTCATGTTTGTTTTCGATGTCACAGCAGGACAGTGCAAACTCTAATTGCATCATAAGCATTAGCATCAATCCGACTCTCTCCAAAGTTACCGTTAAGCGTTTTCTTTCGAGTTAAGAGTAACATTCCTTAAAGTAGCTGTTAAGCCCAGAAATATTAATCAGGATGTAATCAGTCATTTTTTATATTTTGATTTGAAGATAATACACATGTTATTGTCACAATTTTGTGGGCTTATAGAAATACATGTGATAAAATAGCTGTCTTTGGAGTGATCTCTGTTGTTAGCAATTGCTGCTAGTGTACGCTCATATTCTATCGCATACTAACTTCAGCTTGATGAGACAGTAATATTGGCTGTATGACTCATCGAGATCATCTGTTAGATTCGTTTCGTGTTTGGTAGTTATCCAAGAGCATGAAGTCGCTGCATGCTCTATCCCATCACACACTTTGTTGTCGTTGATGAATAGCTGCAGTAACGAATATGCAAGTAAACGATTTTTAAAGCTCGTTAATTAAGTCATACCAAAAATCGTCAGGTGGGACTTGAACCCACGACCTTCCTGCTTTTCTAGTGCAGACGTGTTACCACTCGACCTCCGAGCTTAAAGACTCGGTTTGGCTGGTTTGAATATGATGTACATAGCAGCGGTACCGCATTTGAATATTCATATTAAGATGGAAGAATATTTGCGCCGGATAATGTAAATCATATTAGGTTTAGCCTTCACCGATATAAACACTGTATTCTCAGTGTAACCTCCCGAGTGAAAGTTGGTGAAAAATCACTCGGGTGGGACTCGAACCGAGGCCCTCCTGTTCGTGGGTTCGAGTCCCACCCGAGTGATTTTTGAAAAATGGTCTTAATCTGCCAATGGTTAAATTAAATGAATGGCAAATTTACGTTCATGCCTTATAGGCCGTTTAATTGGATAAAGATTAAAAAAACTGAAAGGAAAATAATTCTTTAATAGTACTATTACACACCAATCTAAATGTATATATTTTGCAGTGTATTTCAGTTGTTATATTCCCCTTTTGATTCGATAGTGAGATGAAATCTTCCGCTCGTGTCGATTCCACTATTACATTTAGCGACTCTCCAATCTGGCATGGCTGTAAGTTTTGAAATGCTTTGTATTTTGTTTGTGTTTAATTTGTTTGTGTTTATTTGTTGTTGTTTTCATTTTACAGAAGTCCGATCGTGCCAGGTTTTGAAAGTGAAACAATATTTTTGCGAAATAACGCAATAATTTGGCGAAAACGCAATTTTGCGAAATAGTGCAATAGTATGCGAAATATCGCAACAGTATTACAATAACTGCAATATATGAGAGAAATTTACGCAACATGTATGGAGAAATAATCCAATACATTGCGAAATAACGAGATAGCATTACGAAATTACGCAATTAGTTTTTCTGACATGAAACGCAATGCAAATCTAAACCAACACGAATACTCGATCTAGATGAGCTAAAGACCCAGATACCAGAGCAGCCTATAGCGAGCTGGTCAAGGAGAAGCTCAACATCTGATATCACCACTGTCGACGATTTCAACGTGAACGTTGTCGATGCGCCCAGTCTCCCTACGCTGCCATGCAAATCGAAATCCCATCGAAAATCGATTGATATAAACGATCCAACGTTGCAGAACTTGTTT